>NC_088396.1:49140767-49455393 GCF_034236695.1 Oncorhynchus nerka
TGGTGAACTTGAGACAGAATTTTCAGTTTTTCGCTCACCTTTCACAGTTAAAGCTTCTGATCTGCCGGTCGAAATTCAGCTAGAGATAATTGATTTGCAGTGTGATGCAGATTTGAAGGGCAAATTTGCCTCTGTTGGTCTGGACAGATTTTATCAGTATCTACTACCAGGGTACCCCAAATTAACAGCCCTGGCTGCTAAAATTTTGTGCATGTTTGGGACAACCTACCTTTGTGAACAAATTTTCTCAGTGATGAATATCAATAAAACAAAAATGCGTTCAAGGCTCACAAACAAGCACTTAAATGACATTCTGAAAGTGACAGCTAGTCAGGACATGACACCTGGTGTTGATGCACTTGTACAGGCCAAAAGATGCCAAGTTTCAGGAACAAATACAAGTCCAGACTAGACTAACACCTTTAAAATGCTGCCTTAGATACTGTTTGCATTGAAAGAATACAGCTCTGTGAAGATGAATCCTTACTGTGGTGATTTAAAAAATGTGCACTTTAATGTTAGTCAGCAGCTTCAAAACAAAAGTTGTGTGATGGAATTCTACTGTTCATACAACTCCATACATTTTCAATTTCGTGGAGCAGTGTAGCAGAGTATGGTATAATTTTAATGGTCCGGCCCACTTGACATCTCCCTAGGCCGTATGTGGCCCACGATGCGAAATGAGTTTGACACCCCTGCTCTAGACCATCTTTACTCCACACACAGACACATACAAACCTCTAGACCATCTTTACTCCACACAGAGACACATACAAACCTCTAGACCATCTTTACTCCACACAGAGACACGTACAAACCTCTAGACCATCTTTACTCCACACACAGAGACACATACAAACCTCTAGACCATCTTTACTCCACACAGAGACACGTACAAACCTCTAGACCATCTTTACTCCACACAGAGACACATACAAACCTCTAGACCATCTTTACTCCACAGAGAGAGACACATACAAACCTCTAGACCATCTTTACTCCACACAGAGACACATACAAACCTCTAGACCATCTTTACTCCACACAGAGAGACACATACAAACCTCTAGACCATCTTTACTCCACACAGAGAGACACATACAAACCTCTAGACCATCTTTACTCCACACAGAGACACGTACAAACCTCTAGACCATCTTTACTCCACACAGAGAGACACATACAAACCTCTAGACCATCTTTACTCCACACAGAGACACGTACAAACCTCTAGACCATCTTTACTCCACACACAGAGACACGTACAAAGCTTTCCCTTGTCCTCCATTTGGCCAATCTGACCGTAATTCTATCCTCTTGATTCCTGTTTACAAAAAAAACTAAAGCAGGAAGTACCAGCGACTCACTCAATAAGGAAGTGGTCAGATGATGCAGATGCTAAGCTACAGGACTGTGACCGTGCGTACAGTTGAAGTCTGAAGTTTACATACACTTAGGTTGGAGTCATTAAAAGTTGTTTTTCAACCACTCCACAAATGTCTTGTTGTTAAACCATTGTTTTGGCAAGGCGGTTATTGACATCTACTTTGTGCATGACACAAGTCATTTTCCAACAATTATTTACAGACAGATTATTTCACTTATAATTCACTGTATCACAATTCCAGTGGGTCAGAAGTTTATATACACTAAGCTGACCGCTTTTCCTTCCAGTTCTCTGCTGCCAATGACTGGAACAAATTGCAAAAATTGCTGAAGCTGGTGACTTATATTTCCCTCACTAACTTTAAACATCAGCTATCTGAGCAGCTAACCGATCGCTGCAGCTGTACATAGCCCATCTGTAAATATCCCACCCAATCTACCTACCTCATCCCCATATTGTTTTTATTTACTTTTCTGCTCTTTTGCACACCAGTATTTCTACTTGCACATCATCATCTGCTCATCGCTCACTCTAGTGTTAATTTGCTATCTATCTTACCTGGTTAAATAAAGGTGAAAATAAAATGGGGGGGGGGAAACTGTGCCTTTAAACAGCTTGGAAAATTACTGACATTTTTGTTATGGCTTTAGAAGCTTCTGATAGGTGAAATTACATCATTTGAGTCAATTGGAGGTGTACCTGTGGATGTATTTCAAGGCCTACCTTCAAACTCAGTGCCTCTTTGCTTGACATCATGGGAAAATCAAAAGAAATCAGCCAACACCTCAGATAAAAATGGCAGACCTCCACAAGTCTGGTTCATCCTTGGGAACAATTTCCAAATGCCCGAAGGAACCACATTCATCTGTACAAAGAATAGTATGCAAGTATAAACACCATGGGACCACGCAGCCGTCATACCGCTCAGGAAGGAGACGAGTTCTGTCTCTTAGAGATGAATGTACTTTGGTGCGAAAAATGCAAATCAATCCCAGAACAACAGCAAAGGACCTTGTGAATATGCTGGAGGAAACACGTACAAATGTATCTATATCCACAGTAAAATAGTCCTATATCGCTCAGCAAGGAAGAAGCCACTGCTCCAAAACCACCATAAAAAAGCCAGACTACGGTTTGAAACTGCACATGGGGACAAAGATCGTACTTTTTGGAGAAATGTCCTTTGGTCTGATTAAATAAAAATAGAACTGTTTGGCCATAATGACCGTCCTTATGTTTGGAGGAAAAAGGGGGAGGCTTGCAAGCCGAAGAACACCATCCCAACCATGAAGCACAGGGGTGGCAGCATCATGTTGTGGGGGTGCTTTACTGCATGAGGGACTGGTGCACTTCACAAAATAGATGGCATCATGATGACGGAAAATTATGTGAATATTTCGAAGCAACATCTCAAGACATCAGTCAGGATGTTAAAGCTTGGTCGCAAATGGGTCTTCCAAATGGACAATGAAGCCAACCATACTTCCAAAGTTGTGGCAAAATGGCTTAAGGACAACATTGTCAAGGTATTGGATTGGCCATCACAAAGCCCTGACCACACTCCCATAGAAAATATGTGGACTGAAAAAGCGTGTGCGAGCAAGGAGGCTTACAAACCTGACTCCGTTACACCAGCTCTGTCAGGAGGAATGGGCCAACATTCACCCAACTTATTGTGGGAAGCTTGTGGAAGGCTACCCTAAACATTTGAACGAAGTTAAACAATTTAAATGCAATGCTACCAAATACTAATTGAGTGTATGTAAACTTCTGACCGACTGGGAATGTGATGAAAGAAATACAAGCTGAAATAAATTATTTTATAAACTATTAATCTGACATTTCACATTCTTAAAATAAAGTGGTGATCCTAACTGATCTAAAACAGGATTTTTTTTACTGGGATTAAATGTCAGGAATTGTGAAAAACTGAGTTTAAATGTTTTTGGCTAAGGTGTATGTATACTTCAACTGTAGATATTGTCTTGTTCATCACAGGATGGCCTTACTACTCACAGAAAATGGAACACCTCAACGCTCAGGCATTGTGATAATCCAGGGAAACTCTGGGGGGCGCCAAAGGATGCATACACGACGTTCCTTCCTGCTTTGTTACATTCTGCCACCGTATACACGATGCATTCACCGTTAACCTTATCGTTAGGAGCCATTCTCCCTCTGAATCTGACACCATTTAGGAGACAGAGCATTACCTGGATGTATTCTGTTCCAAACAATAATACAATATACCTTATAGTTCATGATGCCTAAAAGATCTAGAAGCAACACATCGGGAGACATGCTACTAACTCATCACAATATTAATACCACAATACTTGATAACAGAAGAAACATGTGATTGCAACCTGTGTAACCTATACATTTTGAGATACCGGTAGTAACCTGTGTAACCTATACATTTTGAGATACTGGTAGTATAGTTCTAAAATATGCACGACACCAAATCATATACAATACAGGTCTGATTATAATACAATTTCAAACCTGTGTAAAAAAAAGGTCATATTTCATGAGGAGTTTGATTGAACTCAATAAAAACATAATTATTCCAGGCTTGAAAATTACAAAAAGAAAGAAGAAATTCGTTTTCGTTAGGTCCAATTTCTTAGGAATTGTAATTCATTCTAAATCACAGTATATTGTTCGAGAAGTAAGGGAGACAATAGGCTACTAATAAAAACCGAAACTGCCAATATCACAAGCATTGCGGCATTGGTTACACCATACTGTATCTGACATAGATTGTTTAACGTATAGATATAATATAATGATGCTCTCAAAATGTGTTTTACGGGTGTGCAGTGTAGAACACCAACATGACAAAAACGGAAAAGACATATTAAAATGATGATAAAAAGTGAAACAGTTAAATTCACAATCATAACTCGCATTTAAAAGCTGTTAAATACTGTTTAAATGCTGTTAAATGGATCTCACAAAATACATATTTAAGTAATAATGTATAATTCAAAAATGCCTCAGTGAAATGATCGATGGAGAATGAGAAGCAGACTGAGGGGCAGAGAGAAGAGAAGGGAGAAACAACAGTGAATCAAAGCATAATGATATTCCTGAAAGAAGAGGGAGATGTTGCCACGCTCATTTTATTAATCAGGCTGTCAATTTCAGGCGAGGCCAAACCCACGAGCAATCTAAAGCAGACTCGGATCAATCCAGGAACACACACTCACTCCACTCCTCACTTCTCCTCTTCCGCTCCACGTGTATATCCATTCGTCTGACCGCAGGCCGCATCCATCATCAAATGAACGCCATCTCGTATTTATTTGCTTATAAACCTGTTACAATATACGATCATTCGAGCAGCTTCATGCGTACCTTTACATTTTGGGCTAAAAATGATTCACGGGTCATTTTGAACGGTCATTCGTTGCTCGCATTGGTATTCTATTTATTTTTACGTCTCTCCCTCTCATAAAAAAATGTGTTATATTGTTTAGAGACAGTTGCTGATCTGAATGCGGATTAACTCCGCCACAACTCATCCGAGCACCAGCCCCGGAAATTGATTTTTTTTCTACAAGGCTTAATGATGGAGAGGAGAAGAAAAGAGATGATTCTGATGGAGAGAGGTCTACACAGTCCCGTGTCTGGCAAAAGACTCTCAAACCTGTCAGACTCGGCTGGAAATTCAGTGTTGGAGGCCCTCGAAAATGCTCAGCACAGTGATCGACTAAACCCGACAATAACTTCCGCCTCGCTTCATGGAAGTCTCGGGGATATTCCAAACAAAGGCAAGTTCGAAACGGACAGTCTTTTCGGTGCCCACCACAACAGCGAGAATAACTCCTCAGCTGAGATTTCCTTGTCAGAAAGCAGGAAAAAAATCCACTTGTACCCTGAAGTTTCTCAAGACTCAGACATGAACAGTGATGTGGAAGTGGGATGCCCATCGTATCGTTCCCCGAGCCAACACAAGGAAAACAACAACAACGGTAATATTCACTTGGACCTAATGATCGAAATAAATAATAAAAGATAAATAAATGTATTTGATATTTTAAAACAGATAACGGATAACAATATTATAAATAATAATAACTAATAAAGAATAAATGTGTGTTTCATTTTCAAATATTTCACAACTAATGCTACAAAACATTATGTATTATTTAGCGTATAGGCATTATCTCATGTGATTTCATAAGAATATATAATAGTCAGTATACACAACAACATTACCTATAAAGCTTAGATGAGATTATCGAATAATAATTGCATATTTCTTTCCTAAAGGTTTTTCTGACAATAATTCTGGAGGCTCCAACACAAATTCATCCTCCCTTTCCAATTTTAACGGCAATGGAATGTGTTCAAACATGTCAAATGCGGATCAGGTGAGAAGGTACCGGACTGCATTTACCAGAGAACAAATAGGAAGACTGGAGAAAGAGTTTTACAGGGAAAATTATGTCTCAAGACCAAGAAGATGTGAACTTGCCGCATCACTCAATCTACCTGAAACTACAATAAAGGTAGGCCTGTGTTCTGTTATATGCATACAGGGTGGCGCAGCGGTCTAAGGCACTCAGTGCTAGAGGCGTCACTACAGACCCTGGTTTGATTCCAGGCTGTATCACAAGTTAAATAAAGGTTCAATTCTTTAAAAATGTAAAACACATGACATAATAATGTAGGTTACATCACAAATAGTTAGGAATATATATGCTACAGTTATATTACACACTCCACTAAAACACACGATGGTCAACTTGCATACATCGGAACACACACACACACACACACACACACACACACACACACACACACACACACACAGAGAGAGAGAGAGAGAGAGAGAGAAAACACACACACACAGAGAGAGAGAGAGAGAGAAAACACACACAGAGAGAGAAACACACAGACACACACACACACACACAGAGAGAGAGAGAGAGAGAGAGAGAGAAAACACACACACACACAGAGAGAGAGAGAGAGAGAGAGAGAGAGAGAGAGAGAGAGAAAACACACACACACACAGAGAGAGAGAGAGAGAGAGAGAGAGAGAGAGAGAGAGAGAGAGAGAAAACACATACACACACACAGAGAGAGAGAGAGAGAGAGAGAGAGAGAGAAAACACACACACACACACAGAGCAAACCTATAAACGAATCCGTTTGGTATAATTCACATTGTGAGCAAGACAATGTTCTACTCGAATCTATTCCAGAAATGAATCTGAAATTAAGTAATAAATTAATGAATTAATCTGAAATGAACAAATGAAATAAAAGTAACTATAAAAAAAGTCAACACATTTCTTCAACTTGCTGATTTGTTTAAGGGTCCCTAAAAATAACTATTCACAAATATATGTATACCTGCCTATTCGTTTTAAACTCCGAATTTGATCAAACTTGCATTTAGCAATGTTTACGCAGTAAATATTGATATAGGCACACGCATGTCCTGAACACTGGGAAAATGCATGCGAGTCGACCCGATATTTTGTAATACTACAATGCTACAGTTCGGGTTGGATTTAATAGGGTCCTAAAGTAAACATGGATGATGATTCTCTGTCTGTAGGTATGGTTCCAGAACAGGCGGATGAAGGACAAGAGGCAACGTTTGGCAATGTCTTGGCCCCATCCAGCAGATCCAAGCTTTTACACCTACATGATGACGCACGCGGCAGCCACCGGAAGTCTACCATACCCTTTCCATTCCCACATACCTCTGCACTATTACCCGCATGTGGGTGTCACAGCAGCTGCCGCAGCTGCGTCTGGTGCTGCATCGTCACCTTTCACTACCTCCATTCGCCCTCTCGATACTTTCCGTGCACTCTCCCATCCTTATTCACGCCCAGAGCTTCTCTGTGGCTTCAGGCACCCAGGACTTTATCAGTCACCCTCAGGCCTCAATAGCTCTGCGGCAGCATCAGCAGCAGCGGCTGCAGCATGTGCAGCTGCGGTCAGCGCACCATCGGTCACTGGGCCATGCTCGTGCCTCAGTTGTCACAGCAGCCAGGCGGCCAGCGCGCTAGGCTCCAGAAGTACCAACACTGACTTTACCTGCACCGCATCCGGGCAAAGGTCCGAAAGTGGATTTTTTCCGTATTCTGCCGCTGTCCTGAGCAAAAGTTCGGCTCCATCACCAGATCAGAGAGAGGAATCTTCACTAAACACATAACTTCATCGTGTGGAAGATCTAAATCAAGTGCAGTTGGTTCTGTTTCATGCTTTGCTATTAGTTTATACATAGGTCTACATCTACGACTCCAATATTTGGGGGACAAATAAAGGTAATTTCAAAACAATTAGCATAATTCGCATTTTTTTTAAAGAAGCCAAAAGGTGTTAACATTGGTAAGTGCTAAATTGACAGTAATTTAAAGGACTATTTTGTTAGTGCGTCGGTGATGAAGCTTTATTCCTGTGCCTTAAAACCTATAAATAACTATCTAATTCAGTGATAGGCCCACGGTACTCGTGATTTATCCACTTATATCAAATATATTTTCCATCAATTATCTTCTTTTCGAATTTCCCAGTTATATTTTGGTATTAATTTAAGGCACTGTAAAAGTAAGCATTTTTATGTATTTATTATTGTTCTCTGCATTTATCAATTCAATGTTGGGCATTGCTTTTCTCTATGAAACATGGTTACGTGTAGATTCGTTATTAATGTAGGTTATGGTGAGAATCATATTTACAATATGTGCCACAACAACTACTACTGAATAATAACCGGTACAGTTCAAGGGATATTCCTAATCTTCAAGTAAGATGCATAAGATGAATTTTGCACCGCTTCGAACTTGTCAGTAATGATGTTGAGAATAGAGGATTATGGCGAAAATGGCCAATCTTGTACTTTCACTCCTCGTTCTGAGACCCGCTGTCGGGTGCTAATAACCCCCTGAGGGAAGTCATTAGACATGACAGATAAAATACTTAGAACATACAACATTGTTCTTGGTGCTTAGATTGTACCGTAAAATGTGACATTCCTTACATGTGAAGGTTTTTAAAAAAAAAGTGTACTCGGTAGAGCCAATGTTCGTTTCAGTTAGAAGTTGGATGAACGCCCTTTACACTTTTCCGGTTATATTTCCGTTACATGTTATATGGAGCAATCTCGTTCAATAAAAAACGGTATTTCCATTCTCTCCCAATAGGGCCCCCTTCCCTCAACATACAGTACATATCGTTAAAATATTTTTAAACCAAAATATTTACCGCTGTGGATTGGAAAATGACCCATGACGTGTAAATTACATTTCTTATATATAGATATTAATAATTTATCTGACTTGTTGAATGTTTATTCAATTTAAATCCGTATACACTGGAGATCATACACGCCTATTTCACCATAGTTTTTGACTATTATATTGTAAGGTAAACATGCTTTTATGGCTACAAACAAACCAAATAAGTCGTATGCAAAATACACGTTATAAGTCCATACATGTAAAAGGCGAGCGTACATGTTGTACTACATTGAAACAAGGCCTCCAAGGGCTGATAAAACGATAAGTGAAAGCTGTTTAAAAGGGTTGAAATAATGAAATACTAGTGTATTGCCCTATGTCCCCAGGGTCTCCGAGATACATGGATCTGTATATTATATCTCTGTATTTAAAATATTACCAACTGTATGAATTTACACATTTTAATTAACTTGAGAAAAAAATGTGTAAATATCTTTATGTAAATCATGTCATTTATTGATGATGTTTGTTCTTGGGAAATAAATCTTTTTTTTTAAATCGTCAAAACATTTTCCTATCTTTGTTTGAGATATTGAAAACACACTATATGAATACATGTCGATATTATTGTCAAAATCACAGGTTTGAAGAGGTATGATAAAAGTGAGATCATCTTTGGTTATGGATATTATGTATTTACATTTCGTGCAATATGTTTAGTATGCACTTTATGTATTTACATCAATAGGTTCTTATTAATGAACTGATTTGCCTAGATAAATAAAGGTTAAATAAAATAAAATCAATAGGGAAGCTGTATCTGTAGCATATAAGAAGCAGGGTCATACTGGCAGGCTACTTGGGCCTATTTTCTCTCCGGAAAGTCTGTCTGGCATTAATTAAAACGACGCCGAAAACTATTGGCAATATAAAGAATGCTGTCACGGGTCATTCCGAATCTAAAATGTACCATTCTTTTTGACATTACCTCTAAATTATACAAGCTGATACTGTCGTTAATTACAGTTGGTTAAATATATACCAGAGTGGCTTCAAGGGACTTTGAGATAAATTCCATTTTTTGAACGTCCCCATTAAAGAAATGGGATTAGGGCAGCAGCAGACCTGGGCGTGATATATCGCCATGTGTCTCTGCGGAAGGTTCCAACCCCTACAACAAAGGCATTGAGTTAGATAAAATATACATAGGAAAAGACAGCGGAAAAACACTGCCCACCATAACACGATCAGTTTTGTATCCAATGTGCAGAATGAAAAAATAATTCATCATAACATGCACAAAAAAAAACTGTCACCTTTGACGAATTGCTTTTGACAAGAAAAATCATCTTTGGGTTGTTTAATATATTGTATACTTTCTTTATTTCGGTGCTAATAGAAAACAACGAATTAAATGTCCACCAGAGAATGAAATACAAAGATCGATGATTCTGCCTCTACTGTCCAACCACCCCTATTTAATTGACTGTATTTTATAGGTAATTGAACTGCTTGTTGTAAATTGAATATGTTATAGAAACGAAACGAACACTACATTTACTGAAATTCATCGCATTTTTTTTTACATTGACTATCTGATCAGCCCGTCATGCCAACCTCCAATTCTTCATTACACACTGTTTATGATCTGTTACAGAACAACGTGCTTGCTCCATAGTGATTGATTGCCTTATTAACGCGTGTTCTTGTAAGTGTGACCGAACTGATTACGATGCATATGTTTAGAATAATGTTTCATTTAGCTGACTGCAAGTAATGTAGGGTGACAGCTGCTGCGGGAGGACAAAAACCTAAACCAGAGGGAGCAAGTGGGGCCAAAACACTCCACCGTTAATCATTAAGGTGGAAATACAAAATAACAAACTGACCCGACTGCTCCATCTATGGATTTGGAAATTGTTATTGAATAATGTGTTATGTTGCCTTCTGTATCAGTCCTGAGACTTCTGATGGTCATTTGGTTATACTAGTGTGGTAAAATAGACCTATATCACCATAGTAATATAGACCTATCTAAATAACAGAAAATCTACTTTTTTTTTGTTGCATTTTTTTGCATTTTGGCGTCCAACTCATTTACAAACATGACCTCACATAAACAGACACATGTCAACTTGATTTAATCAGATTTGGAGAGCCTTCTCTGGCATCATGTTAGGAACATATTGTATTTATTTCAGTCTGATGCTGTAAACAGTCTAATGACATGCCAGATGTTGCCATATTTGTCGTGCAGGCTAAATGTATAATTGTAGGCTTATCATGTCTTTCAAAAAGGGAGATTTATGCTATTATTGGCCTACTGAAGTAAAATAATCTCCACCGCTGTTTGTCTCAAATTAATGCTTCTTTTCAAATGTTACTTTCATATATTACATGACATAAATGTAGCTATAACCCATTTAGACAGAATTAAATTGTTAAATTAACTTATCAGCCCCTAATGATGATGAATGAGATATTAATTCAGATTCAAGCCTGACAATTTGCAATTTGACGCATTTTGATAGTTTTCATATAACATTTAGAATAGCAGGTCATCCCCTCAATCAATATAAGCATATAATTCGGTCTCTCGTAAAATAAATATATATATTTTCATGAATATGTATTGAAACATGTTCGCAATTACCTTTGGAAAGGACCTTCACTGGATTAAACATCAATTATTGCACGGTCTTTCTTGCTGAAGACTATTAAAGTGGTATGATCCACAAAGCATTGTTCTTAACGCGACTTTGGTCTTCTACCGCCTGCACCAAACGCCCTTTGCCAATATATTATTTTATTTTCGTAAAGGATATGCATATATTAGCATACATCTCAGGTTTGCGTCTTAACTCTGTTCATGCAATCAACACTACACGTTTTTCTCCATAAATGCATTTAGCAATCCATTTGATTGAAATAAAGAACTATCCTTGTGTTTGAATATTTGTAGTGTAGCCTATACGGTATGGCCTAATGAACTTCACACAGCTTATTTGATACACCTGTCTTGGATTCAAGAATGTGAAATGTCAGAATAATAGTAGAGAGATGATTTATTTCAGCTTTTATTTCTTTCATCACATTCCCAGTGGTTCAGAAGTTTACATACACTCAACTAGAATTTGGTAGCATTGCCTTGAAATTGTTTAACTTGGGTCAAACGTTTCGTGTAGCCTTCCACAAGCTTCTCATATGGGTTGGGTGAATTTTGGCCCATTACTCCTGACAGAGATTGTGTAACTGAGTCAGGTTTGTAGGCCTCCTTGCTCACAGGCTTTTTCAGTCCTGCCCACAAATATTCTATAGGATTGAGTTCAGGGCTTTGTGATGGCCACTCCAATACCTTGACTTTGTTGTCCTTAAGCCATTGTGCCAAAACTTTGGAAGTATTTGGAAGACCCATTTGGAAGATCCATTTGCGACCAAGCTTTAACTTTCTGATGTCTTGAGATGTTGCATTCAATATATACACATAATTTCCCTTCCCTATGGAGCCATCTATTTTGTGAAGTGCACCAGTCCCTCATGCAGCAAAGCACCCCCACAACATGATGCTGCCACCCCTGTGCTTCACGGTTGGGATGGTGTTCTTCGGCTTGCAAGCCTCCCCCTTTTTCCTCCAAACATAACGATGGTCATTATGGCCAAACAGTTCTATTTTTGTTTCATCAGACCAAAGGACATTTCTCCAAAAAGTACGATCTTTGTCCCCATGTGCAGTTTCAAACCGTAGTCTGGCTTTTTTATGGCGGTTTTTGAGCAGTGGCTTCTTCCTTGCTGAGTGGCCTTTCAGGTTATGTCGATATAGGGCTCATTTTACTGTGGATATAGATACATTTGTACCTGTTTCCTCCAGTATCTTCACAAGGTCCTTTGCTGTTGTTCTGGGATTGATTTGCATTTTTCGCACCAAAGTATGTTCATCTCTAAGATACCGAACGTGTCTCCTTCCTGAGAGGTATGACGCCTGCGTGGTCTCATGGTGTTAATACTTGCGTACTATTTTTTGTATAGATGAACGTGGTACCTTCAGGTGTTTGGAAATTGCTCCCAAGGATGAACCATACTTGTGGAGGTCTACAATTATTTATCTTGTCTTGGCTGATTTCTTTAGATTTTCCCATGATGTCAAGCAAAGAGGCACTGAGTTTGAAGCTAGACCTTGAAATACATCCACAGGTACACCTCCAATTCACTCAAATTGCCACGTTCTGACCTTAGTTATTTTGTTATGTCTTTGTTTTAGTATGGTCGGGGCGTGAGTTGGGTGGGTGGTCTATGTTCTTTTTTCTATAATTTGGTATCTCTGTGTTTGGCCTGGTATGGTTCTCAATCAGAGGCAGCTGTCAATCATTGTCCCTGATTGAGAACCATACTTAGGCAGCCTGTTTTCACCCTTGAGTTGTGGGTGATTATTTTCTGTTATGTGTCTGTCACCTAACAGAACTGTTTCGTGTCATTCTCCTTTGTTATTTTGTTTAGTGTTCTCTTAAATAAATATATGATGAACACTTACCACGCTGCGCGTTGGTCCTCACCTCATTCCAACGACGAGCGTTACAGAATCACCCACCAACCAAGGACCAAGCAGCGTGGTAACGGGCAGCGGCCGGATTCTCAAGACTCCTGAACATGGGAGGAGATTTTGAACGGAGAAGGACCCTGTGCTCAGGCTGGAGAATATCGCCGCCCTAAAGCAGAGCTGGAGGCAGCGAAAGCTGAGCGGGGGTGGTGTGAGGAGGCAGCGCGGCTGGGACGAGAGGCAGCCCCAAAAATGTATTGGGGGAGCACACGGGGAGTGTGGCTAAGTCAGGTAGGAGACCTGAGCTAACTCCCAGTGTTTACCGTGGAGAGAGGTGGACCGGGCAGGCACCGTGTTATGCCGTGAGGCGCACGGTGTCCCCGGTGCGCAGGCATAGCCCGGTGCGTTACATTGCAGCACCTCGTATCGGCCGGGCTAGAGTGGCCATCGAGCAAGGTGCCATGAAGCCGGTTCAGCGCATCTGGTCTCCAGTGCGTCTCCTCGGGCCGGGGTACATGGCACCGGCCCTACGCACGGTGTCCCCGGTTCGCAAGCACAGCCCAGTGTGGTCTATTCCACCTCGCCACACAGGCCTGGCTACGGGGAGTATACAGCCAGGTTTGGTGCTCGAGACCTCCAGTGTGCCTCCATAGTCCGGTCTATCCGGTGCCTCCTCCACGCACCAGGCCTCCGGTGGCAGCCCCCCGCACCAGGCTGTCTCTCCGGCTCCTTCCTCCAGGTGCTCCCTCCTGTCCAGCTCTGCCAGAGTCTCCCTCCTGTCCAGCGCTGCCAGAGTCTCCCGTCTGTCCTTGCACTGCCGGAATCACCCGCCACTCCGACGCTGCCGGAATCGCCTTTCACTCCGTAGTTGCCGGAGTCTCCCTCCTGTCCGGTGCTGACGGAATCTCCCGTCCATTCAGGACCCTAGGGTCCTGAATTGCTAGGGTCCCCAGTCCGAGGTCGGCGGCGAGGGTCGCCGCTCGAAAGGCGCCACGAAGGCGGGTTAAGAGGCGGACAAAGACTATGGTGGAGTGGGGTCCACGTCCCGCGCCAGAGCCGCCACCGTGGACAGACACCCACCCAAACGCTCCCCTATAGGTTCAGGTCTTGCGGCCGGAGTCTGCACCTTTGGGGGGGGGGGGGATACTGTCACGTTCTGACCTTAGTTCTTTTGTTATGTCTTTGTTTTAGTATGGTCAGGGCGTGAGTTGGGTGGGTTGTCTATGTTCTTTTTTCTATGATTTGGTATCTCTGTGTTTGGCCTGGTATGGGTCTCAATCAGAGGCAGCTGTCAATCGTTGTCCCTGATTGAGAACCATACTTAGGCAGCCTGTTTTCACCCTTGAGTTGTGGGTGATTATTTTCTGTTATGTGTCTGTCACCTTACAGAACTGTTTTGTTTCGTTCTCCTTTGTTATTTTGTTTAGGGTTCTCTGTTAAATAAATATATGACGAACACTTACCACGCTGCACTTTGGTCCTCATATCATTCCAACAACGAGCGTTACACAAATGATATCAATTAACCTATCAGAAGTTTCTAAAGCCATAACATAATTTTCTGGAAATTTCCAAGCTGTTTAAAGACACAGTCAACTTAGTGTATGTAAACTTCTGACCCACTGGAATTGTGATACAGTGAATTATACGTGAAATAATCTGTCTGTAAATAATTGTTTCAAAAATGACTTGTGACATGCAGAAAGTAGACGTCCTAACCGACTTGCCAAAACTATAGTTTGTTAACAAGAAGTTTCGTGGAGTGGTTGAAAAATGAGTTTTAATGACTCCAACCTAAGTGTGTGTAAACTTCCGACTTAAACTGTAGTCTTTGAGCCTCTCAGTCCAGGATAGTTGCCACAGAATAATACAAAGCACATAAGAACTAGGCAATAAAAAAAGTACTCTGTGTCCTAAGAAAACTCATAGTGCAATTAACTTGTGACATGCACGGTTATAGTGACAATACCAGGAATATACCTATTGGAAATATGCATTACATTCACTATTGCTTGAACATAACTATCTGCAATGAGGCAGGAAAAGGAGCTGACCATTGCTGAAACGGACTGGTTTCTACTGTATCCCATCAATATATACAAGGGGTAAAAGTTGCGACTATTGTCAATCACATAATGTAATTGTACAGTGCCATATACTTAAGTAATAAGGCCAAAGGGTGTGTGGTTACGGTGTATTGGCCATATAGCATAAACCGAGGTGTTTCGCTGCTATTATAAACTGGTTACCAACATAATTAGAAACAGTAAACAAGTATTTTTGAGTTATTCCGTGGAATATTGTCTGATATACACAGTGGTGTAAAGTACTTGAGTAAAAATACATTTAAGTACTACTTACAGTAAGTAATTTTTTAGGGTATCTGTACTTAACTTTACTATTTATATTTTGGACAACTTTTACTCCAGTACATTCCTAAAGAAAATTCTGAACTTTTTACTGCTTACATTTTCCATGACGCCCAAAAGTAGTCATTACATTTTGAATGCTTTGCAGGATAGGAAAATGTTGAATGCTTAGCAGGACATGAACATTGTCTAATTCATGCACTTATCAAGAGAACATCCCTGGTCATCCCTACCTTCTCTGATCTGGTGGACTCACTAAACAAATGCTTCGTTTGTAAATTATATCTGAGTGTTGAACTGTGCCCCTGGTTATACGTAAATGAAAATAACCAGATGACACGATGTTCTTGATTACTTTAAAAATCTTAGAGCTACCCCCCTACTTTTTCAATTTCCGCCTGAAGACCTACCCAAATCTAACTGCCTGTAGCTCAGGCACAGAACCAAGGATATGCATATTCTTGGTACCATTTGAAAAAAAACACTCTGAAGTTTATGTAAATGTGAATTGAATGTAGGAGAATATAACACAATAGATCTGGTTTAGATAATACTATGAAAAAAACATACGTTTAATATTTTTATTGTTGTATCATCTTTAAAATGAACAAAATAAAACAAACATTCAGATAGGATGACGGGTACAATTTCAGTGAAAAACATAAGAGGGCAACAGTACTTGTGCAAAGTTTATCATGAAGTCACCCAGGTGTCCCACACAAGTAGCCCAAATGTACCCAAGTGGCCAAATTGGTGAGTTATACATTTTGAATGGAATAACTATATACAAAATACCAAAATGGTATTCTAACACCCCCCCCCCCCCACCAAAAGAATGGAGAGAAAACATGAAAAAAAATACATTTACAAAATAACACTTTCAATATTTGGGAGACCCTCAGTCCTTGGTTTTATGCATGTCAACATCAGAAGCCTCCTCCCTAAGTTTGTTTTACTCACTGCTTTAGCACACTCTGCTAACCCTGATGTCTTTGCCGTGTCTGAGTCCTGGCTCAGGAAGGCCACCAAAAATTCAGAGATTTCCATACCCAACTATAACATCTTCCGTCAAGATAGAACTGCCAAAGGGGGCGGAGTTGCAGTCTACTGCAGAGATAGCCTGCAAAGTAATGTCATACTTTCCAGGTCCATACCCAAACAGTTCGAACTACTAATTTTGAAAATTACTCTCTCCAGAAATAAGTCTCTCACTGTTGCCGCCTGCTACCGACCACCCTCAGCTCCCAGCTGTGCCCTGGACACCATTTGTGAATTGATCGCCCCCCATCTAGCTTCAGAGTTTGTTCTGTTAGGTGACCTAAACTGGGATATGCTTAACACCCCGGCAGTCCTACAATGTAAGCTAGATGCCCTCAATCTCACTCAAATCATCAAGGAACCCACCAGGTACAACCCTAACTCTGTAAACAAGGGCACCCTCATAGACGTCATCCTGACCAACTGGCCCTCCAAATACACCTCCGCTGTCTTCAACCAGGATCTCAGCGATCACTGCCTCATTGCCTGTATCCGCCATGGAGCCACTGTCAAACGCTCCCTAAAACACTTCTGTGAGCAGGCCTTTCTAATCGACCTGGCCCGGGTATCCTGGAAGGACATTGACCTCATCCCGTCAGTTGAGGATGCCTGGTCATTCTTTAAAAGTAACTTCCTCACCATTTTAGATAAGCATGCTCCGTTCAAAAAATGCAGAACCAAGAACAGATACAGCCCTTGGTTCACTCCAGACCTGACTGCCCTCGACCAGCACAAAAACATCCTGTGGCGGACTGCAATAGCATCGAATAGCCCCCGTGATATGCAACTGTTCAGGGAAGTCAGGAACCAATACACGCAGTCAGTCAGGAAAGCTAAGGCCAGCTTCTTCAGGCAGAAGTTTTCATCCTGTAGCTCCAACTCCAAAAAGATCTGGGACACTGTGAAGTCCATGGAGAACAAGAGCACCTCCTCCCAGCTGCCCACTGCACTGAGGCTAGGTAACACGGTCTCCACCGATAAATCCATGATTATCGAAAGCCTGTTCAACCTCTCTTTCATATCGTCTGAGATCCCCAAGGATTGGAAAGCTGCCGCAGTCATCCCCCTCTTCAAAGGGGGAGACACCCTGGACCCAAACTGCTATAGACCTATATCCATCCTGCCCTGCCTATCTAAGGTCTTCGAAAGCCAAGTCAACAAACAGGTCACTGACCATCTCGAATCCCACCGTACCTTCTCCGCTGTGCAATCTGGTTTCCGAGCCGGTCACGGGTGCACCTCAGCCACACTCAAGGTACTAAACGATATCATAACCGCCATCGATAAAAGACAGTACTGTGCAGCAGTCTTCATCGACCTCGCCAAGGCTTTCGACTCTGTCAATCACCATATTCTTATCGGCAGACTCAATAGCCTCGGTTTTTCGGATGACTGCCTTGCCTGGTTCACCAATTACTTTGCAGACAGAGTTCAGTGTGTCAAATCGGAGGGCATGCTGTCCGGTCCTCTGGCAGTCTCTATGGGGGTGCCACAGGGTTCAATTCTCGGGCCGACTCTTTTCCCTGTATATATCAATGATGTTGCTCTTGTTGCGGGCGATTCCCTGATCCACCTCTACGCAGACGACACCATTCTATATACTTTCGGCCCGTCATTGGACACTGTGCTATCTAACCTCCAAACGAGCTTCAATGCCATACAGCACTCCTTCCGTGGCCTCCAACTGCTCTTAAACGCGAGTAAAACCAAATGCATGCTTTTCAACCGATCGCTGCCTGCACCCGCATGCCCGACTAGCATCACCACCCTGGATGGTTCCGACCTTGAATATGTGAACATCTATAAGTACCTAGGTGTCTGGCTAGACTGCAAACTCTCCTTCCAGACTCACATCAAACATCTCCAATCGAAAATCAAATCAAGAGTCGGCTTTCTATTCCGCAACAAAGCCTCCTTCACTCACGCTGCCAAACTTACCCTGGTAAAACTGACTATCCTACCGATCCTCGACTTCGGCGATGTCATCTACAAAATGGCTTCCAACACTCTACTCAGCAAACTGGATGCAGTCTATCACAGTGCCATCCGTTTTGTCACCAAAGCACCTTATACCACCCACCACTGCGACTTGTATGCTCTAGTCGGCTGGCCCTCGCTACATATTCGTCGCCAGACCCACTGGCTCCAGGTCATCTACAAGTCCATGCTAGGTAAAGCTCCGCCTTATCTCAGTTCACTGGTCACGATGGCAACACCCATCCGTAGCACGCGCTCCAGCAGGTGTATCTCACTGATCATCCCTAAAGCCAACACCTCATTTGGCCGCCTTTCGTTCCAGTACTCTGCTGCCTGTGACTGGAACGAACTGCAAAAATCGCTGAAGTTGGAGACTTTTATCTCCCTCACCAACTTCAAACATCAGCTATCAGAGCAGCTAACCGATCGCTGCAGCTGTACATAGTCTATTGGTAAATAGCCCACCCATTTTCACCTACCTCATTCCCATACTGTTTTTATACTGTTTTTTATTTATTTACTTTTCTGCTCTTTTGCACACCAATATCTCTACCTGTACATGACCATCTGATCATTTATCACTCCAGTGTTAATCTGCAAAATTGTATTATTCGCCTACCTCCTCATGCCTTTTGCACACATTGTATATAGACTGCCCATTTTTTTCTACTGTGTTATTGACTTGTTAATTGTTTACTCCATGTGTAACTCTGTGTTGTCTGTTCACACTGCTATGCTTTATCTTGGCCAGGTCGCAGTTGCAAATGAGAACTTGTTCTCAACTAGCCTACCTGGTTAAATAAAGGTGAAATAAAATAAATAAAAAAGTCCTCTACACAATATTGTGCTGCTGATGCCAGGTGCCATAGCAGTCTCTTTCTGCTGTAAAACAGAGGGTCACCAAGCATGTGGTGCAAGTGATGGGGGACTTCATTTAGCAAAGAACACAGCGACGCCTCCATGCTGTGCCCTTTTGGCCCTGAGGCACATCCATGCCTGTAGAAATACATTTGAGCAGATGAACATCACTTGTGGCAGGAGCTGGATGAACCAGCTTCAGTGGGGGATGGACACTCCCGTTCGGAGTCAGTGTCACTGTGAAAGAAAATGTTCAGTTAGAATAGTTTCACATATGAGCCCTGTAACAACAGGTATAATATATATATATATATATATATATATATATATATATATACATATACATATACATATACATATATATATATAGAGTACAGGGAACATAAGGTTGAATATATTATTATAGACCTGCTAGATCTGTCTCATTTATATTATGACATTTCAGCTAGATCTACTGTCTATTATATTATGACAGACCAGCTGTATCTACTGTCTCCATTTCACTTTGGGCATTGTTGTGGGCTTGCCCTCCCCTCAACAGCCTTACATAGGCTATTTCATTTCACAAATAATATTTTATATTATTAATTTCAAACAACGGCATTAGCACGAGAAGAACTTACCAGTCCAAAACGATGTCCTCTCCGTTCAAAAAATATTCCTCCTTTTGGGAATCGCTGAATGAATCGTCCTCGATCAATTTCTTCTAAAATTGTGTGTTCATCTGTATACTGTATCTAGATTTAGCTTTCCCTGACTTAGTCGCCATACTGATTGATATATAAACAGCTGAATATGCGCTTTACCAAAACAATGCAGTGCGCAACATGCGTGGCTCCTTCCGGTATGAATCGTCAACGGCGAATGAACCTCTTTACACCGGAGTTTACTACATGGGTTGGTCTTCCAACACAAACATTACATATTGCCATTTACCTCAGCTCATTGGCTATCTACCCAGCTAGGTTTCAAGACGATCAGTGGTCATTGGGTTAAAATACAGTCAATCAATGAAACAGGGGTCATATCATTGGTGCACAATGATGTCATTACTTGTTGTCTTCAAATCGGTTTCTTTCAGTCAATACGTCCTGCGAAATGACCCATCAGGTTTGGTTGTGTTACAAACAAACCAGTTGATTGCAATGAAACCAAACATGACTGGAAAAGTCACGTTTTGTGTGTGTATTTACCTCAAATGTGTCGTCGAAAATGGAATGAGACGGAATTCACGACACAAGCGGTTCACAAAATGTTTCGTGTTAGGCTATAAAATGGATTTTATCAAACAAAAGACCATTCATTGTGTAACAATGAGCATTGGGATTGCAAACAGAGGAAGATCGTCAAAGGTAAACAATTTATTTTATTGCAGTTTGTTACGCCTGTTTGTGTCACGTTCTGACCTTTATTTCCTTTGTTTTGTCTTTATTTAGTATGGTCAGGGCGTGAGTTGGGGTGGGCAGTCTGTGTTTTTCTATGTTGGGGTTTCGAGTTCAGCCTAGTATGGTTCTCAATCAGAGGCAGGTGTCGTTAGTTGTCTCTGATTGAGAATCATACTTAGGTAGCCTGGGTTTCACTTTTGGTTTGGGGGTGTTTGTTTCCGTGCGAGTGTTTGTTGCCACACGGTACTGTTCTGGTTTTCGTTCATGTTTATTGTTTTGTATTTCATAGTGTTCTGTTTATATCTTAAAATAAACTTTATGGACACTTACCACTCTGCGCATTGGTCCTCCGATCCTTCTCGCTTCTCCTCCTCAGAAGAGGAGAAGGAATGCCATTACAGTTTGTTACGCCTGTGCTGGTTGAAATAGTTTTTTTTTTTATGGGGCTCTATCCTCAGATAATCACATTGTAGTAAATCGCAGTAAAATCTTTTTTTAAATCTGACAACGCAGTTGGATTAGCAAGATTCTAGGCTTTCGAAACATGTGAGACACTTGTATTTTCATGAATGTTTAATATGACTATTTATGTAGCGATCACCGCATGTTGTTGAATTTCATCCCGCTACCGGGTTCGGTGCGCAGAGAGGTTAATATAAGACGTTTTAAATTATTTATACTTTTACTTTTGATACTTAAGTACATTTAAAACCAAACACTTTTAGAATTGTACTTAAGTAGTATTTTACTGGGTGACTCACTTTAACTTGAGTCATTTTTTAAAAAGGAATCTTTAATTTTACTCAAGTATGAAAGTTTGGTATTTTTTCCACCACTGGATATACAAGCGGCTGAAATGCTGTTTCAGCCAATCAGCAACCAGGACCCAAACTACCCGGTTTATATTTAAGCAATAAGGCACGAGAGGGTGTGGTATATAGCCAATATACCACGGCCAAGGGCTGTTCTTATGCACGACGCAAAGCAGATACAGTCCTTAGCCGTGGTATATTGGCCATATACCACAAACCCCCGAGGTGCCTTACTGCTATTATAAACTGGTTACCAATGTAATTAGAGCAGGAAAAATAAATGTTTTGTCATACCTGTGGTATGCTGGTCTGACATACCACGGCTGTCAGCCAATCAGCATTCAGGGTTCAAACCACCCAGTTTATAATATTCAATATACCATTAAGAAGTTTAGTTTAGGGTTTTCCTGAGAAGGCAGTTTTCATTTAAAATTGACTATTTTTCTGTGTGACCAATCCAAGCTGACAATATTGGAGAGGTTAAACCACTTGATTTTTCTAATAAACAGAGAACATCCTTCGGACTTTGCAGCATTGTGACGAGGCTACTATAGAAGTAATATGCTTTTCTTTGGAATAACCCATTACTTCATGTATCTACACATTTCTCTGCAGTGTTGAAAAATACATGCTGCTGATTGAAAATTGCTTTGGAATGCTAGTAATGCAATGCAGCAAATGTTAAAGAATATGGAGCCACATACAATTGACACAGTTCATGCTATGGGCTATGTATAACGGATGTGAAATGGCTAGCTAGTTAGCGGTGGTGCGCGCTAAATAGCGTTGCAATCGGTGACGTCACTTGCTCTGAGACCTTCAAGTAGTAGTTCCCCTTGCTCTGCAAGGGCCGTGGCTTTTGTGGAGCGATGGGTAACAATGCTTCGTGTGTGACTGTTGTTGATGTGTGCAGAGGGTCCCTGGTTCGCGCCCGGGTATGGGTGAGGGGATGGTCTAAAGTTACATATGGGTTCATATTGTGTTAGCTGAGGGTTACAGGTTTTTACTGTATGAAGGTCTACACACGTGCGACTAAGGCCAAGTCTTGCTTAGCAAGTAGGCCTATTGCTCATTCCTGTAAGACGTACTGTAAGTCCCTCTGGATAAGAGCGTCTGCTAACTGACTAAACTGTAGGAGAATGATTTACATGTACTATTTCTCTATGCGTTCACATGTAATAGCGATCCTAGTATTGGGCCTAAGCTTTCATGGTTAGCCATCTAGCAATTCGTGTTTGGTGAGGCCAATGTAGTGAAAGTAATATGTGTAATGTTACAAATTGGTTATAAAAGAGATTTAATACAACAACAAAAACGCTCGGGATGCATCAGATCACCTATCCCGTTGTGTGATGTTTGTGTAGAGTTTGCTCCGTGTTTGCGCATTGATAAGGGATATAGATCAAACTTGATTTGGTTTAGCACTTGCTCTTTGTAATTCTAGTAATCAATTCATTATTAAACAAATGTGTATAATGTTTAGAATCGACCATTATTTGTAATTTACTTTAAGACTTGTTGTACTAGCACAATTTATTTTTGAACTCGGTGGTAATTTATTTGGCGGTGGCGCATTTCAGGAAGTGGCTTGATCAAAACCGCGCTGTATTCAACAGCTTTCCAAGCAGGAGTGAGTAGCCTGGCAAAAGGTGAGCATCTCCTTTAATAAAACAATACAACCACTAGCATGCTATTTACCTACTTGGTCACCTACACAGTATACATTTTTATTCGGTAAATTAACAAGTGCCCTTTATAAAAAAAGAATGATAACTTTTCAGCACAAGAATAGCAAGGACATTAGCCACTATGTTACATGCTAGCTAGCTGGTTAGCACCGCACACACACCATGTTAAAATGGCAATTTAGTTAAATTAAGAAAATCAGATATTTGGTTGTGTTTGGCAAATGGTATTTTACTATCAGTTTAAAATCGGATTACATGTGCAATTCTGCTACGTGTACTGTAGTATAATTGTAGCTAAGCTTGATGTCATCATGCTGTTAAATAGTACCCCTCTAGCCAGCAGCACACATGGTGCCAACTTGCAGACATGCTGACTCACTTGTTGTAATGGTCGTCGGTGGAAGAAGGTGAGGACCAATGCGCAGCGTGGTACTTGTTCATGTTATTTATTTGAACTAAACAAAACTCACAACCGAAACAGCTCAGACAGGTGCAAACCACACTAAACAGAAAGTATAATCACCCACAACTCAAAGGTGAAAACAGGCTGCCTAAGTATGGTTCTCAATCAGGGACAACGATTGACAGCTGCCTCTGATTGAGAACCATACCAGGCCAAACACAGAAATACCAAATCATAGAAAAAAGAACATAGACCACTCAAGAAGCATTTGACTCAACACCGAAGAAATGTTCATGAATCAGTTACTGCTTGTATAAAATGTGACGTCTGTAATTTTTTATGAGCCCTGTAATGTTAAGCAGTACTTTTCTCATTTGAGAAGTCATTTCAACAATAACGATTATATGCAAGAAGAGATTTAGAAAAGAAGACTAGGGTAACTGTTGATACAGCAATGATGACTGCCTTCTCATTAAGAAGAAAGGAGATTGTGGAAGATGAGCCCCTTGTGATTGACGTCAAATCTAGATGGCCAGCGCTGTTCACAGACACACAAGTACGTGCTTTTATATAATCTGCAAAAAAATCCAACAAGATTTTCTGTGCTTGTTGACATTAATATACACAGTTTCTCATACCTCAAGAGCTTGTCTCCCTTCAGACCTTTGTGCATTTTGAGATGAAGGTGATTAGAGGACACAAGGAACTACACACGTTATTAATGAATGTAATATGCTTTCCAAAAATGTATTCCTTTTATCTGTAGTGCTCTTAGGCTGGGTGTAAAAATCATAACCCTCTGACTGTTTATAGGTCACACAAATGCAGGGCTCTACAGTGTAAGCGTTTCACTCACATTTTCTGAAGTCAATTATGGTTATAAACCATTGTCATTTTCAAGGTATTTCTGTCATTTAGTTTCATAGCTTGACTATGAATTCCTTAAACTATATTTAACAATGAGCACAGTGGGAGTCACAGGCTGTCATAGATGCATTTTAAATGATCCCAACTGAGACTTAGCTAGTTTTCATGTTTCCTAGCTATATATATTTTAATAGCATGCTTCTGGGTTTTTCAGTGTTTCAAATTAAACTGCAAAATCAAGATATTTCCCCCCAAATCAGTATAAGTACTGTAGCTCCATTACCATGGTAACCCTTTGTTTTGAAAGTGGCAGTCCATCATTTTAATCACTTTTATACATTAAATGCTTTATAGGATTTTTTAACAAATGTTTTTTAATTTAAAAAAAAGTTTTGTAGCTATGTAATTAGCTATTTTGCTTGGTGGCCTCAGTGCTCTGGCTGATTGTTTTGGTGCACTGGTAGATTAGGCGCCCACTTAAGGCATAGTGGCCTGGTCCCTAAAATTCCTTCCCTGGTATGTTACAGTATGCTCTTCAAACAGGTTGCTCCGGAGTTCATGAGACTGGTGTCTGTTGACCTCAAGAAGACATTTTATGAAGGCCTGGACAGGCATCTTCTCAAGCTCCTTGAATTCTACTGGGCGAAGAGTGGTGGAGGGATGGAGCTAAAACACCTTATGGACAGTGTTGACAAAGACGAATGTTCCATTATATTGTGAAAGTCTTCTGTACAGTTATTACCTACATTTTGGTGTATTGATAATTGCTACTTTTTAAAACACACATTGGGGATGAGACCTTAACATTGACAACCACATTAACAATGTAGGAAAACAGTAAATTGTGCAGGTAGCCTAGTTGTTAGAGTGTTGGACTTGTAAACGAAAGGTTGCAAAATCAAATTCCCGAGCTGACAAGGTAAAAAAAAAAATGTTGTTCTGCCCCTGAACAAGGCGGTTAACCCACTGTTCCTAGACCAGTTAACCCACTGTTCCTGGACCAGTTAACCCACTGTTCCTGGACCAGTTAACCCACTGTTCCTAGACCAGTTAACCCACTGTTCCTAGACCAGTTAACCCACTGTTCCTGGACCAGTTAACCCACTGTTCCTAGACCAGTTAACCCACTGTTCCTAGGCCAGTTAACCCACTGTTCCTAGGCCAGTTAACCCACTGTTCCTAGGCCAGTTAACCCACTGTTCCTAGACCAGTTAACCCACTGTTCCTAGACCAGTTAACCCACTGTTCCTAGACCAGTTAACCCACTGTTCCTAGGCTGTCATTGAAAAGAAGATTTTTTTTCTTAACTGATTTGCCTAGTTTTAAAAAAGGAAGAGAGAGGCTGTGCTCTGAGGCTTGCCATACTTCCTGTGAGAAGACCCTACACATTTTTGAAGACGTGAGGTAAACAACCCTAGAACATAACCTTGTGCTTTCACCCAGGAGTGAAATGTCCTATGAATCCTGATGCACTGTAACATTCAATGGAGTCAAGTTGAATGTCTGTCCCCATCTGAAGTGATTATTATAACACACAGGCCAAATCAAATGTGAGCCAACTACAGTACAGTCGTGGCCAAACGTTTTGAGAATGACACAAATATAAATTTTCACAAAGTCTGCTGCCTCAGTTTGTATGATGACAATTTGCATATACTCCAGAACGTTATGAAGAGTGATCAGATTAATTGCAATGTCCCTCTTTGCCATGCAAATGAACTGAGTTCCCCAAAAATATTTCCACTGCATTTCAGCCCTGTCACAAAAGGACCAGCTGATATTAGTGATTCTCTCGTTAACACAGGTGTGAGTGTGGACGAGGACAAGACTGGAGATTACTCGGTCATTCTGATTGAGTTCGAATAACAGACTGGAGGGTGGTGCTTGGAATCATTGTTCTTCCTCTGTCGACCATGGTTACCTGCAAGGAAACAAGTGGCGACATCATTGCTTTGCACAAAAAGGGCTTCACAGGCAAGGATATTGCTGCCAGTAAGATTGCACCTAAATCAACCATTTATCAGATCATCAAGAACTTCAAGGAGAGCGGTTCAATGTGAAGAAGGCTTCAGGGCGCCCAAGAAAGTCCAGTAAGCGACAGGACCATATCCTAAAGTTGATTCAGTTGTGGGATCGGGGCACCACCAGTACAGAGCTTGCTCAGGAATGGCAGCAGGCAGGTGTGAATGCATCTGCACGCACAGTGAGGCAAAGTCTTTTGGAGGATGGCCTGGTGTCAGGAAGGGCAGCAAAGAAGCCACTTCTCTCCAGGAAAAACATCAGGGACAGACTGATATTCTGCAAAAGGTACAGCGATTGGACTGCTGAGGACTGGGGTAAAGTCATTTTATCTGATGAATCCCCATTCCGAAAAAAGCTTGTCCGGAGAAGACAAGGTGAGCGCTACCTTCAGTCCTGTGTCATGCCAACAGTAAAGCATCCTGAGACCATTCATGTGTGGGGTTGCTTCTCAGCCAAGGGAGTGGGCTCACTCACAATTTTGCCTAAGAACACAGCCATGAATAAAGAATGGTGCCAACACATCCTCTGAGAGCAACTTCTCCCAACCATCCAGGAACAGTTTGGTGATGAACAATGCCTTTTCCAGCATGATGGAGCACCTTGCCATAAGGCGAAAGTGAAAACTAAGTGGCTTGGGAACAAAACATCGATATTTTGGGTCCATGGCCAGGAAACTCCCCAGACCTTAATCCCTAGTAGAACCTGTGGTCAATCCCCAAGAGGCGGGTGGACAAACCAAAAGCCACAAATTCTGACAAACTCCAAGCATTGATTATGCAAGAATGGGCTGCCATCAGTCAGGATGTGGCCCAGAAGTTAATTGACAGCATGCCAGGGTGGATTGCAGAGGTCTTTAAAAAGAAGGATCAACACTGCAAATATTGACTCTTTGCATCAACTTCATGTAATTGTCAATAAAAACCTTTGACACTTATGAAATACTTGTAATTATACTTCAGTATTCCATAGTAACATCTGACAAAAAATATCTGAAGACACTGAGGCAGCAGACTTTGTGAAAATTAATATTTGTGTCATTCTCAAAACTTTTAGCCACGGCTGTATATAAGGATGTCTCTTCTAGCGATGTTTTATTTTTACTCAACCTTTCTCCCTTGCTAGACATTCAGTTGAGAATAGTGATTTAGCATGCTTTTTGTCCAGAATAAACTAAATCTTTACCTTGGATAACTTTATCTTGGACTGCAAAGCAAAGCATCTCGGACCATACATTAAACACAATACTAGGTTTGGGCGATAATACCTAACTACCATGTAAACAACTATTGAAAGCTGTTGTCGACTGTTGTGAAATGTATGTATGCTCAAGTTTTAGCATATTTGAACGTATCACACATTCCTGGTGTGTATGGTAGCACACAATACTGCAGTGCCCTTAGTGATATGTCAAATTCCATATTGTTAGACTAATAACAGAATTAAAGTGGTGCTGTGAGGAATTCCAAATTCAGTACAAAAGCTGTAAAAACAATTGATTTTGATTTTGATAGGACAATTAATCACTACACCATGCATGCAGTGCTGATTTTTGCCATTTGAACAGGAATTTCAATCAGTTTTGTTTCCAACATTGGTTGTCAGTGGGCTCGCGCCCGTTCCTGTCTTCAATATAAACTTTGCATTTTAGCCTGTGCTTTTGTGTAACAAATTTAATTGCTTCTTGTAGGGAATCAATGTCCTATCTAAGCTTTTTTTAATATCTAGAAATATAGTTTTTGCAGCTTTTGTAAGCTGGTCATTTACAAAGAAAGTAGTAGAGGTGGATTTCTACACAGTGCACCTTTAATATAATGAATGTTGTAGAAAGAGCTCATTGCCAAAACAGCACTGACTGATGGATGAGGCTCTACATGGTTTCCCCCCCTCATTGTCAGTGTTGGATGACCATGAGCCTTTGCGGGTGCTATAGCGGACAATCAATAGTTTTTTTTGCAAATAGGAAAAGAACAGACATGTTTTACCTCAACTAAGAACGCGTTCTACCTAGACCTGGGAGCAATCCTGGTTGACTGACGTGCTTAAGGACCATGCTTGTTTACTGGTACAACGCACCTGCCCACCAGGCTACCTGACACCCCACTTGCCTGCATCAATATGCAACAGTACATCTGTAGACAGTTTCACAGAAAAATTGTATTGGAGGATGTTTTGTAGGGCAATGCCTCTAATCTTTGCGTATTTTTAGTATTTTTATTTTATTTTCTGTTTTTCAGAAGACAACTGATTCTGAGAAAGTCACCCGACGGAGTGAAAATAGGTATCCTTGACAATGTGGGCGTTGCCCTTCCTTGACGATGTGGACGTTGCCCTTCCTTGACGATGTGGGTGGAGCTGCAGCAGATGACCCAACGCCAGCTGATGATGTGGGCGTTGCCCTTCCTTGACGATGTGGACGTTACCCTTCCTTGACGATTTGGACGTTGCCCTTCCTTGACGATGTGGGTGGAGCTGCAGCAGATGACCCAACGCCAGCTGACGATGTGGGCGTTGCCTTTCCTTGACGATGTGGACGTTGCCCTTCCTTGACGATTTGGACGTTGCCCTTCCTTGTCGTTGTGGATGGAGCTGCAGCAGATGACCCAACGCCAGCTGACGAGGTGGACGTTGCCCTTGTGATAGAAGAGCAGCTGATCATACATGAGCTTCACAATGTCCCAAATGCCTTTGCCACTTTGATTGGACTTGTTGTCCGAACATGGATTACCCAAAAGGTTTGAGGTTGTTCAGAAAATATTCTTGAAGATTGGTGCAGAAAACTGTACCGTAAAAGTGCAATGGCTGAAGAACCGTCTCCTTCATTAAAGCTTCTCCATTTTGAAAATGACTTTATATTTGACAATGATTGATTTACTAACAAGAGTACATTGATCAATTCAACAACTTACATTGATATCAATTAATTCCATCTAGCTTGTAATGACAACAAAATAGTCCTTTTGTGTATTTCAAAACATTTATTACACTATGTATTAACAAACAAATACATTTGCAACAATGTATTGATCCCTAGAATGTATTTTGATTGTCATTAAAATACATTTTTAACAATGCATATTTTTAGATTAATGTCTTTGGGTGCATTTAAACGGGCAGCCAAATTCTGCTGTCACTAATTGGTATTTTTAACCAATATCAGCCGAGAACACCCCCCCCCCCCCCCCCCATTCCACTGTCCAATAAACCCATACACATTTGTAAATGGCACCATTGAAACATGCTTTTATGGCACACTAAATAACAATTCAAACACTGAGCAAAGACAACAGTCAGAAGGGTTTCTAAGACAAGTTGGTGTTGAGTGTGAAAAAAAAATTCTAACATGCTGTAAACATTTTCAGAATGCACTGTAGTTAATGGGAAGAGATGATAGCAAATCAATGGTCTCGAACAAAAGACGGTTGTAGTTTGTAGACTGAAAGTCACAATAGGGTAACTTAAGTCTTCCCAAAACTGAGATTTGTAAAATGAAGGCAAATAACAGCATCGCTGTCCGAGGAATTAACTCCACTACTGCGAGTAAAACAAAAAACACACCGTCTTAATAAATATGAACTTTGTTCAACTGTACACAATGGGTTAAATGAAATGAATGGGTTAAATGAAGTTGACATAGAACAGTGGTTCTCAACTTGCAGCCTGTGGCAAGCTTGTCTGTTATGTCATTAATAGTATAGATATTTATTTATGTGTGGCCTGCTTGACTTGCTCGTAGCCACGGAATAGCATCACCGGCCAAACAGGTTGAGAACTCTGTGTTACAATAACTCAATATGAAGTAGGTTTGACTTAAGTGCATGTTGATTGAACAAGGATTGAAAATGGTTAACTCTTTGGGTTAACTGCCTGTTCATGGGCAGAACGACAGATTTGTACATTGTCAGCTCGGGGATTTGAACTGGCAAACTTTCAGTTACAAGTCCAACGCTCTAACCACTAGGCTACCCTGCCACCCCTTTATAATGGCAAATGGTTAACTATTTTATAAATTCAGTAACTGGCTTTAGTTCAGATAACTTCTAGCTTTAATGTTGTTTCAACTTGTTATTTCCAGTCATCTAGTTGCGTGGCCTTTTTCAAGTTCAGAGCACTTAACATGTCACGTAATCCTTGCATAGACCATTTTGTTATGTCAACTTGAAATGTAGTTATGATAACTGTATGACTTGTTACAATAACTTAATTGAAAGTTGACTTAACAAAATGTGAAATTAAATCGACAAAAAGCTTTGATAATTCAACATTTAATTCAACATTTATTGTTGATGTAATACAGGTTTAAGTTTATTCAAATGAGAATAGTAAGTTGCAGTGGACTTAACTCTCTTATTGGTCAACAATAGTGGAGCTTTAGTTATTAGAAATCCACATTTATTGTTAACATAAAGTTGATTAAAGTAATATCAAATTAACAAACATCAAATTAACCGTTAATTGTTAGTCAAAATACATTTTTTTAAAAAGTAAGGATAACATGAAATGCAAAGTACTCTGAGCTTGAAAAGGGCCACGCAACTAGATCACTGGAGAAAATAAGTTGAAACAACACATTTTTTACCGTGTGGACTCTATTCACATATACTACACTGACAATACAACATACACACACACACACAGACTACAAAAGCTCACACACACAAAACACACACACATGCATATTGACACCACACACTCACACATAGACACCCTTTCACACTCTTCTACTCTGTTTATCTATCCTGATTGCCTCGTCACATTTTACCCCTACCCACATGTACATACTGTATTACCTCGTACCTCGTACCCCTGATGCTTATTTATAAAACCCTCTTAGGGGGGGAGTGAGGCCTATCAGAGATTTACTGCAGCCCTCATCCTCCACATCCTCCACCCGTTCTGCCAGTCACATTCTGTTAAAGGTCCCCAAAGCACACACATCCCTGGGTCACTCGTCTTCTCAGTTCGCTGCAGCTAGTGACTGGAACGAGCTGCAACAAACACTCAAACTGGACAGTTTTATCTCTTCATCCAAAGACTGAATCATGGACACTCTTACTGACACTTGTAGCTGCTTCGCGTGAAGTATTGTTGTCTCTACCTTCTTGCTGTTTTCTGTGCCCAATAATGTTTGTACCATGTTTTGTGCCACTACCATGTTGTGCTGCTGCCATGTTGTGTTGCTACCATGTTGTGCTGCTACAATGTTTTGCTGCTGCCATGCTATGTTGTCTTAGAGTGCCCTGCAAAAGTTTTTTTCTATTTTGTTGTATTACAACCTGTAATTTAAATGGACTTTTATTTGTATTTGATGTAATGGACATACACAAAATAGTCCATATTGGTGAAGTGAAATGTAAAAAATTACTTAATTTTTTTCTTCTTCTAAAAACGGAAAAGTGGTGCGTGAATATGTATTCACCCCCTTTGCTATGAAGCCCCTAAATAAGATCTAGTGCAACCCATTACCTTCAGAAGTCACATAATGACTTAAAATAAAGTCCACCTATGTGCAATCTAAGTCACATGATCTGTCACATATTCCCAGGATATATACACCTGTTCTGAAAGGCCCCAGAGTCTGCAACACCACTAAGCAAGGGGAATCACCATGGAAGCGGCACCATGAAGACCAAGGAGCTCTCCAAACAGGTCAGGGACAAAGTTGTGGAGAAGTACAGATCAGGGTTGGGTTATAAAAAAATATCAGAAACTTTGAACATCCCACGGAGCCCCATTAAATCCATTATTAAAAAATTGAAAGAATATGGCACCACAACAAACCTGCCAAGTGAGGGCCCCCCACCAAAACTGACAGACCAGGCAAGGTGGACATTAATCAGAGAGGCAACAAAGAGACAAAAGATAACCCTGAAGGAGCTGCAAAGCTCCCCAGCGGAGATTGGAGTATCTGTCCATAGCACCACTTTAAGCCATACACTCCACAGAGCTGGGCTTTACGGAAGAGTGGCCAGAAGAAAACCATTGCTTAAAGAAGAAAACACGTTTGGTGTTCGCCAAAAGGCATGTGGGAGACTCCCCAAACATATGGAAGAAGGTACTCTGGTCAGATGAGACTAAAATTGAGCTTTTTGGCCATTAAGGAAAATGCTATGTCTGGCGCAAACCCAACACCTCTCATAACACTGAGAACACCATCCCCACAGTGAAGCATGGTGGTGGCATCATCATGCTGTGGGGGTGTTTTTCATTGGCAGGGACTGGGAAACTGTTCAGAATTGAAGGAATGATGGATGAAGATAAATACAGGGAAATTCGTGAGGAAAACCTGTTTCAGTCTTCCAGAGATTTGAGACTGGGACGGAGGTTCACCTTCCAGCAGGACAATGACCCTCAGCATACTAAAGTGATTTAAGAAGAAACATTTAAATGTCTTTGAATGGCCTAGTCAAAGCCCAGACCTCAATCCAATTGAGAATCTGTGGTATGACTTAAAGATTGCTGTACACCAGCGGAACCCATTCAACTTGAAGGAGCTGGAGCAGTTTTGCCTTGAAGAATGGGCACAACTCCCAGTGGCTAGATATGCCAAGCTTATAGAGCCATACCCCAAGAGACTGAGACTTTTGCAGCTGTAATTGTAAAGTATTTACTTTTTTTGTGTGTGTGTGTGGGGGGGGGGGGGGGGGGGATAGTTGTGCACGCTCAAGTTTTCCGTTTTTTTGTCTTATTTGTTGTCTGTTTCACAATGGAAAATATTTTGCATCTTCAAAGTGGTTGGCATGTGGTGTAAATCAAATGATTACAACCCCCCCAAAAATCAATTTTAATTCCAGGTTGTAAAGCAACAAAATATGAAAAATGCAAAGGGGGTTGAATACTTTCGCAAGCCACTGTAGGTCTCTCTTTATGTAGTGTTGTGTGTTTTGTCCTATATTATTATATATATATATATTTTTTTTATCCCAGCTCCCGTCCTCGCAGGAGGCCTTTGCCTTTTGGTAGGCCGTCATTGTAAATAATAATTTGTTCTCAACTGACTTGGCTAGTTAAATAAAAGTAAAATAAATTAAATAAAATGAAAATACCCATCCATTTCAGGTTCAGATTAATGAAGAACATCCTGAAGTAGCCGAGGGGCAAACGCTCCACGTATGCGCGGCGTCTGACGTCAAAAAGTGGGTTGCTGTTTCGTAAAAAAAATAATTTAAACTTTTTGGTCTTCATTTAAGGTTAGCCATGTGGTTAAGGTTTGGTTTAAAATCACATTTTAAGAAAATAAATTGTAAAAAAATCATCGGGGTATATGACTTTGTGTCTGTGGTAACTCTTTGCCACGCCTCTTCGCCTCCTAATATAACCAACATAGAGGAAATGTTGTTTCTGTATGAGAGAGGATCTTCGGACTAAAATACTGTCCAGGTAAATTGCAAAAAAAGGAAAGAGTTGTAAACGCTAATGCTAGCAGATTTGTTGTGTTTTCTTCACGCTAGAACTGCAGTCACTTCATCCGAAACGCGATTCAATATCAATATGCAGGAAGTTGAATAAAGTTGTCTGTCTAGCCTAGCACGATGCAACTTGGCAGATAACTGTTTGGTTGGTAAATTTAGTCGTTAGGTTGTTCCCTTTTTTTCTCTGTAAAAATTGTGAAATTGGTTTGCAAGTTTACAGTCGCTTGACGTTGAACACGTTTCTAGCCTTCCTGTTATAAGCCCTAGTTAGTTAAATAACTAAGTTGGTTTGCTAGCCAGCTAAAACTATAAGCTACTTCATGCACACGTTTGGTAGATAGTGGCACAGTGTGCATTTGCTTGTTTCTCTGCAGAATGTGAATGGTAGCATAATACCAATTTAGTCTGTATGATAATATTAAACAAGTATTAACGTTCAGCAACACGCAATTTAACTTATTGGAGGCTTGGCGTTAGCTAACAAGCCTAGACGGTCCATAATAGTAGTTATTAAAATGTGAATTTGTGTACACGCATCAAACTGTTGCGTGCTCCTTTCGTATCATAAACTACACACGTTTTGATAGCTAAGTCCTTGCCAGGTCAATTGGTAAACATGCATCATGGTACCCACTTTGGGTTTAGCTAGCTAATGTAGCTATGTCATGTGTCAATCAATAATGCTTTTGCGGTAGCTACCATTTTGGTCTTCGAGTCCCACACTCATTTAGTGTCAGTAGTTGTACCCAAACATGCAGTGTCATCATAACTAACTTCCTTGCACAAGAATGGTTTTGTAATCCTTTTGTTTTAATACATCATCCCAGTATGCGTTATTAAAACAACGTTTTTGTCAACAGGTGGAGAGATCTTCCACTGAGGGACTTGACAAATCGGAGGGGTCTAAAAATACCCACTTTATTCGGACCTCAATATGGGGGTATTAATATCCCGGTTTAGGGTATGTATTGCATAACTTGTTCATTTTAGTGTTCCTGTATGGTTGTTGGTAGAGCATGGTGCGTTTTATTCCTGGGGCCACCCATACCTAAACTGTATGCACCAGTGTTTCCCCTAGAAAAACATTTATGCAGCATTAGCAAAGTTAGGGTGTGGACAATGGCATGGTTTTTAAATATAACAAAATATAAATGAATCTGTTTCATGAGCTGAAATAAAAGATGCCCAAAAATGTGCAAATGCACAAATAGCTTATTTCTAAATTTGAGAATTTGGCAGTAAGTCCAACCGGCCTCACAACCGCAGACCATGTGTATGGAGTTTGTGTGGTTGAGCGATTTGCTGATGTAATTGTTGTGAACAGTGCCCCATGGTGGGGGTATGGGCAAGCATAAGCTATGGACAACGAACACAACTGCATTTTAAGGAGGACGATTTGAATGCACCGAGATACCGTGACGAGATCCTGAGGCCCATTGTCGTGCCATTCATTTGCCGCCATCACATTGTGTTTCAGCCTGATAATGCACTGCCCCATGTTGCAAGTCTCTGTACACAATTCCTGGATGATGAAAATGACCCAGTTCTTCCATGGCCTGCATACTCACCAGACATGGCACCCATTGAGCATGTTTGGGATGCTGTGGATCAATGCGTTTGACAGCGTGTTCCAGTTCCCGCCAATATCCAGCAACTTCGCAAAGCTATTGAAGAACAACATTCCACAGGCCACAATCAACGGCCTGCTCAACTCTATGTGAAGGAGATGTCGCTCTGCATAAGGCAAATGGTGGTCACACCAGATACTGACTGGTTTTCTGCAATCTGTGATCAACAGATGGGTTTCTGTACTCCCAGTCATGTGAAATCCATAGAATAGTGCCTCATTTATTTCAATTGACTTATTTCCTTATGAACTATGACTTTGAAATAGTTCCATGTTGTATTTAATTGTTTATACACACACGGTGCATTCGCAAAGTTTTCAGACCTTTCCGGGAAGTACAAAACTAAAACGTATTAAATACTTTTTTTTTTTCATCGATACACTACCCCATAATGACAAAGCGAAAACAGGTTTTTAGAAATGTTTGCAAAAAACAGATACCTTATATACATAAGTATTCAGACCCTTTTACTATGATACTCGAATTTGAATTAAGGTGCATCCTGTTTCCATTGATGCTACAACTATATTGGAGTCCACCTGTGGTAGATTGATTGGACATGATTCGGAAATGGCACACCTGTCTAAGGTCCCACAGTTGACAGTGCATGTCAGAGCAAAAACCAAGCCATGAGGTTGATTGAATTGTCCGTAGAGCTCTGAAACAGGATTGTATCTAGGGAAAGGTAACAAAAAAATGTCTGCAGTGTTGAGAGTCCCCAAGAACAGTGCCCTCCATCATTCTTAAACGGAAGAAATTTGGAACCACCAAGTCTCTTCCTAGAGCTGGCCACCTGGCCAAACAGAGCAATCAGGGAGGTGACCAAGAATATTATGGTCACTCTGACAGAGCTCCAGAGTTCCTCTGTGGAGATGGTTGTCCTTCTGGAAGGTTCTCCCATCTCTGCAGTACACCACCAATCAGGCTTTTATGGTAGTGCCCAGACGGCCACTCAGTAAAAGGCACATGCCTGTATGGAGTTTGCAAAAATGCACCTAAAGGACTGTCAGACTGATGAAACCTAGATGTAATACTTGGCATTCAGGCCAAATAGTTATGTCTGGAGGAAACCTGGCACCATCCCTACGGTGAAGCATGGTAGTGGCTGTATCATGCTGTGGGAATGTTTTTCTAAGATGAACGGAGCAAAGTACAGAGATCTTTGATGAAAACCTGCTCCAGAGCGCTCAGGACCTCAGACTGGGGCGAAGGTTCACCTTCCAACAGGAAAACAACCCTATGCACACAGCCAAGACAATGCAGGAGTGGCATCAGGACAAGTCTCTGAATGCCCTTGAGTGGCCCAGCCAGAGCCCAGAACCTGATCAAACATCTCTGGAGCGACGCTCCCCATCCAACCTGACAGAACTTGAGGGTCTGCAGAGAAGAATGGTAGAAACTCCGTCAAATACAGGTGTGTCAAGCTTGTATCGTCATACCCAATAAGACTCCAGGCTGTAATTGCTGCCAAAGGTGCTTTCCCCCCCCCCCTTTTTTTTTCTCCCCCCCCCTTTTTTTTAACCAGGTAAGCTAGTTGAGAACAAGTTCTCATTTACAACTGCGACCTGGCCAAGATAAAGCAAAGCAGTGCGACACAAACGACAGAGTTACACATGCATTAAACAAGCGTACAGTCGGTAACACAATAGAAAAAATAGTCTATGTACAGTGTGTGCAAATGGCATGAGGTGGTAAGGCAATAAATAGGCCATAGTAGCAAAGTAATTACAATTTAGCAGATTAACACAGGTGTGATAGATGATTATGATCAGATGATGGTGTGTAAGTAGTGATATTGGTGTGCGAAAGGGCAACAAAGTGAATCAAAACAATATGGGGATGAGGTAGGTAGATTGGGTGGGCTATTTACAGATGGACTATGTACAGCTGCAGTGATCGGTTAGCTGCTATCTGATGTTTGAAGTTAGTGAGGGAAATGTAAGGCTTCAGGGTTTATTTTTTTAAATATTTTTAATTGCAATACGTTCCAGTCACTGGCAGCAGAGAACTGGAAGGAAAGGCGGCCAAAGGAGTTGTTTGCTTTGGATGACCAGTGAGATATACCCGCTGGAGCACGTGCTATGGGTGGGTGTTATCGTGACCTGTGAACTGAGAAGGCGGAGCTTTACCTAGCATAGACTTATAGATGACCTGGAGCCAGTGGGTCTGGCGACAAATATGTAGCTAGAGCCAGCCGACTAGAGCATACAGGTCACGGTGGGTGGCATAAGGGGCTTTGGCAACCAAACGGATGGCACTGTGATGGACTACATCCAGTTTGCTGAGTAGAGTATTGTAAGCTATTTTGTAGATGACATCGCCGTAGTCGAGGATCGGTAGGATAGTCAGTTACTAGGGTAAGTTTGGCAGCGTGAGTGAAGGAGGCTTTGTTGTGAAATAGGAAGCCAATTCTAGATTTGATTTTTGATTGGAGATGTTTGGCGTGAGTCTGGAAGGAGAGTTTACATTCTAGCCAGACACCTTGGTATTTGTAGTTGTCCACGTATTCTAGGTCATCTAGGTATTCTAGGTCATCTGTGATTTAGGTGAAGGAGAAGCTGGGGAGGCTCGGGCAAGTAGCTGCAAGGGGTGCAGAGCTGTTGGTTGGGGTAGCCAGGAGGAAAGCATGGCCAGCTGTAGAGATGCTTATTGAAATGTTCAATTAACACGGTCACCACTGATAAATCCATGACTTCTAGCCTCAGTGCAGTGGGCAGCTGGGAGGAGGTGCTCTTGTTCTCCATGGACTTCAGTGTCCCAGAACTTTTTGGAGTTAGAGCTACAAGATGCAAATTTCTGTTTGAAAAAGCTAGCGTTTGCTTTCCTGACTGACTGTATTGGTTCTAGTTGCATATCATTGGGAACAGTTGCATATCACAGGGACTATTCGATGCTATTGCAGTCCGCCACAGGATATTTTTGTGCTGGTCAAGGGCAGTCAGGTCTGGAGTGTATCAAGGGCTATATCTGTTCTTAGTTCTACGTTTTTTCCCAAGGGGCATGCTTATTTAAGATGGTGAGGAAATTACTTTTAAAGAACGATCAGGCATCCTCGACTGACGGGATGAGGTCAATATCCTTCCAGGATACCTGGGCCAGGTCGTTTAGAAAGGCCTGCCCGCAGAAGTGTTTTAGGGAGCGTTTGACAATGATGAGGGGTGGTCGTTTGACCGCGGACCCACAGCGGATGCAGGCAATGAGGCAGTGATCGCTGAGATCCTGATTGAAAACAGCAGAGGTATATTTGGAGGGCAAGTTGGTCAGGATAATATCGGAGGGTGCCCATGTTTACAGATTTAGCGTTGTACCTGGTGGTTTCCTTGATCATTTGTGAGATTGAGGGCATCCTAGCTTAGATTGTAGGACTGCTGGGGTGTGAAGCATATCCCAGTTTAGGTCACCTAACAGAACGAACTCTGAAGATGGATGGGGGGCAATCAATTCACATACGTTGTCCAGGGCTCAGCTGGGAGCTGATGGGAGTCTATAACAGGCGGCAACAGTGAGACTTATTTCTGGAGAGGATAATTTTTAAAATTAGATGCTCGACCTGTTTGGGCATAGACCTGGAAACTATGACAGAACTTTGCAAGCAATCTCTGCGGTAGATTGCAACTGCTTCAACAAAGTACTGAGTAAAGGGTCTGAACACTTATGTAATTGTGATATTTCATATATATATATATTTTTAATACATTTGCAAAAATGTCTTACTCTTTTTGCTTTGTCATTATTGTGTGTTGATTGAGGGGGGGGGCGTTTTTACTCCCTGGCCAACACACAATACCGTATAATGTTAAATTGGAATTATGTTTAGAGATTTGTATTAATTCAATTAAAAGCTGAAATGTCACTCACAGCTGTAATCCCTACCAAAGGTGATTCTTCTAACTTGTATTGACTCAGGGGTGTGAATACGTATGTCCATTTTAAAGTTCTATATTTCATTTTCAATAAATTAGCAAAACATTTCTAACCGTGTTTACACTCTGTCATAATGGGGTTGTGTGTGTGTGTGTGGTGGGGGGGGAGTATATATTTAATCCATTTTGGATTCAGGCTGTAACACAACAAAATGTGGGATAAGTCAAGGGGTGTGAATAATTTTTGAAAGTGTGTATATTTGTCACGGGGTGGCAGACGTTTGCAGCAACCCTCTAAATTCCAGAGAATAGTCCTGTGCTCTGCTAGTCCTAGTCCTATTGATAGTACCCAGTTTACTGAACTCAAAGCAAGTCTTCCTTCTCTGATACTTTTAACTTGTTCTCTTGACAGACTAAGCCATCCACTGTAGAGGTTTTGGAAGGAATTGATAAGGTATGTGTTTTTTTTTGGGGGGGGGGGGTTTGTGTCAAGATGGTGTTGATCAGGACTATTTTTGGGGATGTCGCTCTAGAGATTGACCTTGTTACACTATATAGCCCATCTCGAGCTTGATCACTCTAGGCGATGTCCAGCAGAGTGACTGACGCATGTTTCCTAGCACCAGCGGAAGATGGGTCACTACACTGTCCACCAACTGATATTTTTGGGGTGTGGCTAAATCGCACGAAGAACCAAAGGGTGTTTTCTAATCCCTCTTAATAAAAATAAAAAAAGGATAGATAAGTTGGTAATGCACCCGGACATTGAGTAAATAGGCTTTTGTCAAGATTACCAGAGGGAGGCATGGAGAAGTCATATGATGTGTCTGGGATTGTACACGGCTGTTGAATTGATGTGTGGTCTTTGCTGGTTGTTTATTCATTATACACAAGGTACAATACTATTACATATATCTATAGGGTTAACTTAGTTACATTATTAGTAAGAAAATTGTGGCATATGAAACTTATTTAGTCATTATAGAGAGGAAGTTTGCCTATATTCAATGTGTCATTTTTTTTGTTATAGTCATGGAAAATGTTTTATTTACAGGATATACAGACTGGTGAGGAATGTAGAGAACTGTATCAAAGACAGTTGAAGCAATGGATATGGAGACTACTGCTGTACTCATCTCTTCTCTACCTGATGGCCAGCATAATTGTGTATCTCTGGTACCTCCCTGAACAGATGATTGGGAAGGTCATATTGGCCCTTCCGTATGTGATATTTCCACTATTGTAAGTATCTATATATATATATATATATATGAGAGAGAGCGAGATCGCTATGTCTATTTGTAGTTGGTTGCTTACTTACCCGTCTGTTCTAATTGTTCTTTCCGCAGTGTATGCCTCCTTCGAAAGGGGCTGATTGCTCTTTTTAACAGAAGAACGGAAAAAAACAGTATGTGCTTTAGTCTGCCTCATCATGACATGCTGCTTTCATTTGGTATAATCAGTAAAATGTTTTTTGTTTTGTTTGTTTTAGATGAAAAATTGGACGATCTCAAATCACAAAAACGAAAAATTGTAAGTTTAACTTTTTCTGTGGTTGTCTTTTGATTGGGTGAACATGGACTGGACTGATATTAGAATCTGTCATAGCCGTTAGAATCCGGCATAGCTGCCCCCTTATACCTGGATAAGGTTGAATATAATGTGGATCCCCTAATCATTCATGAAGGGGTCAAATGAAAGAGCTGAGATGTCAGCACTTTATATACTATCCTTGTACTTCTTTACACCCCGTAACTAATTTGTAAGTGGATTTAATCTGCCATTGAGACAATTTACCACCTCGAGATGAACACTTTTACAAGGTGGCGTACCGACGATATGCAGGAGTCTTCATGCCCTGTTCTGCTATTATCAAGCTTTTACAGCACTTTGCTTAGATAATTGCTACTCCTAATAAATCATCTAAAAATCTATGCAGACAGCTGTTAATTGGCCTAAAGACTTTACTTGGTAAAGCACTCTGCTAAAGTCTCTTAAATTAATAGCGTTTAGTGCTAGAAGGAAATACATCTGAGTAATTGCTTGTCATGTCTAATAACGTTCAATAATTATGGCTGATGGATTTTCACACTCCATTATCGAAGTAGTGCATGTAATTATTATTCTCATTATGTCTGAACAATAAGCTATTTGGTATTTCCCTTTTTTAAATGAAGTTTCTACAAAAACTAATTGAATGATGTGTAGACCTACTACAACCGCTTTTATTCGGAAAACCTTTTAATATCTCATTGATGGTAGAATGTGGGTCTGGCTGTCAGTTGACCTTTTTGTCAGTAGCTGGTCTTTATAGTGTTTCATTAGACCAGATAAGAAACATCTAGTTGAGAATATCAGTCTTGACTTCAAACACCAACATAAGGAGTTCACAATTCTGTTTTATTGAGTAGTTGTATCATATTGATATGGTGTTGAAGACTATTGTAAAGATCTGATCATCTGTACAGATACAAGAAAGTATATGCGGTCGTAGGACCCCCCCCCCCCTGTTAAAGCAGTTAATTATTCCAGTCACTTAATGAATTGCTTGTTCACTTGCTCTTTTTAAAAAATTTGATTAATTACGATGTGAAAGATACGACATTGGTTATCATTGTCTCATTGCGGTTGGATTTTAACAGAATTGTGTGGAATGGTGACGTGTCATATCAACATCATTAGTCAATTAACAGATCGATCAAACAGAAGCTATTAGAACAGAAACCTGCATACTCAACAGGGTTTTCTGGAAGACCAACACTATGGCACTTGACTGATGAAATGACTTGTACTGAATCAACCTCACTTTCAATGTGTCCTTTTCAATTCCTTAACATTTAAAAATATGAACTGCTCTTGTCCAACAGCTGTTAGAGGTGATGGAAACTGAAACCTATAAAACTGCAAAAATGATTCTGGAGAGATTTGATCCTGACTCAAAAGCAAAGGTGAGAATTTTTATTTTAACTTTATATTTAACTAGGCAAGCCAGTTAAGAACAAATTCTTATTTTCAATGACTGCCTAGGAACAGTGGATTAACTGCCTTGTTCAGGGGCAGAACAATAGATTTTTACCTTGTCAGCTCGGGGATGTGATCTTGCAACCTTTCGGTTACTATTCACTAGTCTACCCTGCCGCCCCAATTACATCTGCCTATGAGCCCACTAATTCTGTGAATTAACCTTGAAAGTACATCTTGTTTTCAATTTGAAGGTGCCAGAATCCCTTCCAAATGAAATGCATATGACTCCAAAACCTCACCAGGGTAATGTATTCCAAAACCTCACCAGGGTAATGTAGTTGCCTAGGTATCTTAAATACAATTTTTTTTTAATTTTTTTTTTTTTAAATGCCTTTCATGTGCTTGCAAGGCTTACCGTTGGTGAACATCCCTCCTTTATAGAAGTCCGTCAGCGTCATGTCACTCCTCGTCCCCCGGTGGCGTTGACTCCTGCCGCAGCCCGTCCTCCTCGTCCCCCGGTGGCGGTGACTCCTGCCGCAGCAAGTCTTCTTCTGGCCCCAGGGGCCACCCATGCAGGGCCACCCCTCCACTCCGCTCCTGGAGGACCCCCAGAGAGGATCCTGTCTGAGGCTGCTCAGCAGAGCTTGATGAAGAGGCCCATGACCCCTGGCACTCTTGTTCCAGGAGTGGGTGAGTGGCTGCACACAGAGACTATATCATAATGTGCTTAAGGTGATTTTAAAAATGTTATTTTTTTACAACCATCCTTTTCTCCTAGTCCTTCAGGGATGGGACTTTTCTATACTTTTAAATTTTACTACATTTTTTTTTACAAGAATGATGAGTTTGTTTTACAGGTGGTAGTTCTGGCCAATTGAGTGTAGTATTTGAATCCATTATGGTAGGGGGTGCCTTAAAACATACTGAAGGTCAAGTTTGCTCCAGAGAAGATACCTAGGCAACTACATTATGTCAGTAGTCTGGCCTAAGTCGATAGATGTGAATTTTGAAATAGAAGTTAGTGAATTTGGTGGATTTCTTTTTTTTTTTTTCACCAAGATTTCTCACCATACAACCTTTGACCAAGACTGTTAAAAATATGACGCTTATACTGTCAGCGAGTAGTGTATGTTTACTCTTATGTCAATAGTCTGGCCTTGGACACATCATAAGAATTGCGAACGGTTAGACATTCTCCCAGAGAAAGCAACATGGTGTAATTACCATGTGAGGTATACAACAACCAGGATAACCATGATTAATCAGGGAAGGCCTGCATCTGTTCTCTGGTGTCGGTACTGAAAACTTAATAAATGCCTTTCTAATACCAGGAAACATGTGTCATGGGCACACCTTGCAAATGTTTCATATAACTTGATACTATCATGCACTTTTGTAAAAAAAATACATTTTGATAGTCACTACAGTTTCCATATGTTGGTATATGAATAAGCAGTAGGAAACTATTGGTTAGTGTATATTAATTACTGCTCAGTAACACAGCAGGGATTCTTGTATAGGTGCTGTGCAAGTGAGATCCATTTCCAAGTCATTATTAAAATGTGTCTGTTTCAGACATGTTATAGTGGGCCTCTGCAGCGAACTGTAGATTTGGGTCTTGCTGTTTTTTTATGAAGTTTCTGGGCCTCCGTGTGATCAGTATTCGAGACCAGCTAATGTTCATGTGTGTTCTGCACCCCCCCCAGGCCCTCCCCTGGCCAGACCTGTCCTCCCCAGGGATCGCAGCGCCATGGACAGGGTTATTGAGTACCTTGTCGGTGATGGCCCTCAGAATAGGTAGAGTAGCTTCTTGGCAGTGTCACCTAAAGATGTGTGATTTGGACAGATGTCAGCGTCTATCGTTTTTAACACGGGCAATGTATTGCTATTATGATCATTTTTTAATCCTCAGCAAAAAAATAATCTTCTGATTTCATTGCATGTATGCAACATGTATTTTCTCCCTCCCAGATATGCCCTCATATGTCAGCAGTGTCTCACCCATAACGGCATGGCATTAAAAGAGGAATTTGAATATATTGGTAAGATTTTGAGAAACATATCTGTCACTCTCCATCAAACACTATGCCCTTAATTTGCCCTCTAGCATTTGGCAGCACTGTGTATTTTCAGGCTCTTAAAAGCCTCTGCCACTACTGGCCTCTGAAAGCATCTAGATTGAATATACAAATAAGGGCAACCCATTGATCTGATGCATTTATGATGCAATTATTTTTGGAATATCATTGGTTTTTATCTTCACATTAATCTGTTTACATGGAAATAAATGCCAATCATACAGTTGACAGTGCACTTCGACCATAGTGGTTTTGTCTCGTTTCAGCCTTTAGATGTGCATATTGTTGTTTCCTGAACCCTGCGAGAAAGGCCAGACCCCAAGCCCCCCGACTCCCTGAGATCAGTGCCGAGACGAAGATCCTCACCGACGCACCCGTCGCAACACCACCTGAAGCCGATGAGAGCCCCGTTGCTGCAGGTATGTCTCTGCTAACCCAACAAGCAGTGGAAGAATAACATTGTCCTAAATGTTTGCTTACTTGAATGCCTGTTAAACCTGATGATATATTGATCCTGTCAATGTTCAGTTGAGGAGAAATGGCCTTCTCCCCCAGCTGTAGAGGAGATCCAGGAGTTGACAGTTACTCCAACAGAGAGTGCCCCTGAAACAAAAGGGTCAGAAACCCCAGGCTGTCTGCATACCACCCCAGAGAAGTCCGATGGAGAACTGGATATGTCCGATATGGAGGTTCAATAGAATGTTTCAACATAATTTTAGGCTGGAGCTATATTCTTTTTTTAGTTATTTTTCTTTGTTTTTTTTAAAAAGTAAACTTAATAACATCAATGCTGTGAGTAAGAATCGTAGAATGACAGGCTAAGGGTTTGGTATGAACTTAAATAAATACACATTTTTCCTGTCTGTTATAGTGATAGCATATAAACTGAATCCTGATGATATGGGATAATGGACAGGCAATACTCTTGGGATTTGACGCGATGTCAATACTTTCATACACTATTCCAGCACTTCCATCCATGAAGCAAAGAGTAGGTCTGCTAGCTAAGCGTTTGGCGTTGATGCACAGCTGTAGTTCTTTTCTTTTTTAGTGTTTTAAATATTAAGCGGATAAGCAATTTGTCTGTTTTGTGTGACAATGTCTGTCCATGTTGTCTACAGACAGGTAAACATGCTAATGCATGCTACTATTACTTAATAATAATAATAATAATAATAATAATGCAGAGGCCAAATGTAGCTAAGCAGTTGGTTTGTAGAATGATGTTTTCTTCAGTTTGTTTTCCGGGAGTTATTTGCTACATTGTCACTATTTTTTTAGTTTTTTTGTTGTTGTGAATGTCTGGCCATGTTTACAGAAATGCAAAAAAATATACTGTCCGGTGTTCTATGAAATCTGTATATTTATAGTTGATGATATTTATAGGTACTACAGTATTGGGATACAGTGCCTTTTGATCAGTATTGAATAGGTTTTGGATACTTCAAGCACCATGTGGCTAACCACATGTTTACGCAGTAATGGTACTATCACGAGTGCTTGTTTACATATGTATTGCTTAAAAGGAGAAAGATGTTCTGCTCTACTCTGCATCCGAGTGCGTTGTGCGTTTATACTTTGAAATAAATAAAGGTAGTCAATTTCAGTAAGCTGCATGTGTTTGCTTAGCATTATGAATTTTCCGGTTTCATCATGTAACTGAGTTGTTTTGACCTCCTCAGCAGCTATACCAACTAGAGGTCGACCGATTGTGATTTTTCAACGCAGATACCGATTTTATTGGAGAACAAAAAAAAAGCTGATACCGATTTTAAATCAGCTTTTTAAAAATAAATATATTTGTAATAATGACAATTACACCAATACTGAATGAACAATGAACACTTTAACTTTATATAATCAATTTAGTCTCAAATAATGAAACATGTTCAAATAATGCAAAAACAGCATTGGAGAAGAAAGTAAAAGTGCAATATGTGCCATGTAAAAAAGCTCATGTTTAAGTTCCTTGCTCAGAACATATGAAAGCTGGTGGTTTATTATTCCCAGTTCTTCAATAATCCCAGTTAAGAAGTTTTAGGTTGTAGTTATTATAGGAATGATGACTTTCTCTCTATACCATTTGTATTTCATATACCTTTGAATATTGGATGTTCTAATAGGCACTATAGTATTGCCAGCCTAATCTCAGGAGTTGATAGGCTTGAAGTCATAAACAGCGCAATGCTTGAAGCACAGCTGACAAACGCAGGAAAGTGCTGTTTGAATGAATGCTTACGAGCCTGCTCGATCAAATCACAGACTTAATAAACACACAGAAATACGTGCCTTAGGTCATTAACATGGTCAAATCCCGACACTATCATTTCGAAACCCAATCATTTATTATTTCAGTGAAATACGGAACAGTTCCGTATTTAACGGGTGGCATCCTTAAGTCTAAATATTGCTGTTACATTGCACAACCTTCAATGTTATGTCATAATTATGTAAAATTCTGGCAAATGAATTACGTTTTTTTGTTAGGAAGAAATGGTCTTCACACAGTTCACAACGAGCCAGGTGGCCTAAACTGCTGCATATACCCGGACTCTGCTTGCACAGAATGTAAAAGAAGTGACACAATTTCCCTAGTTAAAAAAAATTCATGTTAGCAGGCAATATTAACTAAATATGCAGGTTTAAAAATATATACTTTGATTTTGAGAGGCATTGATGATTATTGTTAGGTACACATTGGTGCAACTGTTTTTCAACTTTTTTCGCGAATGCGCTTGTTAAATCATCACCCATTTAGCGAAGTAGGCTGTGATTCGATGATAAATTAACAGGCACCGCATTGATTATTTGCAACGCAGGACAAGCTAGTTAACCTAGTAATATCATCAACCATGTGTAGTTAACTAGTGATTGATTGAGTTTAATTCTAGCTAGCAACTTACCTTGGCTCCTTGCTGCACTTGTAACAAGTGGTAAGCCTGCCACACAGTCACCTTGTGGAGTGCAATGTGGGCATCCAAAAATACCGATTATGAAAACTTAATCTGCCCTAATTAGTCGGCTGACCTCTAATACCAACCCTATCTCCCGCTGATGCAGACAATGCTGCTACGGGTATGTCTTTGCTCACTTAGTTCAAACTTCAAGGTACAGAAACGACAGTTGTAAAGCTAGTATTTATTTGACTAACTTTTATGTCGATCATGGCGAGCCAAAGGGAGAATCACTGGCTGCCTTGTAAAAACTGGGGATAAAGATCATTTTCATTTGAGACCAAGCAGCCTGCTTCCCCCAGCTAAAGGGTAGAACCAGGACCCCCCCCCCCCCCCCCCCCCAGAGAATTCAAATGGTGTGCTGGATGTCCCTGTTTTCTAAATGTTCCTGTGAAAACGGCAAGCTTCTGCACTGTCCTTAACATCTGGCAAGGATCCTAATTATGGGCAAGAACCTGGCTACAAATGGTGTCCTCTGTCAGATAGCCTTTTCAGGAATCAAATCCTAGTGAAATGTGGTGATTCTAGGTCCTACGCAGACATTACATCGGTAAAGCTCCCGGACCAGGATACTACTTATACCGTACATAGGATTTTAAAAGTTGAATAGAATATGTTTTCAACATGTTGGAGCTGTATATTGTATTGTTTTAAAATGTAACGGTTAGCAGTGTGCTCAAGTTTTGTCAGAATCATTTTATTTAAACTAGGCAAGTCGGTTAAGAACAAATTCTTATTTACAATGACTGCCTACCCCGGGCAAACCCTAACCTGACGACGCTGGTCCAATTGTGCGATGCCCTATGGGACTCCTAATCACGGCCAGTTGTGATACAGCCTGGAATCGAACCAGGGGCGGTCGATTTTCTAAGTAATTCTCCACATTGTTGTATACCAGTATTGAACAGGTTTTCCAAGCACAATATGGAGTTAACCACATGTTTGCATAGTAAAGGTACAATGAGTGCTTACTTATCTATGCATTGCTTAACACGAGAGAACAGATGTACTCTGCACCCAAGTGTCTTAAAGTGCTTGTGAAAATGCTCATTTCATAATTTGACCTTGATTTTGATTAAAGGTTCAAAACAATGTTTAACTGGTGGAGTTTTTTATTAGGACATTTTGTTTATGCTTCTATTGATTCGTATGGTTCTTAAAGGTTGAGTGATTGCTCTTACTGTCACTTACACATGTAAGATCTTGAAGTGGGGAGAATTTCATTAATGAATCTGTAGAAATGTGTATTTCATGTCACTACATCTTAGACCAAAACAGGTAAAACCATAGTCTCCATTTTGTTGAAATGAGCTATTTATGAGCTGTTAGTTTGCTGGTTTGTCAACCACCTTGCCCCTGTTCCAATTCACCTATCGCCATTGGACGTTTTAGAAGAACGTTAAAACAGTCAATGTTTGTTAGGGAGCTTATTTTAGCTCGTTGGTCATTTCAGACCGTAAGAGAATGGTGGCTTGGTGGCTTGAGAGTCATCACTGCAACGAAGTTGCCCACTGCCTTTTCATGACCCCCCCCCCCGAAAGATACAGCGCCAACTGTTGGTGGGGTCAGCATCACGTTTTTTCTTTGGGTTTTGATCATGTACGTTTACAGAGACATGACTTTCCGTGTTTAGTGATGCATCAATGTGACACAAAAAGTAACGCCTGATTCCACCACAAGCTGCTTGACCTCTGACAGGAGCAATAGGACATCAATAGAACAGTGTTTGAACCTTTTTTTCTCCACAATATAAACTGACTAAAATAGAAACGCAACATGTAGGACATGTTGGTCCTCTGTTTCACGAGGGAGAAAAAAAAAAGATCCCAGAGCTGTGTCATACGCACACATTTGTTTCCATCCCTATTAGTGAGCATTTCTCTTTTGCCAAGATAATCCATCCACCTGACGAGTGTGGCATATCAAGAATCCGATTAAACGGCATGATCATTACACAGGTACACCTTGTGCTTGGGACACAACACAATGCAGAGATGTCTCAAGTTGAGGGAATGTGCAATTGCCAGATAATTGTATTCACTTTTTTTCTACCATAAACTGCCTCCAACATATTTTTAGAGAATTTGGCAGTATGTCCAAACGGCCTCACAACTGCAGGCCACGAGTTACCATGCCAGCCCAGGACTTCCACATCTAGCTTCTTCACCTGCTGGATCGTCTGAGACCAGCCACCCGGACAGCTGATGAAACTGAGGATTATTTATGTCTGTGATAAACCCTTTTGTGCTGAAAAACCCATTCTGATTGGCACAGCCTGGCTCCCCAGTGGGTGGTCCTTGCTCCCAAGTGGATGGGCTTATGTCCTCCCAGGCCAACCCATTGCTGTGAAATTAAATCCATAGATTAGGGCCTGATTTATAGCACACTCTCTTCTGAGTGTGCCAGAGTGCAAAATAAGAAAGCACAACACCCAATGAATATGATCGGTGTTAACGTCGGGCAAAAAACACAATTGTTACCAGCAGCACAGTTACAGTGCATTCAGAAAGTATTGAGACCCCCTGACTTTGTATCCACTTTGTTACATTACAGGCTTATTATAAAATAGATTTAAATGTTTTTTTCCCCCCTAATCAATCTACATACAATATCCCATAATGAAAAAGCAAAAATAGTATTCTGACCTTTTACTCAGTACTTTGTTGAAGCACCTTTGACAGTGATTACAGCCCTGAGTCTTCTTGGGTATGACGCTACAAGCTTGGTACACCTGTATTTGTGGGAGTTTCTCCCATTCTTCTCTGCGGATCCTCTCAAGCTCTGTCAGGTTGGATGGGGAGCGTCGCTGTGCAGCTATTTTCAGGTCTCTCCAGAAATGTTTGATCGAGTCCGGGCTCTGGCTGGGCCAGTCAAGGGCATTCAGAGACTTGTCCCGAAGCCACTTCTGCTCTATGCTTAGGGTTGTTGTCCTGTTGGAAGGAGAACCTTCGCCCCAGTCTGAGGTCCTGAGTGCTCTGGAGCTGGTTATCATCAAGGATCTCTCTGTACTTTGTTCCACTCATCTTTCCCTCGATCCCGACTAGTCTCCCAGTCCCTGCTGCTGAAAAACATCCCCACAGCATGATGCTGCCACCATCATGCTTCACCATAGGCATGGTGCAAGGTTTCCTCCAGACGTGACACTTAGGAACCTTCAATGCTGAAGAAATGTTTTGGTACTTTTCCCAAGATCTGTGCCTCTACACAATCGTGTCTCTGAGCTCTATGGACAATTCCTTTGACCTTGGGCTTGGTTTTTGCTCTGACATAGAGACAGGGGTGTGCATTTCCAAATCATGTCCAATCAATTGAATTTACCACAGGTGGACTCCCAAGTTGTAGAAACAGCTCAAGAATGATCCATGGAAACAGGATGCACCTGAGCTCAATTTCGAGTCTCATAGCAAAGGGGCTGAATACTTATGTACATAAGGTATTTACGTTTAAAAAAAAAGATATATACATTTGCTAAAATTTCTAAAATTCTGTTTTCACTTGATCATTATGGGGTATTGTGTGTAGATTGGTGTGAGAGAATTGTATTTAATCAATTTTAGAATAAGGCTGTAAAGTAACAATGTGGAAGAATTCAAGGGGTCTGAATACTTTCCGAATGCCTTGTATGCTGTATTTAGATGGTACAAGGTAAATGGGAAACGGCAAACCGGATGTCATTGTTTTCAATGAGAGCACAACGGTAAATGCCATTGAGTCTGGCGGTGAATGCAGTCAGCCGCCACAGTAGAAGGGACTTTCTGCCAGAGTTCAAATATTTAAACTTTGGCCATCTGCCCTAGCGTTGTTATTTACTGGATGTTGATTTATACTGATTGCTTACTGAAATCACCAAGGCAACGCATACTTTCTTGCTGGCTTGATTTAGCGGGCACCTTTTTTTGCATTCTTGTCCCACTATTCCGACTGGTATGGTGGTTTTCGCGTGCCTTGTCTAAACGTAGCATTACAGTCACCAACACTCTAGATAACATTAAAACCTAACCACCTAGCCTAACCAGCTCTGCATGGGAGAGTAAAATGGTCAGAGTGAGATGTTCTCTCAACTGGTGCTTGACTTCTGTTGTGAAAGCAGAATTCTCGGTTAAACCCTACTCCCCGGCCAGAGCGTCCGGTGTGTGCTCTGATCGCTCCAAGAACGAAACGCACTGGGTTTATGAACCGACAATCTGACAAAACCCTGAATTTATGAACGCCTAGCCTCTGGCACTCCAGAGTGAATTTAAGAAACACACCCTAAGGTTCCAGAGAGAGTACCATGTTGAATACCGTAACTCTACATGTCACATTCAGTGAGCGTGGCATGTTGAATACTGTAAATCTACATTTCACATTCAGCGTAGAACACTGAACATTCATGTTGTGCTTCTACCTGCTGCATTGTATTATATACATCACTGTCACTTCTGACTGCACAGTCAGTAAAATTACTATTTGTGTAGAGCGTTTTGAATGCGCATCAGTTTCAGTTTCTCCTTTATGGAATGCTTCACCCCGGGAACAGATGAAGTGAGTAAAAACCCCGTTAAGGTTATACATCTTTATTTAACTAGGCAAGTCAGTTAAGAACAAATTCTTATTTTTCAATGACAGCCTATGAACAGTGGGTTAACTGCCTGTTCAGGGGCAGAACGAGGGGTTTGAACTTGCAACCTTCCGGTTACTAGTCCACCGCTCTAACCACTAGGTCATCTGTCAGAGAACAGATAAGAGTTTTGAACAAATCCACCCTGACCACTATTTCAAAACACATTAAATAATAAAACATAACCTTGCTTATGACAATAATGTCTAAAAAAAAAAAAAAAATAGAGAAAATATATGAATGAGTTTCTCTTATCTTATGCTCCTGATGGGCATTCTCTGTAAGGTAAATGAATGACTCGGATCACCATACAAGTCACAGCCTATCAGTTGGTTGAAAATAATAATTGTCTGCAACTGACCTCAAGGGCAACCTCTTTCACATGTTATGTAAAGCCACTCCAAGCAATAGATATACATAGTGGGATACAACGTATGGAGGCTTTGTGTCTCCATTTGTCCACAGCTCTGTGATATCAGTGAGCCACTAATTGATTTTCAAGGATGACAAATGACATACAAGGCCCCAGTGCCAAGGTTAATTCTGTGCTGCGAAACGAAATGTAGCCCTGCAGCAGGCTGTCCCAAGGTCTATCGCTCTTTTCATACTCTTCGCTCACACGGGCATTCCGATCCACTGGACTCAAATTTATACTGATCTTTTATTTATACCCTAAAAAAAATGGCAGATAAGAAACATACGTTTTCTTGATATTGCGTTTTGTCATATCTAGCAGCCAGAGATTGAAATCCTGCGGAACAATTTTCGGACGAAATGAAAGAGCCTGAACCCTGGAGGAAAATGACCTCGCAATTTGATGTAGAATATGAAACAGAGGCACATAACAAGTCACTAGACACGCGCATCATGGCTTGTCCCTTTTCCATTGCTGTACCTGAATGTGAGCAATTCATAATGTTCCTCAAAATACCTTTATCGTTAACCATCTACCCACTGTATTGAACACAAAAAAATACCACACTGTGTCACAAAATGATAATACAAAATTGACTTTAAACATACACTATGTTTCTGTCCATCATAACGTAGATCATACAAATATATACATTTACTTATGAATGATTCTATTTTTTTTCCATCCAACAGTGTATGTGAGACAATGTGATAAAGAAATGGGAAGACGAGTGTCACAAAAGCAATTAACATGCCCGGAATATTACAGATCGACATTGGGTTGTTGACAACAGCATCATTACACCGTAATATCAGTGCCATCTCCTTCAGAGAAGCATTAAAATCAAATTAGAATATTATACAAGAGCTTGCCTTGATGGTTTATAATATGAGATTGTTTCTGAACAGTTGATTTCTGGCCATTCGTTCTTGGCTACTTGGACTTGCTACTTGACAAATACATTTGACAACAGGTAATCACCATCTAAGAAATACAATTATCATTTGAAACCACAAAATACAATTAGGTAACCACACTTCTATTTTTTTTCTCCATATTTCATTTATTAATGAATGCATCTCATATAGTGCATTGCATAAGCAATAAACTACTGGCAACTCATTTATACAAAGAATGACTTATCAGGGATAAGGCTTTTTAGAAACGGAGTCTCTCCATTCTAAATTCTACCCCCAACAACTCATGTGGAACCTTAGGGGGCGGCAGGGTAGCTTAGTGGTTAGAGCGTTGGACTAGTAACCGAAATGTTGCAAGTTCGAATCCCCGATCTGACAAGGTACAAATCTGTCGTTCTGCCCCTGAACAGGCAGTTAACCCACTGTTCCTAGGCCGTCATTGAAAATAAGAATTTGTTCTTAACTGACTTGCCTAGTAAAATAAATAAAATAAAAAGACTACCTAGTCAGAAACATTATGAAGGTTAAATGCTAGAGTTAAGGGCTTCTATTCAAATACATGATAACGTTAACAGAAGTTCTCCTGCATGTTCAACACCATTTAAGATGAGGGAGGACAAAACTTTTTTTCCCATGAACATGGCCTTATTTCTATTACATCATATTGGAGGACTGTCATTCATATTCCACTCACCCAGCTCAATGTAACATCGATAGATTTAGGCTACTACATGATACAACATGTTTCCCCATACCCATCAAGAGGTTGCTATGATCTAGCCTATGAATGAAAGTTTACAATGTAGGTGCAGACAGGTCGAGAGAATGTTTTGCGGTGACAGACATTGACACATTCAATACCGCCTTGCACACTTGCCGGCATCTAGCTGATCTAGGGTGTAATCATTAGTCCAACAGTTGCAAATGAGAGTTTCTGTTGGACAAAGTCAGCTATGTTTATCCCTGTTTCATTCAGTTTGCTTCCGTTTAAGAAACTCTTTTCAACAGAATCTGTGGAATGAATACACCCCTGATCACGCGTAAACACGGTTCATTTTCATAGCAGCCACGTTGTATTCCTTCTCACATCTATGCACTATCCTCCTCTCACCTTTTCCCTTTGCTTGTGGACTTCAATGCACAACACATCAGCTGTATGTGACCAGGCGGAAAAACCTTTCCAAGCCAAACCATGTCATAACCGCTACACGCCGCCCGAACAAGGAGAGGAACCGACTTCGGCGGAAGTTGTGACAACTTGGAAGAGTTCCAGAGTTCGTTCACACACACCTCGGAGGGGGTTTCTACCCAATACTTATACTGTAGCTAGAAAAGTGGGCAAAAAACACACACAACTATAATGCCCTGGTAAAATAAAGGATAAATCAACAAAAATACCCCATTGTAAACAGAGGCCAACAAACAGAATATATCTATATCCCTTAACAATGGATGAAGTAGCATTTAGCATCATACTGTAAACAAACCTCTACTCTTGAACTTCAATGGCTCATACAATTGTTAGAAAACCTATTTATCTATATTTGTTCTTGCAAAATACCCAAAATGCTGCCACTTACACACACACTGGCAGCAACAACAACAACGTAATGAAACAACAACAACAGATGATTCAATTGGAACTTCGTAAACATGTGTTGGATAGTCATAGCCAGTGAGCTAACATAGCATCGCTTGTTTGACTAGGCTAAACTAGCTGCATTTGCTAAACCAGGACGTATTTGGGTTTAAGGTAAGTGGTACGCTGTTCATCTAAAATAGTGTACAAATCTTTAATCGATGACAATATGATTACATTTAACATGATCACTTAGTTCTGACTTTTCAATGTGACCTCACCTGGGATTTGAACTCACAACCTTTGGATTTGGGGTATGCTGATATATGAGATGCCAAAGTGCCTTCATGTGCTCTATAATTGTAATAATTATAGCACATATAAAAAAATATAATTTCCAGACTTTTCTACCCAAGACACTTTTTAATGGACAAATCTGTTGTGCTCCAGAATCAGGCAGCACAGATCTCAAGGTTCTGGATGGGAATGGAGAATGGTTGGCCTGGACTAACACACAGCGCTGACACAACTTCCTGTGGAAATCATACAAAGCATCTTTCAGGCAGCAAGTTCATTTTATGGGTTCATCTATTACCACACTGTCATTGTTAATTGTCTTATATATTTTTTTATACCTCCGCAGTATTCTCCAAAATGGTCCTATCGAATGTGACAGGAGGAAGAGCATTAAGCATCTAACAAGATGATATCTAAGTTCAATGTCCTACTCCTCTTCTGATTTATCCCTGCAGCAGATCATTTTCCTTTCTGTCATAAAGACCTCTATTAATCAGTGATGCTTATGGAAGCGGTGCATAACAGGCTCCTTGGATTTGTATCCCCTGTGTTGGCTATTAGGAAGCCAATACTGCCACATGTTCTTCCTAACAAACAAACCAAAAAAATATCAAATCTAATACCAGCATGATTAAGGAGACTATGAGAAAAATAATTAGCAACGATTCAACATGAGCTCCTATCTAAACAATATATGGTAAACTAAATACCAACACCATAATCTATTGCTGTATCATTGATATAAATCTGTGATACATGCGATATTTCCTCTAAAGTAAAAGGGAACAGTAACTGCTCTCTCTCCTAAAGGCCCTGGGACTAGCTTGCTAGAAACTCACTCAAGTGTGATGGCGGTTATACTGTGTTTTACCAGACCTTTGCTCCTCTCCCCTTAGAAGACAAACTGCTATGGCTTGAGCTGAAATGATTTCAAATAGATATTCCAAAATGTCTGTCACTAGATTGCTTCCATACATTATTTATCTTGAATGGGTAGAAAAATAGAGGGTGTAAATCAATAAATGAATCACAACAGCCGCTTTACCAGATGGAAACAGTGTGTGTGATGTGGTGTGTGTGTGTGTTATAGCTTTATAAATCATCAGAGACGGTTATGAGGTTTAGAGGATCCTGTCTATTCTATTTTACATGTCTCACTCACCTTGGGACACAGTTGAGCTAGGATAGCTGCTTGCCATGGGTAAGTGTTCCTTTGCAATACTGTACTTAACAGTGGCATACTGTAATGTGCACTGTACCGTATTTCTGTCATTAGATGTGAACAACATGTACAATCCATTTATTAAGGAAAAATCATTCCAATCCGATGTGCCTTTATTTCACATTTAGGATGGAATTTGATTATTTGATTATTTGACAAAGTGCTTTGCGTACAATATATTTTTCAGGAACTTTGAGTTTGAATCAGGATAGGTGAGAAATGTTACATTTCAGGAATCAGAACCAATAATGACCTTTGGTTGAACTGCTTCAAGCATAATGTCTACATTCAAATCAAATCAAATCAAATCAAATTTTATTTGTCACATACACATGGTTAGCAGATGTTAATGCGTTATTAATCAGTGTAGCTGAATAAATGCTTGTGCTTTATTTAACCAGGTAGGCTAGTTCCGACAATGCAGCAGTGAACAGACAACACAGAGTAACCAACAAGTAATCTAACTAACAATTCCAAAACTACTGTCTTATACACAGTGTAAGGGGATAAGGAATATGTACATAAGGATATATGAATGAGTGATGGTACAGAGCAGCATACAGTAGATGGTATCGAGTACAGTATATACATATGAGATGAGTATGTAAACAAAGTAACTACATAAAACAACAGCTTTATAAATTCAGTCCCAGACACACGGTGGCTACAAAGTCTTGAGGTGGTGTTCCATTAAAGAGAGCAGCTGTACAGATTAACCCACTGTGCTGCAATCCAGCATGATAGTCATGCACATGTGCAACATTTATCTGGATGACTCAGACAGCCATGCAAGACTCAATCCATCTCTGTTTGATTGCATATAGATTTTATGAGATAAAGATATAGAAAAAAAAGTGCCACAAATGTGCAGAAACGGCTTTTTATTGTTCTTTATCACCACAGTGTCATTTAGGGCAGCAGGTAGCCTAGTGGTTAAGAGCATTGGTCTCGTAACTGAAAGAACGCTGGTTGAAATCCCCAAGCCGACTACGGGAAAATCCTGGAGATGTGCACTTGTATAAGAGTGTCTGCTAAAATGTAAACATACAAGGACACATTTCAGGGAATCAGGAACCAATATAATTGAGTCCATTGCTTGTGTCCTTGACCTTTGGTTGAACTGCTTCAAGCATAATGTCTACTGTAAAAATATGCTACAGTATTGATTGAACTTGTTAAACATTTAAACGGTGGTCTGTAATGTGACTTTGCTTCTACCTGCACATACTGTACTGAACAGTACTGATCTGAACATGTAAACAGTGTTGTATTTATTACTACAGTGTGATGGACCCAAGACAATATTCATGAATGTAATTATGTTAATAAAGCTTCAATGGGAAAACAGTTTAATGATGTTGTCTTCATGGACATTAACTCTGTGCTGCCTTGCAATTAGTAATTGCTATGAATACTTGCCAGGTAGTCCTTTACAGACATTGCCAACCATAATTAATAACTTAACAGTCTTTGAGGCCATAATGCTCATCAGTTATTAATCAGAAATGCATTTAGCTGAATAAATAACGCTTATGATTAATGATGGAATTTGAAATTGGGCTGTGAGAGTAATACTCTGGGGAGAGCCTTCACTTGAAGGTATATTCAACAAATACCTCACTGAAACAGGAACTACTGGAACCCTTGTCATGATAGTCAAGGAACTACTGGAACTCTTGTCACGATAGTCAATTCATAGCCAGCCTACTGCTCTACAAAGGCAAAGCGCAGTAACAACACTTTTGGTCAACGTTTTTTGATCTGTTGTAATGGCCCGGTATTTCATTTTCCTAAATATAGTATATCATGAACCACCAAAATTTACTTCAGTCAGATTTTGCAGTTAATTATTTTATGTAGATACTGCATTGAAACGGAACTAACATGATTCACAGTGTGTTGACAGAAGTAGCTAGCTAGCTGGCTAGCTATCGTTAACATGCAGGGTGTCTCACGTAATAGTCGGATATCTTGAGAAAAAGGTTCAAGGAAGATACGACCATCAAATCCCAGCTAACGTTAACTAGCTAGCAAGCGAGTGGCAACCATAGCATATTTGCCAGCTTTAGCTAGCTAGCTAGTCAAGGTTAGAAAACTAGCAAGCTAGCGTGATAGTTTACCCCCAAAAATCTAAACAGATTGCATGGACCCAACAAAATGCCAGCTAACGTTTGCTATGCTAACACTAGCTAACTACCTATGCTAACACTAGCTAACTACCTATGCTAACACTAGCTAACTACCTATGCTAAATCATCCAGAATTCATGTACCCAAAAAAGCAAAACAAGTTGAATGGAAAACTCTCTCTCTCATGTGTTTAATTTTTTGATCTACAACACTTTGTTTCTTATGCAGCAATCTTTCATGTTTGTATTTTGCACACTGACATTCTTCACGACTTTCATTGCGCACTTACATGTCAGGTAGATGTTATTTCAAACGTGTTGTGCAGATGGTCAGATCTTGACATGATGCCTTGATTCCTGGGATAAATAAATAATTGCACCAATGCATCCCACCCCAAATTAGGAATGTTCCTCAACAGTGAAAGCCTTGCAAGGTTGTATGATGGAATAAGGGTTTGTTTTATGACCATTTTAAGTGGATTTATAAACCATTATTCAACCAAGCTTAATAGGCTTACAATTTGACAAGCCCGAATGACTCACAATTTCAGCCATAACGTTTTATTAATGTGTCTAAAAAATACGAATTGATTGTTAAACTAATTGACATTGTCAAATGCATCGTTAAAATATTTAACAATTTAAAGTATTTATTGATGTGAACCGTTTTTGCCATTGGGCCTGAGCATCAGACTCCAGAGCCCTTTATTGCAGAGTTGTGTCAATGAGGTGGTCGTTTTTCAATTGGCTAACAATTATGTGGTTTGTGCAGACTGAAATATGGTGTGTTGGGATGCTATCAGAAACGTTATTTGTAACAAAGCATGGTAACAAGCAATCGTTGTTACACCCCAGTAATTGAAGACTGTAATGACCTCCAATTAATTACATGTTGTTATTACAGTGTAGCTATGAATTACAGTACTTGTTACAGTAATATCGACCCCTTAAAATGAAGTGTTACCCCTTTTTGTCCTTCACTTTGTTCACAGAAGCTCTCCGCTCAACAGAATCCGTTTCAGAACGAAATTAACTACAAATACAAAGTTGCAAAAGTACTTTGCAATTGTTAAAAACAAGTGAAGAATACAATTACGCTTCAAATGAAAACCGAGATTACTTCATTAAAATATACATAGGGCCTATATAGGCTATTTCAATCATATTTCATGTTCAATCAATCGAGTTCCATTTTGCGACTATAGTCTACTGTCTGTCATTGTTTTGGTCTCAATGTGTTTCATGATGTGTGACAACATGTGCGCAATGATGTGTCAATTTTGTGATTTAGTGCATTATCATTGGGTAAAGCATAAACTAATAAGCCACATCAAACGCCTATTTGCATTCGTAGGTGGTAATATCTCGTTAGGAGCTGATCCGTCGTCAGTATTGTGGAATAATTATAATGTTAAAGTGAGATATCGATACATGGCCTAACAATGCACGTAGCGAGAGTTCTCTCCACGTGCTTGTTTGGGAAACACTTAAAAAGTTGTCTGGTAAATAAAGATACACCTGGTAAGATCATCGTAATGCGTTAAGTTACATCGCTGCTGGGAAACGAGGCCCTGAACATGTATTATTACAACTGTGGAAATGCATTCCAGTAGTCCAGGGCAGGTTTCCCGATAGGGATGGAATAGGCTTTCCTACAACCACCGAAGAAGTAACATGCGTTCGATGCGTCGTGTTTCGATACTGATACGATCGAAAAAAAAGGGTGTGCTGCTCTCGGATCAGTGTTGTCCATTCAAATCTTACCTTAACATTACAATTATTTCACAATACTGACGAAGGATCAGCTCCCAGAGATATTGCTACCTTTGCCTGAAAATAGGCCTGAACTTTGATGAACTTCCCCTTAAGAAGCTTTTGGAAAACCAAGCCCTGGGATATGCAACTCTAGTCATTGGGGGCCGGAGTGGTGTCACACTTTTCCCCCATCCCTAGCAAACACAGCTGATTAAGATACAATTTATGCTCGATCCGAAAATATGGTTGGAGGCACGGTATAGATGGTGGGAAGAAATTGCTACGCCTTGGACAGCACGCAGAGGTCAAATTGAGATCAGTTACACATGGCCATGCGCCTCTCAAATGTTGTGACAGTGCAGAGGGCTCCATATAGCTCCGCATTGACATGACTGGTTGGCAGTAGGTGAGGGTGCGAGGTTTTGTATACACACAGACTCACTTCCTTGACAACTTCCTTCGGAACAGCTCTGCACTGCTCCGTGAAGAGCAAGAAGTATGAATGCCCTGTCAACAATCAGGTCCCCCCCAGGACTGGAGTTTTCCACAGCAGACACTAGACAGGGACGCAATTGCATGGGCTAGTTTGTAAATCTGATTTATTCTAATGACTTCCCTAGTTAAATAAAGGTTACATTATATATATATATATATATATATATATGTGACAAATAACATTTGATTTGATTTGATTTGATTTGATGGCGTGTTGGAGTGTGCCCCTGGCTCTCTGTAAATTATGTCTGAGTGTTGGAGTGTGCCCCTGGCTCTCTGTAAATTATGTCTGAGTGTTGGAGTGTGCCCCTGGCTCTCTGTAAATTATGTCTGAGTGTTGGAGTGTGCCCCTGGCTCTCTGTAAATTATGTCTGAGTGTTGGAGTGTCTGAGTGTTGGAGTGTTGGAGTGTCTGAGTGTTGGAGTGTGCCCCTGGCTCTCTGTAAATTATGTCTGAGTGTTGGAGTGTGCCCCTGGTTTTCTGTGAAAAAGAAATGTAAAAGTAAGTGGTGCCGTCTGGTTTGCTTATTATAAGGAATTTGAAATGATTTGTACTTTTACTTTTGATACTTACTTATATTTTAGAAATTACATTTACTTTTGATTCAACCTCTTAGGGAGGCTGCGAATTTTCGCAGCTTTTTGTTAAAAATCGCGCAACATTTCAGTGCCCTGCTACTCATGCCAGGAATATAGTATATGCATATGATTAGTATGTGTGGATAGAAAACACTCAGACGCTTCTAAAACTGGTTAAATCACGGCTGTGACTTTAACAGAACGTGCGTTTCATCAAAAAGTGCAGGAAAATCTGATCACTGAAAATGGAAAAAAATATCCATGCGCCTCTTCAAACGATTGTTAAAGGTGACCCAGATTAAATGAGGTCGAGGTTGCAATACCTACAGCTTCCACACGATGTCAACAGTCTTGTCATTTGCCTAGTCTTTGTTTCTTGGTCAAACGAAGAAGAGACAAGCCATTTCTTCAGGTATCCGACCGGATATTTTGGTTGAGATTTACCCGGACATTATTTCCAGACGGACAGCTATAGAATATACTTCGCCTCGTAATCAATTTGATCGCTTATTAACGTTTACTAATACCTAAAGTTGCATTTCAAAAGTATTTCGAAGTGTTTTGTGAAAGTTTATCGTCAACTTTTTTAATTTAAAAAAATGACGTTACGTTAAAAAACGCTATTTTTTTCGTTGATCACACACTCTTCATAGATCGATATCTAGGCTATATATGGACCGATTTAATCGAAAAAAGACCCAAAATGATGTTTATGGGACATCTAGGAGTGCCAAGAAAGAAGCTCGTCAAAGGTAATGAATGTTTTATATTTTATTTCTGCGTTTTGGGTAGCCCCGGCTATCGCAAAATCTGTCGTTAGGTGACGTTGCAGTATTTTGGGGGTACATGTTATCAGATAATAGCTTCTCATGCTTTCGCCGAAAAGCATTTTACAAATCTGACTTGGTGGATAGATTCACAACGAGTGTAGCTTTAATTCAGTACATTGTATGTGCATTTTAATGAAAGTTTGAGTTTTATCAAAAACTATAGGTGGCGCACTTGAAATTTCCGCTGATTGATGTTCCCACAGCGGGAGCACTTCCCTAACAAGTTTTAAGTATATTTTAAACAGAAATACTTTTAGGCTTTTACTCAAGTAGTATTTTACTGGGTGACTTTCACTTTTACTTGAGTCATTTTCTATTAAGTTGTCTTGACTTTTTATCTCAAGTATGACAATATAGTTGCTAAGTTACAAAATGATCTTGCATGGTGCATACTTTAAAAAACAAATATGATGGGGAGAACTGTGAAAACTCAAGCCATCTATGTCTAAACTAATGATTTTACACAGAAGATCTGAGTGATGATAGGCCTTTTGATATATCTCCCTGATTCATCAAGTCCCTTGGAGTCTTGAGAGATAAAAAAATAAAAAAACTTGTCAATATACACCTATTAGAGTGACCAACATCTCTTCCTTTCAGCACGTATTGGAACAGAATGGTGTAGACTTGTTAGTCAAGTGTTGTGATATTTAATGGTAAATGGACTCACGAAACAACGATTGCTTGCTGTACATTTCTTTGCCTAATTAATGATTGAATCACAGTAGTAAGGAGCCAGCTGTGACATCATGAGCCTTAGCAATAAATACCAACTGATGGGGTAACCTCATCAAGCTTAGAACCATCGCTGGCCTCTTTCACCTGTCACCCAGCCAGTCAGGGAGTGAGCAATAGCAACCCTCCAAGGACACCCTTGCTTAGCGGTTCTGCCCTGTTAGCAATGTATAATGGTGATCAAAACGTAGTCAGTGGAGAATCAAGACAAATGCCCGCCCACTACCTAATTGGCCTATTGTTCTCTTTCTGATAAATGGTTCATGACTATTAGGGTTCCTTGGATTTCAGCTCCTTAACAGGCCACAGTAACTACATTTACCAACCAACAGATACCGGGTCTCAAAAGGAGATGGGGAGAAAAATGTTTAATTAATACCAATAAAGGCCAATGATTAGTTTGACAGAGGGTTCCAAGCTAACTGTGTGTTCTGTGTGAGCTAACTTTAAGGGAATAACACTGGCAAATTAGCATAACTCTGTATTCACACTCCATGGAGGTGGCCAGCAAACATCTGTTATGTTAGAAATTCAAATAGAATTCCTGTTAGTAGCACTGGCTGTGGTTGTATAATCAGCCATTCTTCTCTGGTCATTTTGAAGCCACTAACAATGCCCCAGTGACTTAGCGGAACGCCTCCCTCTGGGCTTTCCAATCAGATCTGGCCCCATGTGGACCTGGTCCTAACAACAGGCAAGTTAAAGTGGACTCTATGAGGGGGGCTTGGCTTTGTGCTGCCCAGGCTCATTCTCCTCAGACATGACACTGCTGGAGATGGGCAAATATATATATTTTTTATATATATACAGCAGATGAATGAATTCTAAAACACAAGCGAGTGGGTTTTTCACATGCTGGCATACAGCCACTTATTCTGCTGTTCACCATGTGGTTTAATGTTCCTTGCCAACCAGAGGTTCCTTTCAGGGTGGGTTGAATGTTTAGGAAGAAGTGATTTATGCCATATATTCTCTGTCAAAAGTGAATATCTGCATGAAATCAGACAGGACAGAGAAGAGGGGTTTCCTACTGCGGTGAAAAGGTTTAATAACCATCTCAACTAAACACACTGGACCCAATAGCTACTTTTACATGAACTATTACCAACACCGCACTCATGGAACACCAATATTGAGCTTTATTAGTTAACTATGGGCTGGATTCAATCCGTATTCGCGGAAGATCCACATGAAAATGTAAAGGCGATTTCCAAGTGAGCCGACATGTGCTGTGTTACTGATATTATTCTGGTGTGTTTTACCACCTATTGCGGTGGACTAGGCCTTTCCAGTTGTGTTACTGATATTATTCTGGTGTGTTTTACCACCTATTGCGGTGGACTAGGCCTTTCCAGTTGTGTTACTGATATTATTCTGGTGTGTTTTACCACCTATTGCGGTGGACTAGGCCTTTCCAGTTGTGTTACTGATATTATTCTGGTGTGTTTTACCACCTATTGCGGTGGACTAGGCCTTTCCAGTTGTGTTACTGATATTATTCTGGTGTGTTTTACCACCTATTGCGGTGGACTAGGCCTTTCCAGTTGTGTTACTGTTATTATTCTGGTGTGTTTTACCACCTATTGCGGTGGACTAGGCCTTTCCAGTTGTGTTACTGATATTATTCTGGTGTGTTTTACCACCTATTGCGGTGGACTAGGCCTTTCCAGTTGTGTTACTGATATTATTCTGGTGTGTTTTACCACCTATTGCGGTGGACTAGGCCTTTCCAGTTGTGTTACTGATATTATTCTGGTGTGTTTTACCACCTATTGCGGTGGACTAGGCCTTTCCAGTTGTGTTACTGATATTATTCTGGTGTGTTTTACCACCTATTGCGGTGGACTAGGCCTTTCCAGTTGTGTTACTGATATTATTCTGGTGTGTTTTACCACCTATTGCGGTGGACTAGGCCTTTCCAGTTGTGTTACTGATATTATTCTGGTGTGTTTTACCACCTATTGCGGTGGACTAGGCCTTTCCAGTTGTGTTACTGTTATCTATTCAGTTTTGCAATTATCTTGATTTGGCTAACTTCCACTTTCTTGTTAATTTCAAAGGACTGTTATAATAACTTTAATTTGTTGCTCCAACATTTGCCAAGTCTATGTTAATGATCATAAAGTAAAATCCATTATCCTATATGACAGACAATGAGCCTGGGTTTATTATTGAAATTGAAAAAATTGAGAACTTGTATCGCAGTGCTTGAGGCGTCACTACAGACCCGGGTTCGACCCAGGCTGGCTGTGACCGGGAGACCCATGAGGGGGCAAAAAAATTGGCCCAGTGTCCTCCGGGTTAGGAGAGGGGTTGACCGGGCGTGATTTGCTTGTCCCATCGCGCTCTAGCAACTCCTTGTGGCGGGCCAGGCGTCTGCAAGCTGACTTCGGTCGCCAGCTGGACGGTGTTTCCTCTGACACATTGGTGCGGCTGGCTTCTGGGTTAAAAGAGGAGTGTGTCAAGAAGCAGCGCGGCTTGGTAGGGTCATGTTTCAGAGGACGCATGGCTCTTGACCTTCGCTTATCCCGAGTCCGTAGGGGAGTTGCAGCGATGGGACAGGACTGTAACTACCAATTGGATATCACAAAAAAGGGGTCAAAAAGGAAACGAGAACTTCAGGGACCATTTATAATAGAACATTTTTTTTTTGTAACCCAAGAAAATCAAGGTGAATCATATGGACCGGAACATCAAATTAAAAAACAACATAAATAGCAATGCCATTGAAAAGGTATTTAACAGTTTAATTTTAATCAGGCAGGAAAATATAATTCAATTTGGAGTTCATAGAATGTCGGAGGGCATATTAAATAAAGACTATTGTTTTTAGTTTGGTGTCAATGCACTAATTCTTTAAGCAATACTACCCGTGCTAACCGCCACCACTCACGTGAGACTGCCTTTATGACTTATAACAACGTTGTGACCTTCTCTATTATAATTTAAGTGTATTATTCCCCATAGTGGAATGTCAAGTTTGATTAGGGCAGGGGCGTTATCCTCTGCTTGTAGTGTCCTGATCTCAGCTGTTCACAAAAGGAGGCGTGGCCAAGTTCCCCTGGAAACCAAACTGATGATGTCAGCATGTTACGGTATGATGTTTCTCCAGCAGTTGCCGACTATCTGAAAGGGTTTGAGCGTGCACTGAAATATAGATTACAGCAAGTGGATGGGCAATTCATCTAGTGTAATTAGATCAACCTAACCCTGGAAAATGTTCTCTTGTAGATCTCTTGCTATAACCCAGCAAAATCTCAATTCATATTGAGAAGCTGTAAGAAAAATCTATGCTTGTAAGGGAAAACACATGTATATTTTTTATCACACTCTAAATGGGGTTAAGTATTTTATTTGTCTAAACTAAGGCTTTCCTCTCAAATGTAAATGTATTTCAGTCTGCTGCACCAATTTCATAGCCATTAAGAAACAACATATGTTTGGTGCACTTTGTTGCATTCAACAGATTTTGGTGGCAAAATACATGAGTGGTGACTCCATGACTGTGATATGGTTTCAGATTTCTGCTCTCCTTCACTCTGGGACTTCCATTGTAGAAATGTATTTGATAGGTTTTGTTTATATTTCTCAATTCATTGCAGTCGGGTTCCTCTTTGATGCAGTTCTCTTGACCCTCAAACAATTGAAGTGTAGACAATGGAGGCATAATGATATATCTATGTACCCACCATCTGGAAAAGAAGCTGCATCTGTAGGCCGTCATTGTGAATAAGAATTTGTTCTTAATTTACTTGCAGAGTTAAATAAAGGTTAAATAAATAAAATAAATAAATAAATACATCTGTACAATATGCTGGAGCAGAGAGCCTCGGTAATCCGGGGGGAGAGAGCCTCTGTAATCTGGAGCGAGGAGCCTCTGTAATCTGGAGTGAGGAGACTCTGTAATCTGTAGCGGGGAGCCTCTGTAATCTGTAGCGGGGAGCTTTGGTAATCTGTAACGGGGCGCCTCGGTAATCTGGAGCAGGGAGCATCAATAATCTGGAGCCGGTAGCATCGGTAATCTAGAGTGGGAGCCTCAGTAATCTGGAGTGGGGAGCATCAGTAATATGGAGTGGGAAGCTTCGGTAACCTGGAGCGGGGAGCCTCGGTAATCTGGAGCGAGGGGCCTGACTAATCTGGAATGGGGAGCCTCAGTAATTTGGAGCAGGGAGCCTCAGTAATCATGAGTGGGGAGCCTTGGTAATCTGGAGTGGGGAGCCTTGAGAATCTCGGGCAGGGAGCCTCGGTAACCTGGAGCCTCGGTAATCTGGAGTGGGGAGCCTCTGTAATCATGAGCGGGGAGCCTTGGTAATCTGGAGTGGGGAGCCTCTGTAATCTGGAGTGGGGAGTTTATGTAATCTGGAGTGTGGAGCCTCTGTAATCATGAGCGGGGAGCCTTGGTAATCTGGAGCGGGGAGCCTCGGTAATCTGGAGTGGGGAGTTTATGTAATCTGGAGTGTGGAGCCTCTGTAATCATGAGCGGGGAGCCTCTGTAATCATGAGTGGGGAGCCTTGGTAATCTGGAGTGGGGAGCCTCGGTAATCTGGAGCGGGGTGCCTTGGTAATCTGGAGTGGGGTGTAATCTGGATTGAGTAGCCGCTGTAATCTGGAGCGATGAGCCTCATTAATTTGGAGCCGGTAGCCTCTGTAATCTAGAGCGGGAGCCTCGGTAATCTGGAGTGGGGAGCATCAGTAACTCGATGGGGGAGCCTCAGTAATCTGTAGTGGGGAGCCTCGGTAATCTGGGGTGTGGAGCCTCTGTAATCTGGAACCTCAGTAATCTGGAGTGGGGAGCCTTGGTAATCTGGAGTGGGGAGCCTTGGTAATCTGGAGCGTGGAACCTCGGTAATCTGGAGCCTCACTAATCTGGAGCTGGGAGCCTCCAGTAGTCTGGAGCCTCAGTAATCTGGAGCTGGGAGCCTCCAGTAGTCTGGAGCCTCAGTAATCTGCATAATAAACAGAGGATTTATCTCAGTTTAGTTTGATCACAAGCAATTGATGCACTTCGTTCCCTCACTCTGACTGGTTAGAAAAAACAACAAAGTTTCAGTACGCCTGCCTGCTGTATCCTCCAGACATGTCGGGGTCACAGTGTAGTGCCGAGATGTTGATTTAGCTTGGAGCTACACATTTACACTGCACTCAATTTCATATTCACGAGAACCATAATTAGGACACTCTGGGTTATCATTTTGCAGGACGACTTTGCTCATGTAATGTTAGATTCATCATCATAGGAGGACACAAGGCAACATCAGCGTTAAGGGCCGTGCTAGACCTTTCCGGGGGACAGGTTCTCTTGGCAGTACTGTTAATATTTAAACTAGGCAGCTAGTGTGGTAGAAAATCGGTTCAAATATGACACAATCAAGAACTTTGAATTCAATTATAGACTTTTAATACAAGAGTATAGCAAGCCAGAGTGCTCCGCGGAACACACACCTTTTCCAGAGCCCTGGCTCCAGTATTTATCCACATATTGCATATGAGCCCATCCCACATGCAAATTAAGTTACATTCCAATCCGTGCATCCTGCTTGTTCAGCTCAATAATGCCCATACCTGCTTTCCGTCAGATTATAATGATGACAAGACCCTTGCTTTGTTCCTGCACTTAGCTCAATATGTTCTTTTGTATGTGTGTCTTTATCTCAGATCAACAGACTATGTGTCTTCTCTGTCATTCCTTCTGCATCTCTACGTCCTAAAAATATGCAAACTATGTGTATTGGTCATCAGTTAGTCATTTGACTGACCCCCTCCTTTGTATATCCCTCTGGCCTTGGTATGTCCAGCTATCCTATACATCTTATGCATTTGTCTATGTGTTATATTTGCTCCCACACTAGCTACACACACTAGCCTGGTGACAACATTTCTCAAGCCATGCATGTTTTGGATACCGGGCGTGCTCAGTCACAACCAACGGACGGGGTGGAGGGGTGGCGAACTTGACAACGATTTGCGGGCAGTGTGTTGGTGGGTTTCGAACAACAATGACAAAAAATATAAACAACAAAAATTATACCACCACCTAAAGGTAGTGTGTAATGCTGACAGGCACTTTGGAGACTGGAAGGGTAAAGGGGCATGTGCTCTGCACAGGTAGAGCCCAACTATGCACGTACCTGTCAGCATTACACACTGATATGTGGTGGACCTAGTTTGGCAGGTTCTAGATAACCAGAGTATTGGTTACCACCAGATAACCAGAGGATTGGTTACCACCAGATAGACTAGAGGATTGGTTACCACCAGATAACCAGAGGATTGGTTACCACCAGATAGACTAGAGGATTGGTTACCACCAGATAACCAGAGGATTGGTTACCACCAGATAACCAGAGGATTGGTTACCACCAGATAGACTAGAGGATTGGTTACCATCAGATACATTAGAGGATTGGTTACCACTAGATAGACTAGAGGATTGGTTACCATTGGTTACCGATTAGCATGATTAGCATCTTGTTACATGCTAATCGCATTAGACCACGTTAAATCAACCATCCTGGAGGGGACCCACCGATCCTGTAGAGGTTAAAAAACCTGAATAAAAACAGTTAGTTGACATGGGCTAGATGATCGGGAACTTTCTAACAAGTTATACAGTATAGCTCTCTAAGGTATGCAATGACTAACATGATTGAGGAATTGATGATGAACTACCCAATTACTTTCAAGAGTAAGTTTAAAGCCGGCCTGAGTTCCTTAAAAAAATAAAAAATAAAAAACAGCGCCCCCTCGCATCCCCCCTGCAGACCTATAGTCACATACTGAAAGGGGAAGAAAATCCTTCTTGTTTTATGATTTTTATCACATCTTCATTTGGTTCTTTTTTAGGAATGTGGAGGACTGTGGAGGACTGTGGAATAAGGCACAGCTTTTGATGACACACCCAACAGGTAGAACACATTTTTACCTATGAAAGAATAAATCACTGAAATACTAATATTAATGTAAGTTATGTGTGCTATCTTATCTTGTACATAGCTCAGTGTTTTAGCACTGTCCAGTGTATTAATAGCCTGAAAATGACATCCGTGTATTAGTAGCCTGAATATTACATCTGTGTATTAGTAGCCTGAATATTACATCTGTGTATTAATAGCCTGAAAATGACATCCGTGTATTAGTAGCCTGAATATTACATCTGTGTATTAATAGCCTGAATATTACATCTGTGTATTAATAGCCTGAACATTACATCTGTGTATTAATAGCCTGAACATTACATCTGTGTATTAATAGCCTGAATATTACATCTGTGTATTAGTAGTCTGAATATTACATATTGTGTATTAATAGCCTGAATGTTACATCCGTGTATTAATAGCCTGAACATTACATCTGTGTATTAGTAGTCTGAATATTACATATTGTGTATTAATAGCCTCAACATTACATCCGTGTATTAATAGCCTGAACATTACATCTGTGTATTAATAGCCTGAACATTACATCTGTGTATTAATAGCCTGAACATTACATCTGTGTATTAATAGCCTGAATATTACATCTGTGTATTAGTAGTCTGAATATTACATATTGTGTATTAATAGCCTGAATGTTACATCCGTGTATTAATAGCCTGAACATTACATCTGTGTATTAGTAGTCTGAATATTACATATTGTGTAGGTCTGAAAGATGTCAGTATGGAAACTATTGATAAACAATCTCAACAAAGTTCCCAAGACCCCGAAACACACCTAATTTAACATGCATGATGTTTAGCTCCCAGCTGCTGAAATGGGAAAATGCACAAGGCAGGTGCGTTGAGCTCCCGGTGAGGCCAGCCAGGGAATGATATCGAAGTGCAGGAGTGACAGCTATCTAGGTGCTTATTGAGATATCAGAATCAGTCGCTGTGAGTTTGATGTATCTTCTAGGCTTTAATGTGGTCACTCTCTGAGCAGGTTATCAGACAACTAACTAGAAATGTTTGTATATTGATCAGTCAGCTTATCAACCTGCAAAACAGCAAGTACATCTGAGAATGCTAACTTAACTAACTCCGGTAGGCTACATTTTGAAAGCACCCTAATGCATACTAAATGTTGAAATATTAAAACGCTTTCGGTAAGTGCATTAGTGTTCCAGTTTAACCCTAACTGCTGTTACATATGGCTACGACAGTGTTATAGTAGGACACGTCTCCCAATTCTCCCATGCCTCCCTGTCAGTGCCGTGGTTTTTCTACTCAGAATGCATTACGACCAATGACAACATGTTTGGATGTCCCCATAAAGCACACCCGTGGAGAATTGGCTTGTGGAGAGCTCATCCTATGCAGGTTAATGTTTTTCCATCATGCTCCTTCTTCTGGAAGCACCTCTGCAGAGTGGTCACTAGCTGGCATGCGCCACAAAGCCATACAATCGGATTTTCAACCTAACCCTAACCTTAATCTTAACCACAATGCAAACTCTAATGCTAAACCCTAACCTTAAATGAAGACCAAAAGTTAATTTTTGTTTTCATTAATTTTTTATAATATATTTAGCCTATTTTTACATGCAGCTGGGTCATCTAGTGGAAATCACCCAGATCCGCCCCCAGGGCAAGATTCATGACAATAAACGTCAACTTGCTTATTATACAACGCCAATTGCTTGATATGAAAGGCCTGCTTTCCTGTGGAATTCTGGAGAGCCCTGCACAACTTTGAATCAGCCAGTGTGTCTCCATGAGCATATAAAATGTTATCCAGATTTACAGGAAGGTTTTCCTCTTAGACTCCATCCCAGGCACCATATCATAAACAAGCAATGTTTGCTTGAGGTTAAATTATACTCCGAGGTCCTGATTTACAATGCTGTCAAGGATCCATTGGTTGTTCCAGTTCTGCAGCGCCTCTGTGATTGGTCATCGGTGAGTTCCAAATTTGGGCTCAGCTCTTCAGTTTAGTAGCTTGAGAATTTCTAAATGAACAAATGCATAAATAATAGTGGCTTTATTCAGAGTTAATAGATCAAGAGAAATGAACTTTTCACAGATGCAAATGGCTCTTAGATTTAAGTGAATCCCCCAGACTCTTCTTGATTTGAGGGTAAAAGCATAGCCAGCGCCAATCTTATTTTCCTGCCTTTTTAAAGGGAACTCATTGGGGGTATTGGTTCATCACATGGATTCCTAAGAGATCTGATGAAAGGGAAATCCCTCTATGTTTTACCCTCACCTTCTCCACTAATGAATTAGTTGCCCATTGCAAATGACTATACTCGTCTCACATCCCCGTTACTTGTCACAGGAGGTAGAGACCTGTTTCTGAAGGCAGGGATAGATGCCGAAAAGACAAATTGTATATATGTTTTAAATCCTTTTGTGACATTCCTCATATTAACTATGAGTTTTATTCCATAAGGCACAGTGATTCTACATCCCCACCCAATCAGCTCCACAAGGTCAGTTGTTTTACAAAGTAGAAGTTTTGATTCAGCTGTACCCAGACAGACTTCTCTAGAATGGTTTCATTTAACCAATCATGTCTTCTAGAAGAGGCGATAGATCTGGCACACAAAGATACTTTTAGGTGAACTGAAAGAAATCACGAAAATAACGGTGCATCTGCTAACTCAAGTTAATTGAACTCTACTAACATTGCCAACTACTAAAAATATCTTTCCATTTGACATTTTTGGGGGTAATATGTAGGTGTGTTCCAACTCTAATTTCAGTCAGTCTTTACCAGTGCATTCTCCCTGGTCCTGTATGTTCATAACGTATATAAAAGGTAAATCTCTAAACTGAAAAAAAAAGATTGCACAAAGCTTTTGCCATTACTGTACACAGTGATTATTGGTCCGAATGAGCTATCTCTGTAAACCAGCCCCTTAAGTTGAGATTTGAATTAGACAATACATGTACAAGTCATATCTTAATTAATGATCAATGTCTAATCAATGATGACCACAGTCAGATTCAGAGGGGATACATAATGTATGCCACTTGGAATACTGCACCTATTGGATGAAGTAGTTTGGTCCCAAGGCAATGCATATTGGATATAAATAGTTTTTTTTGTAATTCTGTTTGCATTTGAATAAACATGGACTCAGTCACAAACCAAGCTGTAAGTTCTGGTGGTCCAAGCTCATATACCCGACTTCATTTGGCAGTATTTCTGGAGAAGAGCGAGCTAATTTTCAGTTCATGACACACACAGTGTTTACACGTTCTTGGTGCATGACAGGAACTACTGTAGCTTGTGTATTAACCAGTGAGTTAAGCTGTAATGATAGCATTAAGTTCTATTAACGAACAACAACAAAAAAATCATGGATCATGCTTAAAAAAAGTACCATTAATTTAATAGTTTCCTGAGAGTGGTGACAATTCATTGAGAGTTGTGGACAGTTTGTTTTCATACAGTTAGTTTTCTTTTAATGGCAAAAATCACAGTTGCCTATACAGAAATGCCAAAGTGTTGGCTTGATACTTGACTATTGGATTGTGCTTTCTGTTTAGGACATGACACACAGTGTACACAGGCCTGTTGTGGACAGTCTGGGTGGTGCCCCTGAGTTCCTCGGAGGATTTCACAGAGCCTCTGCTTGGCATGGACGTAGCTATATTGAACTATGTATCCGCTCTTGTTTCAGTGTACATTAAAGGAAAGGAAAGGGGGATAACTAGTCAGTTGTACAACTGAATGCCTTGAACTGAAAATGTGTCTTGTGCTTTAAACCCTCTGAATCAGAGATGTGCGGGGGGCTGCCTTAATCAACATCAGTGTCATCAGCACTCAGGGAACAGTGGGTTAACTGCCTTGTTCAGGGGAAGAACGACAAATGTTCACCTTGTCAGCTCAAGGATTCAATCCAGCAACCCTTTCGGTTACTGGCCCATTGCTCGAACCACTAGGCTACCTGCCACATCCATTAACCAATCTCTCTGTAAACCCTTTGAAACATCAAACCACAGAGATATACCTATATTTGGCTGGGTTTGCTTTAGGGGCAGATGAGGATCTAGGTCAAAGTTTAAGCGCCAAGACGAGTAGATGACCAATCCTTGAAAGCTTTTTGGCAACGAAAACAAATGCTATAGTTCAAATCTAATACACATCATGGTTAGCTTTCATTTTGTTCAGCATTTAGTGGGTGGGTGCTGAGGAGGCCTTGACATTGCCTGTTCAGATTATCGAGGCATTCAATTGTGCTTTCGTTCACAGCTACTGAGTTATGAAATGGAGATTAGAGGCCCCTGATGTCAGAGATTACTGCTTCGGTTTTTACATGGTCATTTATGAACCATTAAGCTCTGCACTAAATGGACAGTAAAATAATAATGGAGGAGCCAACAGACAATGAATTAATCGGGAATTAAATGTATGTTAGATGCATGTATGTTGCTTATTTTATACAGTATTTTTTTGCTCATCTTTAACAAGGGTGGCAATAATTTAGGTTAGAGGGCAAGCTTAGAAACAAGGAAGTAGATCTCCTATCAGATTAAATGAGAAAATAAGATGTTCGGAGACGAAAGGTTAAAGTATGTTAAACGATATCTTCACGTCTTTTAGACGTGTCACCTACCCTGAAAATGATTTATTTGGCCAGCAGAGACAGTCATCCATGCTTCAGATTTTTGTTTCAAAAGCCACCACACCTTTAAAGGACAGTACAATTGTAACATGATTATATATGTAGACTGCAGTGATTTCAACATGGCATTAAAAACACAAAGCACACTATTTCTTTTCCATTAATAAACGTGCAAAAAAAAATGGAAATGTTTTGCTCATGTAGTCCGTCCACATTGTGTTTTGGGCCTTGATCCAATTAGGGGAGGTGTTTCCCAAAACACAGCACTTTGTGACATCAGCTGGTTAATCCTCTTCCCCATGTGCTTTTATTGGTTCATTTAGGAGGGTCTGTTGACATCCCCCCGCCCTGTTAAAAAAGGCGACTGCATCTCAAGTGAAATGGAGTGTTTTTTTCCCCAGGCTGGAAGCCCCATGTGGATGCTGGCTCCCAGAGGGCCTGTAATTTTCTTGCTTTAAGTGGCTACTGTCAACACTAATTCGTCCCACTCCTCCTCCACCCCATCCAGAGGCGGACACACTCCTAAAGTTTTAATAAAATATCAGTCATAACACCCTGTTCGTTTTCTGGGGAGGACCCTTCAAAGCCACAAAGACAATTAGATGCCAGGTAATGATTACGAGTCGAGAACAAAAGCACTTCCCAACACCACATACTGTGTTACACAGCACTGGACGTGTATGTTTCCACTAGCAACCAGCAGCAAGTTAGGTTTCCACTAGCAACCAGCAGCGAGTTAGGTTTCCACTAGCAACCAGCAGCAGGTTATAGCTCCACTAGCAACCAGCAGCGGATTATGGCTCCACTAGCAACCAGCAGTAAGTTATGGCTCCACTAGCAACCAGCAGTAGGTAATCTCTCCACTAGCAACCAGCAGTAAATTATGGCTCCACTAGCAACCAGCTGTAAGTTATGGCTCCACTAGCAACCAGCAGCAGGTTATAGCTCTACTAGCAACCAGCATTAGTTTATGGCTCCACGAGCTACCAGCAGCGGGTTATGTTTCCAGTAGCATCCAGCAGCAGGTTAGGTTTCCACTAGCAACCAGCAGCAGGTTATAGATCCACTAGCAACCAGCAGCAGGTTATAGCCCAATTAGCAACCAGTTGTAGGTTATGGCTCCACTAGCAACCAGTAGCAGGCTATGGCTCCACAGGCTATGGCTACAGCAGGCTATGAGTCCAGAGCAAAAGCACTTCCCAATACCACAGGTTATGGCTCCACTAGCAAACAGCAGCGGGTTAGGTTTCACTAGCAGCCAGCAGCAGGTTATAGCTCCAATAACAACCAGCAGTAGGTTATGGCTCCAACAGCAACCAGCAGCAGTTTATAGCTTCACTAACAAACCAGCAGCAGGCCATGTTTCCACTAACAACCAGCAGCAGGCCATGTTTCCATTAACAACCAGCAGCAGGTTTTACCTTCACTAGCAACCAGCAGCAGGTCATGTTTCCATTAACAACCAGCAGCAGGTTTTAGCTCCACTAGCAACCAGCAGCAGGTTATGGCTCCACTAGCAACCAGCAGCGGGTTATGTTTCCACTAGCAACCAGCAGTAGGTTATGTCTCCACTAGCAACCGGCAGCAGTTTATAGCTTCACTAGCAACCAGCAGCAGGTTATGACTCCACTAGCAACCAGCAGTGGATTATGTTTCCACTAGCAATCAGCAGTGGGTTACTTTGCCACTAGCAAACAGCAGCAGGTTATGGCTCCACTAGCAACCAGCAGCAGGCCATGTTTCCACTATTAACCAGCAGCAGGTTGTAGTTCCACTAGCAACCAGCAGCAGGCAATGTTTCCACTAGCAACCAGCAGAAAGTTATAGCTCCACTAGCAACCAGCAGCAGGCCATGTTTCCACCAGCATCCAGCAGCAGTTTATAGCTCCACTAGAAACCAGCAGCAGGTTATGGCTCCACTAGCAACCAGCAGCAGGCCATGTTTCCACTAGCAACCAGCAGCAGTTTATAGCTCCACTAGCAACCAACAGCAGTTTATAACTCCACTAGCAACCAGCAGCAGGCCATGTTTCCACTAGCAACCAGCAGCAGGTTATGGCTCCACTATCAACCAGCAGCAAGTCATGGCTCCACTTGTAACCAGCAGCAGTTTATGTTTCTACTAGCAACCAGCAGCAGGCTATGGCTCCACTAGCAACCAGCACCAGGTTATGGTTCAACTAGCAACCTGCAGCAGGCCATGTTTCCACTAGCAACCAGCAGCAGTTTATAGCTCCACTAGCAACCAGCAGCGGGCTATGGCTCCACTAGCAACCAGCAGCAGTTCATAGCTCCACTAGCAACCAGCAGCGGGCTATGGCTCCACTAGCAACCAGCAGCAGTTTATAGCTCCACTAGCAACTAGCAACCAGCAGCGGGCTATAGCTCCACTAGCAACCAGCAGCAGGCTATAGCTCTACTAGCTATGAGCAGTAGGCTATGGCTCCACTAGCAACCAGCAGCAGTTTATAGCTCCACTAGCAACTAGCAACCAGCAGCAGGCTATAGCTCCACTAGCAACCAGCAGCAGGCTATAGCTCTACTAGCAACCAGCAGCAGGCCATGTTTCCACTAGCAACCAGGAGCAGGTTATAGCTCCACTAGCAACCAGCAGTAGGTTATGGCTTCACGAACACCAGCAGCAGGTTATGGCTCCACTAGCAACCAGCAGCAGGCAATGTTTCCACTAGCAACCAGCAGCAGTTTATAGCTCCACTAGAGACCAGCAGTGGGCTATGGCTCCACTAGCAACCAGCAGCTGGCCATGTTTCCACTATTAACCAGCAGCAGGTTGTAGTTCCACTAGCAACCAGCAGCAGGCAATGTTTCCACTAGCAACCAGCAGCAGTTTATAGCTCCACTAGAGACCAGCAGCAGGTTATGGCTCTACTAGCAACCAGCAGCAGGCCATGTTTCCACTAGCAACCAGCAGCAGTTTATAGCTCCACTAGCAACCACAGCAGTTTATAGCTCCACTAGCAACCAGCAGCAGGCCATGTTTCCACTAGCAACCAGCAGCAGTTTATAGCTCCACTAGCAACCAACAGCAGTTTATAGCTCCACTAGCAACCAGCAGCGGGCTATGGCTCCACTAGCAACCAGCAGCAGGCCATGTTTCCACTATTAACCAGCAGCAGGTTGTAGTTCCACTAGCAACCAGCAGCAGGCAATGTTTCCACTAGCAACCAGCAGCAGTTTATAGCTCCACTAGAGACCAGCAGCAGGTTATGGCTCTACTAGCAACCAGCAGCAGGCCATGTTTCCACTAGCAACCAGCAGCAGTTTATAGCTCCACTATCAACCAGCAGCAAGTCATGGCTCCACTTGTAACCAGCAGCAGTTTATGTTTCTACTAGCAACCAGCAGCGGGCTATGGCTCCACTAGCAACCAGCACCAGGTTATGGTTCAACTAGCAACCTGCAGCAGGCCATGTTTCCACTAGCAACCAGCAGCAGTTTATAGCTCCACTAGCAACCAGCAGCGGGCTATGGCTCCACTAGCAACCAGCAGCAGTTCATAGCTCCACTAGCAACCAGCAGCGGGCTATGGCTCCACTAGCAACCAGCAGCAGTTTATAGCTCCACTAGCAACTAGCAACCAGCAGCGGGCTATAGCTCCACTAGCAACCAGCAGCAGGCTATAGCTCTACTAGCTACGAGCAGTAGGCTATGGCTCCACTAGCAACCAGCAGCAGTTTATAGCTCCACTAGCAACTAGCAACCAGCAGCAGGCTATAGCTCCACTAGCAACCAGCAGCAGGCTATAGCTCTACTAGCAACCAGCAGCAGGCCATGTTTCCACTAGCAACCAGGAGCAGGTTATAGCTCCACTAGCAACCAGCAGTAGGTTATGGCTTCACGAACACCAGCAGCAGGTTATGGCTCCACTAGCAACCAGCAGCAGGCAATGTTTCCACTAGCAACCAGCAGCAGTTTATAGCTCCACTAGAGACCAGCAGCGGGCTATGGCTCCACTAGCAACCAGCAGCAGGCCATGTTTCCACTATTAACCAGCAGCAGGTTGTAGTTCCACTAGCAACCAGCAGCAGGCAATGTTTCCACTAGCAACCAGCAGCAGTTTATAGCTCCACTAGCAACCAACAGCAGTTTATAGCTCCACTAGCAACCAGCAGCAGGCCATGTTTCCACTAGCAACCAGCAGCAGTTTATAGCTCCACTAGCAACCAACAGCAGTTTATAGCTCCACTAGCAACCAGCAGCAGTTCATAGCTCCACTAGCAACCAGCAGCAGGTTATGGCTCCACTAGCAACCAGCAGCAGTTTATGTTTCTACTAGCAACCAGCAGCGGGCTATGGCTCCACTAGCAACCAGCACCAGGTTATGGTTCAACTAGCAACCTGCAGCAGGCCATGTTTCCATTAGCAACCAGCAGCAGTTTATAGCTCCACTAGCAACCAACAGCAGTTTATAGCTCCACTAGCAACCAGCAGCAGGCCATGTTTCCACTAGCAACCAGCAGCAGTTTATAGCTCCACTAGCAACCAACAGCAGTTTATAGCTCCACTAGCAACCAGCAGCGGGCTATGGCTCCACTAGCAACCAGCAGCAGGCCATGTTTCCACTATTAACCAGCAGCAGGTTGTAGTTCCACTAGCAACCAGCAGCAGGCAATGTTTCCACTAGCAACCAGCAGCAGTTTATAGCTCCACTAGAGACCAGCAGCAGGTTATGGCTCTACTAGCAACCAGCAGCAGGCCATGTTTCCACTAGCAACCAGCAGCAGTTTATAGCTCCACTATCAACCAGCAGCAGGCCATGTTTCCACTAGCAACCAGCAGCAGTTTATGTTTCTACTAGCAACCAGCAGTGGGCTATGGCTCCACCCTGCATCCAGCAGCAGGTTATGTTTACACTAAATCAAATCAAAATCAAATCAAATTGTATCGGTCACATACACATGGTTAGCAGATGTTATTGCGAGTGTAGTGAAATGTTTGTGCTTTTTGTTCCGACAGTGCAGTAATATCTAACAAATAATCGAACAATGCCCCAACAACTACCTAATACACATATCTAAAGGGGTGAATGAGAATATGTACATATAAATATATGGATGAGCGGTGGCCGATCGGCATAGGCAAGGTGCAATACATGATATAAAATACAGTATATACATGTGATATGAGTAATGTAAGATATGCAAACATTATTAAAGTGGCATTATTTAAAGTGGCATTGTTTAAAGTGACTAGAGATTAATTTATTAAAGTGGCCAGTGATTGGGTCTCAATGTAGGCAGCATCCTCTCTGAGTTAATGATTGCTGCTTAGCAGTTTGATGGCCTTGAGCTGGAAGCTGTTTTTCAGGCTCTAGGTCCCAGCTTTGATGCACCTGTTCTGACCTCGCCTTCTGGATGGTAGTGGTGTGAACAGGCAGTGGCTCGGGTGGTTGCTGTCCTTGATGATCAGTACAGGTGCATCAAAGCTGGGACCTAGAGCCTGAAAAACAGCTTCTATCTTAAGGCCATTCAGCTGCTAAACAGCAATCACTAACTCAGAGAGGCTGCTGCCTACATTGAGACCCAATCACTGGCCACTTTAATAGGATGTGATACAGCTCGACGGGATGCTCTCGATTGTGCATCTGTAAAGGTTTGTCATGGTTTTGGGTGACAAGCCAAATTTCTTCAGCCTCCTGAGGTTGAATAGGCACTGTTGCGCCTTCTTCACCACACTGTCTGTGTGAGTGGACCATTTCAGTTTGTCTGTGATGTGTATACCCAGGAACTTAAAACTTTCCACCTTCTCCACTGCTGTCTCTTCGATGTGGATAGGGGGGTGCTCCCCCTGCTGTTTCCTGAAGTCCACGATAATCTCCTTTGTTTTGTTGATGTTGAGTGAGAGGTTGTTTTCCTGACACCACACTCCGAGTGCCCTCACCTCCTCCCTGTAGGCCGTCTCATCGTTGTTGGTGATCAAGCCCACTACTGTTGTGTTGTCTGCAAACTTGATTGCTGAGTTGGAGACGTGCGTGGCTACGCTGTCGTGGGTGTACAGGGTCAGCAAAGTGGAGATGTTGTTTCCTAACTTCACCACCTGGGGGCGGCCCGTCAGAAAGTCCAGGACCAAATTGCCCAGGACGGGGATGAGACCCATGGCTTCCAGCTTGATGATAAGCTTGGAGGGTACTATGGTGTTGAATGCTGAGCTGTAGTCAATGAATAGCATTCTTACATAGGTATTCCTCTTGTCCAGATGAGATAGGGCAGTGTGCATTGTGATGGCGATTGCGTCGTCTATGGACCTGTTGGTGCGGTATGCAAACTAGCAACCAGCAGCAGGTTATGTTCCCACTAGCAACCAGCAGCAGGTTATGTTCCCACTAGCAACCAGCAGCAGGTTATGTTTCCACTAGCAACCAGCAGCAGGTTATGTTTCCACTAGCAACCAGCAGCAGGTTATGTTTCCACTAGCAACCAGCAGCAGGTTATGTTTCCACTAGCAACCAGCAGCAGGTTATGTTTCCACTAGCAACCAGCAGCAGACGGCCCTCAATGGCTTAAAAATGGAACTGAATCCTGAAATAGAATACATATCATGTTGTACTGCACTCCACCAATCAGGTCTTTATGGTATAGTGGCCAGACGGAAGCCACTCCTCAGTAAAAGACACATGACAGCCCGCTAGGAGTTTGCCAAAATGTAGGACTGAGGCAAAGATTAACTGAGCAAAGTACAGAGAGATCCTTGATGAAAACCTGCTCCAGAGCGCTCAGGACATCAGACTGGGGCGAAGGTTCACCTTCCAACAGGACAACGAAGCTAAGCACACAGCCAAGACAACACAGGAGTGGCTTCGGGACAAGTCTCTGAATGTCCTTGAGTGGCCCAGCCAGAGCCCAGACTTGAACCTGATCAAAAATCTCTGGAGAGACCTGGAGATAGCTGTGTAGCGATGCTCCCCATCCAATCTGACAGAGCTTGAGAGGATCTGCAGAGAAGAATGGAAGAAACTCCCCAAATGCAGGTGTGCCAAGCTTGTAGCGTCATCATACTCACGAAAACTCGAGGCTGTAATCGCTGCCAAAGGTGCTTCAACAAAGTACTGAGTAAAGGAGTCTGAATACTTATGTAAATGTAATATTTCCGTTTTAAATTTGTAATAAATTAGCTAAAATCTCTAAAAACCTGTTTTTGCTTTGTCATTATGGGATATTGTGTTTAGATTGATGAGGGGAAAAAACGATTTAATCAATATTAGAATAAGGCCGTAACCTAACAAAATGTGGAAAAAGTCAAGGGGTCTGAATAGTTTCCTAAAGACACGGTGTAATGTGTAATAGAATGTGGTCGGCTTTCAGCCAATCAGCTTTCAGGGCTCGATGATGTGCTTACTGATGTAATACGTGTATATATTCAAAAGAAATCAAATTGTATTGGTCACATACACGTGATTGCGAGTGTTTTAGCGAAATGCTTGTGACTCTAGCTCCGACAGTGCGGTAATATCTACCTAGTAATATCTGACAAATTACACAACGTATACCCAATACACACAAATCTAAGTTGGAATGAATTAAGAATATATATACATATATGGATGAGCGATGTCAGTGCGGAACAGACTAAGATACAGTAGAATAGTATAGAAAACAGAATATACATATGAGATGAGTAATGATTGTGTATGTTTCTATGGTATGTTTACTCTCCTCCCCCAGGGTTTTTTGTTTTACCCACAGTTAAGGGTTTTGGCAGCATAAATACTAACTCAAAATGCATTGCCTTCCTGTAAATTGCCGTTTGAGTACTCTCGTTCATTCATTTTCACTCCTGATTAATAAGAGCTGCATGATTGCAATAAAAACAAATTCTGACATGTTGTTCAGCCTATATGAATGGCTTTACTGGGCCAGCCAATCAGAATGATCTGCCTTCGAATTCTGAAGGAAAGTCCATTTCCCATCCACCTCAATGATTCGCTTCTGTGAAAGCAGCCAGGAGACTTCTCTTTTCAGTTATCCCCCACTTGCATTCTGTACAAGGGCTGGATGTGGACATGCAGACCTCATGGACCGCTGTGTTGTTATTGACCAAGCTAAATACAATTTCACATCTGAGGTGGCCAAGAACCACGTGGGAAATTGTTCAACAATTTGGATGCAAGCCCATTTCAACTGCATTGTTTTGTGGTACAGGTAGGGTAAAATAAGATGCATAATTCATACACTTTGGGCCCTTCTTAAATCTACTGTCCTGCCTGTTCATCTGAAGCTGAATTAATGCTACATTGACCATTAGGCAGCTATAGCACAGGGCAATAATGTCACTTTATGTGAACTGAAATCTCGGGAGGCAAAAAAGCTTTATTTATTATTTTTTACTATGCTTTAAGCAAGTATTGGTTTACGATTCTCACTCTGGTCCAATGTTGCCTTATATTTTTGATTTCCTCCTCTCTTGGCTATAGATCATATTGTTTTACAGAATAAAATGTTAATATATATATATACATATATATTGCTTCCATATTTGCATTGTATTGTCAATGTCTATATTTCTGTAACAAAAATTAGACTTTTAATTTGAGTGCTGAGGTTTGTCAGAGCAGAGGCCATGGTCAGAGCACAGAGAGAGACAATGTTGGACAGAGTTTATCATCCTCTCCTTGGTTCACTTAGAGAGCCCCTGGACTACTGTAATGGTGACCTTCATAAGGCCCCGTCTCCCTGCTGGGAACACGCATACCAGACATGTCCACTCCACAGCCGGCACTCATTGGGTCATCTCGGCTGGGATCACGTACACAGAGCATAGGGATGGAACATCAAGGCTAGCTCCTTGGCCCTTTAGAGTCTAAAGTACTCATAGAAAAGTGGTATATAAATTCAGTCCATTATTATTACTATTATATAAATGCAGTGTCCATTATTGCCAGGCTATTGCTTTCTTCCTACTCTCAATATGCTCTTCTCAGGATCTCTGGAGAGTGCTACCAATGAATTATAAATTCATTTTGTAGACATGCAGTGGTCAGTTTAATGATCATTATGTGTGTGTGTGTGGGGGGGTCTTGATTCATAGATAGCCCTTGGATCAATGATCAATGAGCAGCATATTGACCCTCAGGACAACCCTTTTGAAATAAAGACTGTTAGTAGCAAGGAGAAACCAGAAATGCCTGAATGACCTACTAGTAAAGTCTTGTTGTGATAAATGTATAATGAAAATAATTGCAGTTTTTGATGAAACAATACTTTTATTTGAGTCTATGAAGCCCTTATGTAGCTTCATACTGAAGGTGTAAGTCTCTATGAAGCCCTTATGTAGCTTCATACTGCAGGCGTAAGTCTCTATGAAAGCCTTATGTAGCTTCATACTGCAGGCATAAGTCTCTATGAAGCCCTTATGTAGCTTCATACTGCAGGCGTAAGTCTCTATGAAGCCCTTATGTAGCTTCATACTGCAGGCGTAAGTCTCTATGAAGCCTTTATGTAGCTTCATACTGCAGGCGTAAGTCTCTATGAAGCCCTTATGTAGCTTCATACTGCAGGCATAAGTCTCTATGAAGCCCTTATGTAGCTTCATACTGCAGGTCTAAGTCTCCACCCTCATATCTCGTTTTTGAAATTCCAACAGCAACTCTCGTATTTCAATATTAAATAATTTAAATCAAATCGAATAATCTTCTCAGCTGTAGGCTAGTGTGTGTGTGTGTGTGTGAAATGTCAGTTTGTGTCTCTCCTTTAGAACACAGGCATGTATAATAGCAGGTGGAGGATCTGTCTTTGATTCTGAGAGACAGGGGCAACCTTCACCTAAGTGTAGTGAAGCAGGGGAATAATGGTATCCTGCTCTGCTGGTGCAAAACAATAGGAGAAGGAAAGGGGTTTCACGTTAAAAGTGCCTCTGTAGGTAGCTGACATGACACGCCTAGTCAGACGTAAATAATGACAGACTGAAACTATCATGAGGTCTGTGAAGCATCCACACGCTGCCATGATTTTGTGTCTAACCTTTGCATTGCCAGCATCTCACAGCCCTTCCCAGCCCTGGAGAGCATTTAAAAACCCAGGGACTAATTGTGCTGCCAGGCCTAACACCAGTCTGGTGGATTTGCACGAGTTTAGATCAGTTTAAAGAGATCAAGGTGGCTGCCATTGCTGCATCTCGATGGCTGACTTCTGCATCCATTTCAATACCATCCATTTTTTTTAGCATTTTCTCCTTTTACTGTTTGTGGAGTTTGTTCTCTTGTGCCTTTTCACCGTGCGCCACTGTTGATGACAGTGTTATTGATCTCCCCCTTAATGTGTGAATTTATCACGTTTTTTTAAAACAAGGGTGAAATTAAGATACAAGCGGAGAAAAAAGGAAATGTCAATTCGTGTAACGATTCGGTCTTTAGATGGGTACGTTCTTAATCGTCTCCAATTCAAGACATGGAGGTCATATTTTAAATCAAATGCTTGTTTATTTACGAAGCAGAGAAAAATTGAGAAAGATGGGCTTTGTTTGTTGATGTGTTAATTAATGTGTTGCAGTATGAAGGTCACATGGTCAGGGAATTTGGTATAATAATTAACCCCTTCATAATCTGGTATAATAACTAACCCCTTCATAATCTGGTATAATAACTAACCCCTTCATAATCTGGTATAATAACTAACCCCTTCATAATCTGGTATAATAATTAACCCCTTCATAATCTGGTATAATAACTAACCCCTTCATAATCTGGTATAATAACTAACCCCTTCATAATCTGGTATAATAACTAACCCCTTCATAATCTAGTATAATAACTAACCCCTTTATAATCTAGTATAATAACTAAACCCTTCATAATCTGGTATAATAACTAAGCCCTTCATAAGATTAAAATGGTCAGTTTGAAACACAGACAATGAACCTAGTGTCGTCTCTCCCTCACTTGTGTCATATTTGGATATAATATTATAGTGTTCACATTGGCTGCAATGGTCCTTTGTTACAGCTCCCCAGTCCTGAAACAGAACAGAATAACATGGTCAAAACATGAACCAGTTCTGTTCATTATAATCTTTCTTTGGCGGTAGATTCTTGTTCAGATCTGAAAATGTAACCCCCCCCCCCAAAAAAATGACATGGTAATTTATTCGCATAATGCAAGAATGAGTCCCACTCAACCAACGTATTAATGTAGATTCTGAAAAAGCCACGGCTAAGCAACTTGCATACGGTAATTGGCATATTGTGGTTTCGTTCCAGAGGAGAAAGTGAATTGTACATGCTTTTATAATAAATAGCATATTTAAGCACCCAGGAAATCACTGCAAGACATCCATCCTACAACGTTTCATTTATTCCAGTGTGTTTAATTAAAGCCAAGAAAACCGCCTGAAATGTGTCTGATACAGTGTCTAATGTCTGAGGCTAGTTAATAGATATTACATTGATGCATAATTCAGGTAATTAAGAAAGTAATCACACAAAGTAATGCAATGGAAGTGAATTATTACTGCATAAGCAACCAGTTCATCAATGCTAGTTAAAGCAGTGACTTCATGCCTAATATGCCCACCAAGCAAGCAAATTCCTCTCCCAGAGTGTTGAAACATAATACAGTGCCTTCGGAAAGTATTCAGACCCCTTGACTTTTTCCACATTTCGTTACTTTACAGCCTCCGACATTCTAAAATTGATTACATAGAAAAAAACAGCAGTCTACACAAAATATCACATAATGACAAAGCGAAATAACAGCAGTCTACACAAAATATCACATAATGACAAAGCGAAAAAACAGCAGTCTACACAAAATATCACATAATGACAAAGCGAAAAAACAGCAGTCTACACAAAATATCACATAATGACAAAGCGAAAAAACAGCAGTCTACACAAAATATCACATAATGACAAAGCGAAAAACAGCAGTCTACACAAAATATCACATAATGACAAAGCGAAAAAACAGCAGTCTACACAAAATATCACATAATGACAAAGCGAAAAACAGCAGTCTACACAAAATATCACATAATGACAAAGCGAAAAACAGCAGTCTACACAAAATATCACATAATGACAAAGCGAAAAACAGCAGTCTACACAAAATATCACATAATGACAAAGCGAAAAAACAGCAGTCTACACAAAATATCACATCATGACAAAGCGAAAAAACAGCAGTCTACACAAAATATCACATCATGACAAAGCGAAAAAACAGCAGTCTACACAAAATATCACATAATGACAAAGCGAAAAAACAGCAGTCTACACAAAATATCACTTCATGACAAAGCGAAAAAACAGCAGTCTACACAAAATATCACATAATGACAAAGCGAAAAAACAGCAGTCTAGACAAAGTCAGCAGTCTACACAAAATATCACATAATGACAAAGCGAAAAAACAGCAGTCTACACAAAATATCACATAATGACAAAGCGAAAAAACAGCAGTCTACACAAAATATCACATAATGACAAAGCGAAAAAACAGCAGTCTACACAAAATATCACATAATGACAAAGCGAAAAAACAGCAGTCTACACAAAATATCACATCATGACAAAGCGAAAAAACAGCAGTCTACACAAAATATCACATAATGACAAAGCGAAAAAACAGCAGTCTACACAAAATATCACATCATGACAAAGCGAAAAAACAGCAGTCTACACAAAATATCACATCATGACAAAGCGAAAAAACAGCAGTCTACACAAAATATCACATAATGACAAAGCGAAAAAACAGCAGTCTACACAAAATATCACATAATGACAAAGCGAAAAAACAGCAGTCTACACAAAATATCACATAATGACAAAGCGAAAAAACAGCAGTCTACACAAAATATCACATCATGACAAAGCGAAAAAACAGCAGTCTACACAAAATATCACATCATGACAAAGCGAAAAAACAGCAGTCTACACAAAATATCACATCATGACAAAGCGAAAAAACAGGTTTTGAGAAATTTGTGCAAAATTATATTTAAAAAAAAAAACGAAATATGTTATTTACATAAGCATTCTATGATATGAGACTATATATATGGTACCAGTCAAAAGTTTGGACACACCTACTCATTCAAGAGTTGTATTTATTTTACATTGTAGAATAATAGATTCAAAACTATATAATAACACATATGGAATCATGTAGTAACCAAAAAAAGTGTTAAACAAATCAAAATATATTTTATATTTGAGATTCTTCAAAGCAGCCACCCTTTGCCTTTATGACAGCTTTGCATACTCTTGACATTCTCTCAACCAGCTTCATGAGGGAGTCACCTGGAATGCTTTTCCAACAGTCTTGAAGGAGTTCCCACATATGCTGAACACTTGTTGGCTGCTATTCCTTCACTCTGCAGTCCAACTCCTCCTAAAACAACCATCTCAATTGGGTTGAGGTTGGGTCATTTTGGAGGCCAGGTCATCTGATGCAGCACTCCATCACTCTCCTTCTTGATCAACTAGCCCTCCACCAGCACTGATGTAGAGATGGAGCAGCTGCGTGACCAACTCTGCCAGGTTGATAGAAAACCTGACAGCAAAAGTCAGAGGCCTCCAGAGAAAAAGAAAGGAAATAAAAGGAAATAAGAAAGGAAATAAGAGATGAACTCTCTGTGACAATGAGAAAAGTAGAGGAGATCAAGGAGATGAGATGAGAGCTTTTAGAAGCGAGGACAACGCACAGGCCCTGAAGGAGAAGATGAACAGCGAGGACACCACACAGGCCCTGAAGGAGCAGACGAACAGTGAGGACACCACACAGGCCCTGAAGAAGAAGCTACCCAGGGTCACTAACCCCAGCCCACCTCCCATCGTGCTCCACCCACTCACCCCCACACTCACCCCCACCATCTCTCCAGGAGATCCCTCTCCACCCAACACCAACCTGTCTTCTCCAGAAGATCCATTTCCTTCCAACACATTTACATTTACATTTAAGTCATTTAGCAGACGCTCTTATCCAGAGCAACTTACAAATTGGTGCGTTCACCTTAAGACATCCAGTGGAACAGCCACTTTACAATAGTGCATCTAAATCTTTTAAGGGGGGGGTGAGAAGGATTACTTTATCCTATCCTAGGTATTCCTTAAAGAGGTAGGGTTTCAGGTGTCTCCGGAAGGTGGTGATTGACTCCGCTGTCCTGGCGTCGTGAGGGAGTTTGTTCCACCATTGGGGGGCCAGAGCAGCGAACAGTTTTGACTGGGCTGCACGGGAACTGTACTTCCTCAGTGGTAGGGAGGCGAGCAGGCCAGAGGTGGATGAACGCAGTGCCCTTGTTTGGGTGTAGGGCCTGATCAGAGCCTGGAGGTACTGAGGTGCCGTTCCCCTCACAGCTCCGTAGGCAAGCACCATGGTCTTGTAGCGGATGCGAGCTTCAACTGGAAGCCAGTGGAGAGAGCGGAGGAGCGGGGTGACGTGAGAGAACTTGGGAAGGTTGAACACCAGACGGGCTGCGGCGTTCTGGATGAGTTGTAGGGGTTTAATGGCACAGGCAGGGAGCCCAGCCAACAGCGAGTTGCAGTAATCCAGACGGGAGATGACAAGTGCCTGGATTAGGACCTGCGCCGCTTCCTGTGTGAGGCAGGGTCGTACTCTGCGGATGTTGTAGAGCATGAACCTACAGGAACGGGCCACCGCCTTGATGTTAGTTGAGAACGACAGGGTGTTGTCCAGGATCACGCCAAGGTTCTTAGCGCTCTGGGAGGAGGACACAATGGAGTTGTCAACCGTGATGGTGGCGAATCGCATCTCTGCATGTCTGGCAGACATATCAGTGTGGATGACGGATCACCACCTCAAGCTGAACCTCGGCAAGACGGAGCTGCTCTTCCTCCCGGGAAGGACTGCCAGTTCCATGATCATGGAACTGGCAGTCCTTCCCCGGGAGGAAGAGCAGCTCCGTCTTGCCGAGGTTCAGCTGAGGTGGTGATCCGTCATCCACACTGATATGTCTGCCAGACATGCAGAGATGCGATTCGCCACCTGGTCATCAGAAGGGGGAAAGGAGAAGATTAATTGTGTGTCGTCTGCATAGCAATGATAGGAGAGACCATGTGAGGTTATGACAGAGCCAAGTGACTTGGTGTATAGCGAGAATAGGAGAGGGCCTAGAACAGAGCCCTGGGGGACGCCAGTGGTGAGAGCGCGTGGTGAGGAGACAGATTTTCGCCACGCCACCTGGTAGGAGCGACCTGTCAGGTAGGACGCAATCCAAGCGTGGGCCGCGCCGGAGATGCCCAACTCGGAGAGGGTGGAGAGGAGGATCTGATGGTTCACAGTATCGAAGGCAGCCGATAGGTCTAGAAGGATGAGAGCAGAGGAGAGAGAGTTAGCTTTAGCAGTGCGGAGCGCCTCCGTGATACAGAGAAGAGCAGTCTCAGTTGAATGACTAGTCTTGAAACCTGACTGATTTGGATCAAGAAGGTCATTCTGAGAGAGATAGCGGGAGAGCTGGCCAAGGACGGCACGTTCAAGAGTTTTGGAGAGAAAAGAAAGAAGGGATACTGGTCTGTAGTTGTTGACATCGGAGGGATCGAGTGTAGGTTTTTTCAGAAGGGTGCAACTCTCGCTCTCTTGAAGACGGAAGGGACGTAGCCAGCGGTCAGGGATGAGTTGATGAGCGAGGTGAGGTAAGGGAGAAGGTCTCCGGAAATGGTCTGGAGAAGAGAGGAGGGGATAGGGTCAAGCGGGCAGGTTGTTGGGCGGCCGGCCATCACAAGACGCGAGATTTCATCTGGAGAGAGAGGGAGAAAGAGGTCAGAGCACAGGGTAGGGCAGTGTGAGCAGAACCAGCGGTGTCGTTTGACTTAGCAACGAGGATCGGATGTCGTCGACCTTCTTTTCAAAATGGTTGACGAAGTCATCTGCAGAGAGGGAGGAGGGGGGAGGATTCAGGAGGGAGGAGAAGGTGGCAAAGAGCTTCCTAGGGTTAGAGGCAGATGCTTGGAATTTAGAGTGGCAGAGACAGAGGAGGAAAATGTAGAGAGGAGGGAGTGAAAGGATGCCAGGTCCGCAGGGAGGCGAGTTTTCCTCCATTTCCGCTCGGCTGCCCGGAGCCCTGTTCTGTGAGCTCGCAATGAGTCGTCGAGCCACGGAGCAGGAGGGGAGGACCGAGCCGGCCTGGAGGATAGGGGACATAGAGAGTCAAAGGATGCAGAAAGGGAGGAGAGGAGGGTTGAGGAGGCAGAATCAGGAGATAGGTTGGAGAAGGTTTGAGCAGAGGGAAGAGATGATAGGATGGAAGAGGAGAGAGTAGCGTGGGAGAGAGAGCGAAGGTTGGGACGGCGCGATACCATCCGAGTAGGGGCAGTGTGGGAAGTGTTGGATGAGAGCGAGAGGGAAAAGGATACAAGGTAGTGGTCGGAGACTTGGAGGGAGTTGCAGTGAGGTTAGTGGAAGAACAGCATCTAGTAAAGATGAGGTTGAGCGTATTGCCTGCCTTGTGAGTAGGGGGAAGGTGAGAGGTGAGGTCAAAAGAGGAGAGGAGTGGAAAGAAGGAGGCAGAGAGGAATGAGTCAAAGGTAGACGTGGGGAGATTAAAGTCGCCCAGAACTGTGAGAGGTGAGCCGTCCTCAGGAAAGGAGCTTATCAAGGCATCAAGCTCATTGATGAACTCTCCGAGGGAACCTGGAGGGCGATAAATGATAAGGATGTTAAGCTTGAAAGGGCTGGTAACTGTGACAGCATGGAATTCAAAGGAGGCGATAGACAGATGGGTAAGGGGAAAGAGAGAATGACCACTTGGGAGAGATGAGGATCCCGGTGCCACCACCCCGCTGACCAGAAGCTCTCGGGGTGTGCGAGAACACGTGGGCGGACGAAGAGAGAGCAGTAGGAGTAGCAGTGTTATCTGTGGTGATCCATGTTTCCGTCAGTGCCAAGAAGTCGAGGGACTGGAGGGAGGCATAGGCTGAGATGAACTCTGCCTTGTTGGCCGCAGATCGGCAGTTCCAGAGGCTACCGGAGACCTGGAACTCCACGTGGGTCGTGCGCGCTGGGTCCACCAGATTAGGGTGGCCGCGGCCACGCGGTGTGGAGCGTTTGTATGGTCTGTGCAGAGAGGAGAGAACAGGGATAGACAGACACATAGTTGACAGGCTACAGAAGAGGCTACGCTAATGCAAAGGAGATTGGAATGACAAGTGGACTACACGTCTCGAATGTTCAGAAAGTTAAGCTTACGTAGCAAGAATCTTACTGACTAAAATGATTAAAATGATACAGTACTGCTGAAGTAGGCTAACTGGCAGTGGCTGCGTTGTTGACTTTGTAGGCTAGCTGGCAGTGGCTGCGTTGTTGGCACTACACTAATCACCAACCCTCCTCCCTCAGATCCCTCTCTAACAAATAACAATCTCCCTACCACCTCTGCTAGCTCATCCGACACGCCCACCTCAACTCAGCTCCAAGATGAACCTGGGATTGGAGTCATTCTCTGTGACTCCAACGGCAAACATCTACGGGAAAGAGAACTACTACCTGGCATGGAGGTGAGAAAAAATGGTACCCCATGACTCAAAATAATTTCAGAGAACACTTTAATAGGAGTGAACACCATAATAATCCACACGGGAAGGATCAACCTAAAGACCATAAGGGGACGTGTGGCCCCAGGTATGGCACAAATAGCCATTATGTCCACAGAGAGATACCCATCTGCAAGAATTAGAATTTAATCTCCAGCACTCCGACCAGAGACCCCAGCACTCCGCCCAGAGAGAGCAACACTTCCCCCAGAGAGACTAGCACTCCACCCAGAGAGAGCAACACTTCCTTTAGGGAGACCAGCACTCCGACCAGAGAGAGCAACACTTCCCCCAGAGAGACTAGCACTCCACCCAGAGAGAGCAACACTTCCCCCAGAGACCCCAGCACTCCGCCCAGAGAGAGCAACACTTCCCCCAGAGAGACTAGCACTCCACCCAGAGAGAGCAACACTTCCCCCAGAGACCCCAGCACTCCGCCCAGAGAGAGCAACACTTCCCCCAGAGAGACTAGCACTCCACCCAGAGAGCAACACTTCCCCCAGAGAGACTAGCACTCCACCCAGAGAGAGCAACACTTCCCCCAGAGACCCCAGCACTCCGCCCAGAGAGAGCAACACTTCCCCCAGAGAGACTAGCACTCCACCCAGAGAGAGCAACACTTCCCCCAGAGAGACTGGCACTCCAGCCAGAGAGAGCAACACTTCCCCCAGAAAGTCCAGCATTCTGCCCAGAGAGAGCAACACTTCCCCCAGAGAGACTAGCACTCCACCCAGAGAGAGCAACACTTCCCCCAGAGAGACTAGCACTCCACCCAGAGAGAGCAACACTTCCCCCAGAGACCCCAGCACTCCGCCCAGAGAGAGCAACACTTCCCCCAGAGAGACTAGCACTCCACCCAGAGAGAGCAACACTTCCCCCAGAGAGACCAGCACTCCACCCAGAGAGAGCAACACTTCCTTTAGGGAGACCAGCACTCCACCCAGAGAGAACAACACTTCCTTTAGGGAGACCAGCACTCCACCCAGAGAGAGCAACACTTCCTTTAGGGAGACCAGCACTCCGCCCAGAGAGAGCAACACTTCCCCCAGATAGACCAGCACTCCGCCCAGAGAGAGCAACACTTCCCCTAGAAAGACCAGCATTCTGCCCAGCGAGACCATCACTTCCCCCAGAGAGACCAGCACTACGCCCAGAGAGAGCAACACCTCACCCAGAGTGATCATGCACTCCACCCAGAGAGCCCAGCTCTCCACCCAGAGAGACCAGAACCCCGTCCAGAGGCCAGCAACCCTCCACTCCATTGGCCTCCATTCAATACCCCACCCCACTACCCTTCATGCTGACAGAACAGCACCCCCATCTCGTTACTTCCCACATTCAAACCCCCATGCCAACAGGACAGCACCTCCCTGCACCATTGAGACCAACAGTCCAGCAAGTCAGCTATGCTGAAGTGACACAAAGAACAGAGCCCCCTGCTGCAGCCGAGCTAAACCAGATAAGACATCTGCTGACTTCTGCAGCCGAGCTAAACCAAATCAAATCAAATTTTATTTGTCACATACACATGGTTAGCAGATGTTAATGCGAGTGTAGCGAAATGCTTGTGTTTCTAGTTCCGACAATGCAGTGATAACCAACAAGTAATCTAACTAACAATTCCAAAACTACTGTCTTATACACAGTGTAAGGGGATAAAGAATATGTACATAAGGATATATGAATGAGTGATGGTACAGAGCAGCATACAGTAGATGGTATCGAGTACAGTATATACATATGAGATGAGTATGTAGACAAAGTAAACAAAGTGGCATAGTTAAAGTGGCTAGTGATACATGTATTACATAAGGATGCAGTCGATGATGTAGAGTACAGTATATATGTATGCATATGAGATGAATAATGTAGGGTAAGTAACATTATATAAGGTAGCATTGTTTAAAGTGGCTAGTGATATATTTACATCATTTCCCATCAATTCCCATTATTAAAGTGGCTGGAGTTGGGTCAGTGTCAATGACAGTGTGTTGGCAGCAGCCACTCAATGTTAGTGGTGGCTGTTTAACAGTCTGATGGCCTTGAGATAGAAGCTGTTTTTCAGTTTCTCGGTCCCAGCTTTGATGCACCTGTACTGACCTCGCCTTCTGGATGATAGCGGGGTGAACAGGCAGTGGTTCGGGTGGTTGATGTCCTTGATGATCTTTATGGCCTTCCTGTAACATCGGGTGGTGTAGGTGTCCTGGAGGGCAGGTAGTTTGCCCCCGGTGATGCGTTGTGCAGACCTCACTACCCTCTGGAGAGCCTTACGGTTGAGGCTGAGTGGACCAGGCGGTGATACAGCCCGCCAGGATGCTCTCGATTGTGCATCTGTAGAAGTTTGTGAGTGCTTTTGGTGACAAGCCAAATTTCTTCAGCCTCCTGAGGTTGAAGAGGCGCTGCTGCGCCTTCTTCACGACGCTGTCAGTGTGAGTGGACCAATTCAGTTTGTCTGTGATGTGTATGCCGAGGAACTTAAAACTTGCTACCCTCTCCACTACTGTTCCATCGATGTGGATAGGGGGGTGTTCCCTCTGCTGTTTCCTGAAGTCCACAATCATCTCCTTAGTTTTGTTGACGTTGAGTGTGAGGTTATTTTCCTGACACCACACTCCGAGGGCCCTCACCTCCTCCCTGTAGGCCGTCTCGTCGTTGTTGGTAATCAAGCCTACCACTGTTGTGTCGTCCGCAAACTTGATGATTGAGTTGGAGGCGTGCGTGGCCACGCAGTCGTGGGTGAACAGGGAGTACAGGAGATGGCTCAGAACGCACCCTTGTGGGGCCCCCGTGTTGAGGATCAGCGGGGAGGAGATGTTGTTGCCTACCCTCACCACCTGGGGGCGGCCCGTCAGGAAGTCCAGTACCCAGTTGCACAGGGCGGGGTCGAGAACCAGGGTCTCGAGCTTGATGACGAGCTTGGAGGGTACCATGCTGTTGAATGCCGAGCTGTAGTCGATGAACAGCATTCTCACATTCTCACAGTAACGATAAGACATCTGCTGACTGCTGCAGCCGAGCTAAACCAGATAAGACATCTGCTGACTAATGCAGCCGAGCTAAACCAGATAAGACATCTGCTGACTTCTGCAGCCGAGCTAAACCAGATAAGACATCTGCTGACTGCTGCAGCCGAGCTAAACCAGATAAGACATCTGCTGACTTCTGCAGCCGAGCTAAACCAGATAAGACATCTGCTGACTGCTGCAGCCGAGCTAAACCAGATAAGACATCTGCTGACTTCTGCAGCCGAGCTAAACCAGATAAGACATCTGCTGACTGCTGCAGCCGAGCTAAACCAGATAAGACATCTGCTGACTAATGCAGCCGAGCTAAACCAGATAAGACATCTGCTGACTGCTGCAGCCGAGCTAAACCAGATAAGACATCTGCTGACTGCTGCAGTCGAGCTAAACCAGATAAGACATCTGCTGACTTCTGCAGCCGAGCTAAACCAGATAAGACATCTGCTGACTGCTGCAGCCGAGCTAAACCAGATAAGACATCTGCTGACTGCTGCAGCCGAGCTAAACCAGATAAGACATCTGCTGACTAATGCAGCCAAGCTAAACCAGATAAGACATCTGCTGACTGCTGCAGCCGAGCTAAACCAGATAAGACATCTGCTGACTGCTGCAGTCGAGCTAAACCAGATAAGACATCTGCTGACTTCTGCAGCCGAGCTAAACCAGATAAGACATCTGCTGACTGCTGCAGCCGAGCTAAACCAGATAAGAAATCTGCTGACTGCTGCAGCCGAGCTAAACCAGATAAGACATCTGCTGACTGCTGCAGCCGAGCTAAACCAGATAAGACATCTGCTGAACGTAATCTTCCAGAAAAATCTATTAATTCTTGTTAATTTCAGAAATAAAATTATTAGAAATACAACATATTATCATTAGGAGGTCAGTTTTGGATAAGCTACCGAAGAAAGGGTTAAAATTAGCTTGTGTAAATACTGTATATGTAGCCTCCGAAACGAGAAACAAGTTCAATTAGCTAATCTTAGACAATATTAATATACAGTGCATTAAGAACGTATTCATACCCCTTGACTTATTCAAAATTGTGTTATGTTACAGCATGTTTTAAAAATTGATTGAATGCATTTTTTCTCACCCATCTACACACAATACCCCATAATAACTAAGTGAAACATGTTTATAGAATCTTTTTGCAAATTTATTGAAAAGGAAATACAGAAATACAGTATCTCATTTACGTACGTATTCATACCCCTGAGTCAATACATGTTAGACTCACCTTTGCCAGTGATTACAGCTATGAGTGTTTCTGGGTAAGTCTCCAAGAGCTGTGAGTCTTTCTGGGAAAGTCTCTAAGAGCTGTGAGTCTTTCTGGGTAAGTCTCTAAGAGCTGTGAGTCTTTCTGGGAATGTCTTTAAGAGCTTTCCACACCTGGATTGTACAATATTTGCCCATTTATAATTTTCAACATTCTTCAAGCTCTGTCAAGTTGGTTGCTGATCATTGCTAGACAGCTATTTTCAAGTCTTATCATAGACTTTCAAGTAGATATAAGTCAAAACTCTAACTCGGCCACTCACTGTCTTCTTGGTAAGCAACTCCAGTGTAGATGTGGCCTTGTTTCTAGCGTGTCGTGGAAGACATCTTACATTTTTCATTCTTCATTATTTTCCATTACTTTAATTGATTATCCCTTACATGCTCAAAGGGATATTCAATGCCAACTTATTTTTCTTTTAACACATCTACCCATATGTGTGCTTCTTTGTGAGGCATTGGAAAACCTCCCTGGTCTTTGTGGTTGAATCTGTGTTTGAAATTCACTGCTCGACTGAGGGACCTTACAGATAATTGTATGTGTGGGGTACAGAGATGAGGTAGTCATAAAAATCTAATGTTAAACACTAGTATTGCACTCAGAGTGAGTCCACATTTTTACTCCTGAACTTATTTAGGCTTGCCATAACAAAGGGGTTGAATACTTATTGACTATATATATTTCAGCTTTTCATTTTTAATACATTTTGTAAAAATGTCTATAAATATATACATTTCCACACTGAGGTTGGAATAATACCGTGACATTGTAAAAACAATGATATCGTCCTTTTAGTGTAAAATATCAGGCTGTTTTGGTGGGATGGAGTTTTCACCGGCCTGGTGATTATTGTATTTTGTTTTAGGCTAGTGACAAAAAATCTCTGTCTTAAGGCTAGGCGTCCAGTTAGTGGGACAAATTCTGGTGAAACTGGAGGGCACGCAATTCAAATAAATAATCACAAAAATGATGGATATTAAACATTTATGTACATACAAGTGTCTTATATCGGTTGAAAGCTTAAACTCTTGTTAATCTAACATAAAAGCTTAAACTCTTGTTAATCTAACGGCACTGTCTGATTTACAGCGAAAGCATGCCATGCGATTGTCTGAGGACAGCACCCCACGTCAAAATATTTTTCTACCGGCACAGGTTTCATAAATTCACAAATAGCGATGAAACATTCACTTACTTTTTGAAAATCTTCCTCTGATTTGTCATCCAAAGGGTCCCAGCTACAACATGTAGTGTCGTTTTGTTAGATAAAATCTTTCTTCATATCCCAAAAAGTCTGTTTAGTTGGTGCTATCAATTTGAGTAATCCACTTGTTCAACCTGCAGAGAAAGGAATCCAAAAAGCTACCGCTAAACTTTGTTAAAACAAGTCAAAATACATTTATATTTAATCCGCAGATACCCTAAATTGTAATTAAACTATAATATTTCATATTGGAGGAAGTATGATCAATAGGAAAACAATATTAGCAGCTGCATGTTCTCTTCATTGCGCGCGCATACATGATTTTCCAATTCTTCCGCGTTTTGGAAGAAACACACCTGAAACCTTGAACAAAGATTTCTGACACCCAGTGGAAGCCACAGGAATTGCATACTGGGAGCTAGATTTAATTTTCTACCTATACAGTCCATTGGAAGAGCACGGGCTCTCAAAACAAAAAAAGAATTTCCGGTAGGTTTTTCTTTGGATTTTCTCCTACCATATCTATTGTGTTACAGTATCCTACATTATTTTAACATTTCAAACTTCAGAATGTCTTCTTTCCAATGGTACCAATTATATGCATATTTTGGCTTCAGGGCCTGAGCAACAGGCAGTTTACTTTGGACACGTCAGTCAGGCGGAAATTGAGAAAAATATACGTTTTTAATCCGTATTAAATTCAGGCTGTAACACCACAAAATGTGGAAAAAGTCAAGGGGTGTGAATACTTTCTGAACGCACTGTATTAGCCATTTCTGAGACTGACTTAGACAGCACATTTGATACAGCAGTAGGAATACAAGGCTGTAACGTCTATAGAAAATACAGGAATGTCTACGGGGGAGGTGTTGCTGTATACATTCCAAACCATATTCCTGTAAAGTTCAGAGCATCCTGACAAGTGAAGTAGAGGTGCTGAGGTTGCAGGACATTCCAGATTTAAATTTTTATTCATTTGTAAACATTTCCATACATATGCAGGTTCACCTCTTCTTTTAGGCTTTAGAGGAGTGCAAACTGTCACTATCCCTTCTTTTAGGCTTTAGAGGAGTGCAAACTGTCACTATCCCTTCTTTTAGGCTTTAGACGAGTGCAAACTGTCACTATCCCTTCTTTTAGGCTTTAGACGAGTACCAACTGTCAGTATCTGGAGAACATGTGCGTGATGTTAGATAAGGTCTCTGATGCTAACAGATATGTACATTTATTTTCTTGGTGACTTGAACATTGACTGGTTATCATCTAGTTGTCATGTCAAGAGGAAGCGTCTTGCTGTGACTAATGACTGTATCATGACCCAGGTTATAACTCCAACCAACTAGAGTGTATACCAATAGTGTTGGATCTGTGACATGTGACATCCACTTGTATTGGTTATATCTTCACTAATGCTGTAGAGCTCTGCTTCCAAAGCAATATCAGTTCCCATTGGCTGTAGTGACCATAACACTGTGGCAATAACAAGCAAAGCCAAAGTACCAAAGACAGGACCTAAAGTTATTTATAAGAGATCATACAAAATGTTTTCTCAGGACTCTTTTGTTGAAGATGTAACACATGTATGTTTGTGTATGAGGAGAATCCAGATGTATTTATATTTTAACAATAGAGGTGGCAGGTAACCTAGTGGTTAGAGCGTTGGGCCAGTAACCGAAAGGTTACTAGATCAAATCCCCGAGGTGACAAGGTAAAAATCTGTTGTTCTGAGCAAGGCAGTTAACCCACTGTTCCCAGGTTGTCATTGAAAATGATAATTTGTTCTTACCTGACTTGCCTAGTTAAATATAAAAGCATGCACCTGTGAAGAAACTAACAGTTAGAGGTCACTGGATTAATGATGAGTTGAAAAAAATATGGTTCAAATAAATTATTCAAAAGGGTGGCAAACAAGTCAGGCCGCTCAGCTAATTGGTTGAGAGGTTGTGTGACTAAACTTAACACAAAAAAATAGTAAATTATATTACCAAAACAACTATGGAAAAATACTTTGGAGCACCTTAAATTATATCATGGCCAATTAATCTCCGTTGTTCATTTAAATTGATGGGTCATTTTTAACAAAACATTTTGATATAGCCAATCATTTCAATGACTATTTCATTGGTAAAGTGGACAAACTGAGAAGTGAAATGACAACATTGAACAGTGAACCATCATATGTGTGTACTGAAGATTCAATAAAGAAAAAGAAGGATTTCTGTTTTGAATTTGGTAAAGTTTTCTGTGGAAGAGGTACAAAAAATGGTTGTTATCCATCAATAATGATAAGCTACCAGATATAGACAACCTAGATGGAAAACTACTGAGAATGGTAACAGACTGTATTGCCACTCCTATTAGCGATATATTTAACCAAACCCTAAAGCAGCGTTTGGAAGCTAAAGTAATTCCACTGCCTATGAATAGTAAAGCACCCTTTGCAGCCTCGAACAGCCGCTGAATCAGATGACCGATTGGCTAAAATAAATAGATAATAAAATGATAGTTGGAGCTGTATTGTTAGATTTCAGTGCAGCCTTTGATGTTATTGATCATCATTTGTTATTGAAAAAAACTCACTTGTTTTGCCTTTAAATCACCTGCCATCACATGATTGGAGAGTTACTTATCCAATAGAACTCAATGGAAGCTTCTCTAACATCAGATATGTACAGTGAGGTATCCCTCAGGGCAGTATCCTTGGGCCGTTACTCTTCTTTATTTTTTACAAATGATTTGCCACTTGTCTTACAAGAAGCTAAAATGACTTCGTATGCTGATGATTTCACAGTCTACACCTCAGCACCTCAGCCAGGGAGCTCACTGAGACTCTTAGCAGTTAGTGTCAGAATGGGTAATTAACAATAAATGGGTCTTAAATACATCTAAAACCAAAAGCATTGTATTTGGTTAAAAACATTCTCTTAGACCTAAACTTCAACTGGAGTTGTGTATAAAGGGTGTGACCATTGCAGAAAGCATGTCTGTTTATAACAAATATGTTCTGCATTTTTCACACAAAGATCAACTGTACTAGTTGTTCAGGCTCTGATCTTGTCCCATCTTGATTACTGTCCGGTAATATGTTCAGGTGTAGTGAAGAAAGACCCAGCAAAGCTGCAGCTGGCTAAAAAAAAACAGCACGCCTTGCCCTTAACTGCCCACACAGAACTAACATCAACAACATGCACAATAGTCTTTTTACCGTTGATGGTTGAGGAAAAATGTACTACTTCTCTTCTAGTCTTTTTAAGAAACATTTGCGTGTTGAAAATGCCTAACCATTTGTATAATTTATTTTCATACACTTCAAAACATACATACCCCACCAGACACGCTACTATGAGTTTCTTCACGGTACCCAAACCAAAAACAGATTTAATGTGTCAGTCAGCCATGTCATCCTGGAATGCTCTGCCACCAGAGGTTACTCAGGCAAAAAGCAAGTTCAGCTTAAAAATAAAGATTTAAAAATCATATTGTATCACAGCGATTCTCCTCTTCCTAAATATTAAATATAACTATATATAAGAATATGATGTATATTTGAATAGTGTGTAAATAGTATTTTTGCTCTCTCTTGTTGTCTTTCCAACATAGAACTCTCATTTTTATAAAATTACTTTTTATTTATTCAATATAATGTCCTTGTCTATAGCAGTTCTGTACTTTGTCATGTATTTGTACTTTGTCATGTATGTTATGTGGACACCAGGAAGAGTGGCTGCTGCATGTGCAGTAGCTAATGGGGATCCTGATAAACTAAACTCGCATAAAAAGGTCGGAAGATTAACGCGGTTACAATTGACCTTTCCTGGTGTCAGGATGCTTTTATCCTGCCTGACATGTTTCCAGGAGAACCATTTAGCAGAGATCCCCTGGGCCTATATATTTATATATGTATTAAGCTGTAATGAGTTTGAGCTGTCTGCTGGAATTGAGGGCACTAACATATAGATAAACAGACATACAATAGACATACAAAAACACAAACTGCACAGACGCTTGTCACAAACTCTAATAGTTACCCTTTTTTTCTGTTTAGTTTCTGTCCTCAAATGATTAGCTGTCTTTTCGTTAGCACCTCTTACTGGGTTAGGGTTGCCAGAGTTCCTGCACTAATATGCAGTTGGACACTCTTTTGTTTTCTCAGCTGTTGTCTGAGCAATGTATTTATCCATCTTTGTTCTTTCATCATTGTAAAACTCCCCACAATGCTGGTCATTTTCTTAGACCGATTCTAAGACCCTGTCTGGTAATCAAGAGATAATTGTCAATTATCAAAAGGAACCAAATCAAATGTATTTGTCACATACACATGGTTAGCAGGTGTTAATGCAAGTCCAACCATCAGACAAATTACAGCAAAATCAACGCAGCCACTTGAGTGTAGGATTTGTTTCCCCAGCAAAACTAAGGTCTGGATTGGAGTGTTTAAACTGCTGAATATTCAGGAGTGCTATAGTGAAACAACCTGAACGTTTACCATGTTGGGGGGCCATTCCCTATTGAAACTGTTTTATTAATGTCAGGATAATCTTTTACTGTAATGTTGTTGAAATAGTAATCATATTTTACTGTAATGTTGTTGAAATAGTAATCATATTTTACTGTAATTTTGTTGAACTAGTAATATTTTACTGTAATTAAAAAAAAATAGTAATACTATTTTACTGTAATTTTGTTGAAATAGTAAGGTACCAGATGGTTGTATCTGTTGTTCTATAATGTCTAACGGAGACCAAACTCCTGTTATCCATTCAACTGAATACCTTTTCCCTTTTATGGGCAGGATAGGAGACTCAATATTCCTTGTGGTTGAAATGACTTTTGTGATGAAAGTTAATGTGTGTGCGTCCTGATAATTCCTAGTCGGGCCAAGATTACTCTTTCACCTCATGAAGGAGATGCCACCCCTTGAATGGCTTCCAGTGTGTATGGAAACAAATATCCTGCTGTAATGGCATCACTCATGGAAGCAAGGTGATATAGTATCTCCTCAACCTATTTATTTACACTGAACTTCTCACCAAATTGCGTTTTCATCTTATTTAATGGGGGAGGATTAATCTGTTGCCTCCTAGGTTTAGGTGAAAGAGATGGACTTTTCAGCAGCTTTGTTTACACACCAATAAAACTAGTGAACTCTTATATGCCCAGGCCCTGTAATGCTTTCCCTGTTCTTTAGAGCAACGGTTTCTCCGATTTTTCGTATTTAAACAAACTCAATTGTAATTACATTTATAAGTAAATATTAATGAACTAATCTTACTCAGTCTGTGTGATTTAATAAAATCATCAAAATAAAATATGTCCATCACTTGTCTTAATCGGAACAGTATTTGCAGAATCAGATCTCAAATATGGACATATCCTATCTACCTGACTGTATTCATTATTACTTTTGATAAGGTTGTGCCTGATACTTGATACTTGATATCATTGATACTGGATGGTTCTATCATTATCATACATGATGGTTCTATGTTATCATTGATTTGATACATGGATGGTTCTACGTTATCATTGATACTTGATTTAAGGATGGTTCTACGTTATCATTGATACTTGATACATGGATGGTTCTATGTTATCATTGATACTTGATACATGGATGGTTCTACGTTATCATTGATATTTGATACATGGATGGTTCTACGTTATCATTGATATTTGATACATGGATGGGTCTACGTTATCATTGATATTTGATACATGGATGGGTCTACGTTATCATTGATATTTGATACATGGATGGCTACAGAATATTCAAGCATACATTCTTTGCTAAAAATACTGAACCATGACAAATGACTAGGTTATTGAGCAGTAATATATTTTTTAAATACATTTGAAATCAAATACTAAAATAGGGTGCCAAAATCATGTAGGTCAACTTTGACTTCTGCCAATCTACTAAATGCAACTTTAACAGTAATCACTGTCAGTGATTGTCATTTATCCTGTGTCCAGCCTGCTCATATTTCATCACTCTCTGAAAGAGCCACACATTGAATATAATCACCCACAGATCTACTTGCACCAGAACAAGAGAAAACACTTTGTGCACAGCTATTTATATCAATAAGTCCCGTGCTGAGAGGCACACAATGAGTGTTTAAGACGCCGGGCCCAGAGCTCAGTAGCAGGTGAGCAGGCTGCCTGCAGGGCCCAGATCTCAGTAGCAGGTGGCAGGCTGCCTGCAGGGCCCAGAGCTCAGTAGCAGGTGGATAGGCTGCCTGCAGAGCCCAGATCTCACTAGCAGGTGGCAGGCTGCCTGCAGGGCCCAGATCTCAGTAGCAGGTGGCAGGCTGCCTGCAGGGCCCAGATCTCAGTAGCAGGTGGCAGGCTGCCTGCAGGGCCCAGAGCTCAGTAGCAGGTGGCAGGCTGCCTGTGGGTTCCTGGGGAAAGGAGGAGCCCACTCCTTTACAGGTGTTGCCCATCTCTCTGGGCCTTCACGGCTCTGAGAGGGGGAGGGTAAGGAAGGGCAGGGAGTGGGACAGCTGGAAATGCAGGCGTTGGAGAGACAGAGCGAGAACGAGCGAAACGCCATCAATTCATAAACAAAAGATCCACTTCACCCGCCACAAAGTAAACATATGTGATAGAGCTGGCGCCTGAGCCGCAGCTCACTTCAATATGTCAGCCTCTCCTAATTAGCTTGGTTAACTCCCTCTGCTGTCTGTCCAACTGAGGCCAGGGGAAGTCATGTGGGCTTTGTGTTTCTAACAGCAGTCGCATGGCCTGTTTAATTATGTTCTTGTAGAAATGGACATTATATATCCTTTAGGACCCTACCATACACAGCTGCCTTGTTATAGATAAAGGTTATTGATGTGTTGTAGACATATCGATCAGTGTATGGAGCAAACGAGCAAAACCTTGTACTCTCTGTAAGGTTAAACAGAGGGGGCTACACTTGGCCTTTTATCCAGTGTGTGTGTGTGTATGTCTTGTGTTTAAATAAAAACAGCCCCCCCCCCCCCCCTCCATCTTTATCAGGACAGATTTGCAGTCATTACTGGCTGGTTTTCAGACTGTGGTCCACCACGTGCTACACCCTGCAGTCCACACCGGGTGTTATGTTACCACACTGGGTGTCATGTTACCACACTGGGTCTCATGTTACCACACTGGGTGTCATGTTACCACACGGGGTCTCATGTTACCACACTGGGTGTCATGTTACCACACTGGGTGTCATGTTACCACACGGGGTGTCATGTTACCACACTGGGTGTCATGTTACCACACGGGGTCTCATGTTACCACACGGGGTCTCATGCTACCACACTGGGTCTCATGCTACCACACTGGGTCTCATGCTACCACACTGGGTCTCATGCTACCACACGGGGTCTCATGCTACCACACGGGGTCTCATGCTACCACACTGGGTCTAATGTTACCACACTGGGTCTCATGTTACCACACTGGGTCTAATGTTACCACACTGGGTCTCATGTTACCACACGGAGTCTAATGTTACCACACTGGGTCTCATGTTACCACACTGGGTCTCATGTTACCACACGGAGTCTCATGTTACCACACTGGGTCTAATGTTACCACACTGGGTCTCATGCTACCACACTGGGTCTCATGTTACCACACGGGGTCTCATGTTACCACACAGGGTCTCATGTTACCACACTGGGTGTCATGTTACCACACTGGGTCTCATGCTACCACACAGGGTCTCATGTTACCACACGGAGTCTCATGCTACCACACTGGGTCTCATGCTACCACACTGGGTCTCATGTTACCACACGGGGTCTCATGTTACCACACAGGGTCTCATGTTACCACACAGGGTCTCATGTTACCACACGGAGTCTCATGTTACCACACTGGGTCTCATGCTACCACACTGAGTGTCCTGTTGCCACACTGGGTCTCATGCTACCACACGAGGTCTCATGTTACCACACGGGGTCTCATGTTACCACACTGAGTCTAATGTTACCACACGGGGTCTCATGTTACCACACTGAGTCTAATGTTACCACACGGGGTCTCATGTTACCACACTGAGTCTCATGCTACCACACTGGGTCTCATGTTACCACACTGAGTCTAATGTTACCACACTGGGTCTCATGCTACCACACTGGGTCTCATGCTACCACACTGAGTCTAATGTTACCACACTGGGTCTCATGCTACCACACTGGGTCTCATGCTACCACACTGAGTGTCCTGTTACCACACTGGGTGTCCTGTTGCCACACTGGGTGTCCTGTTGCCACACTGGGACTCATTTGACATTTACATTACATTTAAGTCATTTAGCAGACGCTCTTATCCAGAGCGACTTACAAATTGGTGCTTTCACCTTATGACATCCAGTGGAACAGCCACTTTACAATAGTGCATCTAGGTCTTTTAAGGGGGAGAAGGATTACTTTATCCTATCCTAGGTATTCCTTAAAGAGGTGGGGTTTCAGGTGTCTCCGGAAGGTGGTGATTGACTCCGCTGTCCTGGCGTCGTGAGGGAGTTTGTTCCACCATGGGGGCCAGAGCAGCGAACAGTTTTGACTGGGCTGAGCGGGAACTGTACTTCCTCAGTGGTAGGGAGGCGAGCAGGCCAGAGGTGGATGAACGCAGTGCCCTTGTTTGGGTGTAGGGCCTGATCAGAGCCTGGAGGTACTGAGGTGCCGTTCCCCTCACAGCTCCGTAGGCAAGCACCATGGTCTTGTAGCGGATGCGAGCTTCAACTGGAAGCCAGTGGAGAGAGCGGAGGAGCGGGGTGACGTGAGAGAACTTGGGAAGGTTGAACACCAGACGGGCTGCGGCGTTCTGGATGAGTTGTAGGGGTTTAATGGCACAGGCAGGGAGCCCAGCCAACAGCGAGTTGCAGTAATCCAGACGGGAGATGACAAGTGCCTGGATTAGGACCTGCGCCGCTTCCTGTGTGAGGCAGGGTCATACTCTGCGGATGTTGTAGAGCATGAACCTACAGGAACGGGCCACCGCCTTGATGTTAGTTGAGAACGACAGGGTGTTGTCCAGGATCACGCCAAGGTTCTTAGCGCTCTGGGAGGAGGACACGATGGAGTTGTCAACCGTGATGGCGAGATCATGGAACGGGCAGTCCTTCCCGGGAGGAAGAGCAGCTCCGTCTTGCCGAGGTTCAGCTTGAGGTGGTGATCCGTCATCCACACTGATATGTCTGCCAGACATGCAGAGATGCGATTCGCCACCTGGTCATCAGAGGGGGAAAGGAGAAGATTAATTGTGTGTCGTCTGCATAGCAATGATAGGAGAGACCATGTGAGGTTATGACAGAGCCAAGTGACTTGGTGTATAGCGAGAATAGGAGAGGGCCTAGAACAGAGCCCTGGGGACACCAGTGGTGAGAGCGCATGGTGAGGAGACAGATTCTCGCCACGCCACCTGGTAGGAGCGACCTGTCAGGTAGGACGCAATCCAAGCGTGGGCCGCGCCGGAGATGCCCAACTCGGAGAGGGTGGAGAGGAGGATCTGATGGTTCACAGTATCGAAGGCAGCCGATAGGTCTAGAAGGATGAGAGCAGAGGAGAGAGAGTTAGCTTTAGCAGTGTGGAGTGCCTCCGTGATACAGAGAAGAGCAGTCTCAGTTGAATGACTAGTCTTGAAACCTGACTGATTTGGATCAAGAAGGTCATTCTGAGAGAGATAGCGGGAGAGCTGGTCAAGGACGGCACGTTCAAGAGTTTTGGAGAGAAAAGAAAGAATGGATACTGGTCTGTAGTTGTTGACATCGGAGGGATCGAGTGTAGGTTTTTTCAGAAGGGGTGCAACTCTCGCTCTCTTGAAGACGGGAGGGACGTAGCCAGCGGTCAGGGATGAGTTGATGAGCGAGGTGAGGTAAGGGAGAAGGTCACCGGAGATGTTCTGGAGAAGAGAGGAGGGGATAGGGTCAAGCGGGCAGGTGAGATGTCATTGACCCCTGCTGCTTACATACGGGTAGTGCAATTTAACCAGGCTGATGACAGGCATCATGACACCCCTCTGAGAGAAGGCCCTCTCCACTCCTCATGGGGGTGCTGGGGCAGCGGAGGTGAGGTGGCATTCTCCACTCCTCATGGGGGTGCTGGGTCAGGGGAGGTGAGGTGGCTCTCTCCACTCCTCATGGGGGTGCTGATTCAGAGGATATGCGTCAACTGCAGGGTTTCTGCTCACCTCTCCCAAAACGCAGTTCAAATTGGACAATTTACATTGTTTGTTTCATTGTTTTTTGAGGAGGATTGTTAGAGCTGTTGAAGTGGGTTACCTTGATCTCTCATCCTGTGATTACTCTGCAGGTGAAAGCGAGGTAGTAGTCAAACACAGGAAGTTCTTTCCTTGACTTTGTGAAATAAATGAGAGAGGTGTGTATGAATAAATTACATTAAGCATGGGACGCCCTTCTGCACAGTGGTTTGAATCTTATTAAAATAGCTCGGCCACTGTTTGAGTCCGTCTCTAACTAGTCACATCTGGCAATGAGCTCCACGAGGTAGATCTGACATTTGACAGGTTTAAATCCTTTCTACCCTTTCTATGTTGCTTTTTGTTCCACTTGGTTTAGTTTTAGACGACAATTTGAGTTTGATTAACTTCACGAACAATGCCTTTAAAAAGGGTTTCTTCCAGAACAATGTGAATGCTGAAGAAAAAAATAATACATTTCACAGTGTTTTATGTATAAAAAAGGCGTGTGAAAGTGAAACCGCTTCTGGCTCTGACTGCCAAGCAGTGGAATCCAGCCTGAGTACCACCCAGCCTGAGTACCACCCAGCCTGAGTACCACCCAGCCTGAGTACCACCCAGCTCAGAGCTATAAGACCGCTGTTGCCGACTAAACGTCATGATCCCTGGATCTCTGTTCCCTCTTTGACAGAAGGGTTTGAAATTCCTGGGTTGAAAGTTCTCTGAGAGGAAATCAGAAATCTTTAGTTCCTCCTCCCGAGTGGCTCAGCGGTTTAAGTCGCTGTATTGCAGTTCTAGAAGTGTCACTACCTGACCCTGGTTTGTTCCCAGGCTGTGTCACAACTGGCTGTGATTGGGAGTCCAATAGGGCGGTGCACAACTGGCCCAGCGTCGTACGGGTTAGGGGAGTGTTTGGCCGTGGGGGTAGGCCGACGTTGTAAATAAGAATTTGTTCTTAACTGGCTTGCCTAGTTAAACAAAGGTTAAATAAATAATACAATAAAAAATGATAGCATTGCTTTCTAGTGGCTAGCAGAATTCTGTTGTATTTCTCTCTGTAGGCTAGTGTACCCAACAAAGAATCACATCAATGAAATATCGGGACAAAGATCACATTGCACATTTATTTTAAATGTAAAAGTGTGATGGTTTTCTAAAAGTAACCCCTCAACATCAAAACAAAGAAAGTGTTGTGATGTCAGTATGTTAATGACATCATTTGATTAAATTGGAATTGTCAACAATTAATTATACTGTTGGAAATAGTTAATAGAAACAGACATGTCCTCATTAGCAACCTGGTCTCAGAGAATTGGAGACACTTCATTTAGAATGATGTGTTACGTATGGTACGTATTCATTTGTGGATGTCCCTCACCCATTTCATATTATATGTTACACATTTGTAAAACGTGCAATATGTTACGAACTTGCTAAACATACATATGTTACGAATATGAAAAACGTATGATATGTTATGAATTCAAGCTAGGTGGCTAGGTGACTAAAGTTAGCTAGGCTAGGGGTTAGGGATTAGGGTAAAGGTTAGGGTTAAGTTAAAGGGTTAGTTTAGGAGTTGGTTAAAGGGTTAAGACTAGGGTTAAGGTTAGGGGAAGGGTTAGCAAAAAAGGGTTAGGGTTAGGGGGAGGGTTATCTAACATAGTTCCAGTAGTAGCTAAAAAGTAGTAAGTAGTCTAAAAATAGCTAATTAGCTAAAATGCTGAAGTTGTCCGTGATGAGATAACCTTTGGGTTGCTAGAGGTTCAGTTTATATGCCCGCCCTTCTTTACTGTCTCATGTAACCATACCAAATGTTACATATCATAATCATTTTAGCGTCCCGGATTTACGTATTCAATGTTACGTCTAGTCTATGAGACCAGGCTGACCTTGTTTTTTTTATTGCAATAAAATAAAAGGTTTATCGACCAGAGTGAATAGTGTCCTACTCTTAGTGCAGGACTGATCCAATACATGTTAAATTAGTTACCCACTTGGCTTATGCATGATGTGTTGTACCAATGACTGAACATGTATGTGATTCATTTCCCTTTACTCTTAATTGGGGTTGGGTGTCAACCTTTCCATGAACTTTCCATGACCTATTATGTTGTATCTTTGATCATCCATATCTGTAATTGATCAACTTGTACTAACAGAGAATATATGACAAGAAAACTGTATCTTGTAAGACACTGGTGTGTGCAAGAAGACGTACGTGATGACACAGGCTGACGTAACCATCCTCCCAGATGACAAAGATACCATCAACCCACTGCAGTATTTTACTGTCAATGATAGAAATCTGCTTGATGATTCAGTGCTTAGATCACAAGAAGATATTAGAATTGAGATGTTTGCACAAAAGAGTAAGAAGAAGCCCTGTAAGAAGCCACCTTGTGACATAAGGGCTACTAGATTACTAGTACTAATGACTTAACAAAGGGCTTTTAAGGTAATTTACCCAGCCTGTGCCTTTTAGGGAAAAGAGACCGAGCAAATGTGTATCAAAATATGACATTATTTCCCTGCTAGGTGAAACATACTGTCCCGTGCCTCCGTGACACTCCGGCAGACAGACAGCATGCTCTTTTAATTCTTTCTCTAGCACTCAGAATAAAAATCACAAGAACAGTCGTGGAGGAATACCAGAGCAACAGTCTGGAGATGTCTAAGTCAAAAAAGGATTTGTCCCTCTAGGTACAAGCTGGAGAGCAGTGTGCCCTGCTTATTTGCATTTCTGAATTGCTTCGCTGCCCAAGCATGCTTGATGTGAGCCGGTTGAAGTGTGTCATAGTATCATATGACCGTTGTACTGCAGGTTCACTGTTGAACATTACCCCAAAAATATGGATTATGTTCAAGTGGACTGTGGATTGACGAGGATATGCTAATATGTCCCAGATGGGCATCTGAGCGGCTGCCGGTAGGGACATACAGACAGTATATGGCAGGACCAGTCTTTGGCAGGCTCATCATTCTGTCATTAAAGGCCACATTATTACTTACAACCAGGTTTGCATGACAATACTAGGACTGAACGCAGTCCCTTTGGGAGTAGCTGTGTGTGTGTGTGTGTGTGTGTGTGTGTGTGTGTGTGTGTGTGTGTGTGTGTGTGTGTGTGTGAACAAAGATTTTGTGCTTATATTTGCATGTTCAAAGCATCAATGGAGAGGCCATTCAGAGGTCATTCATTCATAATCAGTAAACTAATTGCTGGATGGTTATTTAATCAAAGAAGCCATTATGTTCTTATAGGGTTGAAGATGTGATTGACAATACTGTACTCGTCCCTCTTTTGCCTTGACAATACAGGCTAGCACAGATTTATTTGTTGTTTTAGACAACATAGAATTTCCCAGTAGTGTAAAAAACGATTGTGCTATGGATAAGCTGTCCCTTTCATATTGTTAAAGAACTAAGGCGGTTTATTTTTTTATTTCACCTTTATTTAACCAGGTAGGCTAGTTGAGAACAAGTTCTCATTTGCAACTGCGACCTGGCCAAGATAAAGCATAGCAGTGTGAACAGACAACACAGAGTTACACATGGAGTAAACAATTAACAAGTCAATAACACAGTAGAAAAAAAGGGGAGTCTATATACATTGTGTGCAAAAGGCATGAGGTAGGCGTTAGGTTTTCTGCTGTACAAGCGGAAAGATAATGAAGTGTTATGTTTAAGTGTTCATTTGGGAGGGCCTCGTATCCTTTTGATATAACAAGCCATATCAATGGCTGGATTAAGGAAAACAAATATATTTTTTAAATGGCAAGTATTTTACACACCTCTGTTTCGCTAAAAAGCTATGGATGCAAGGACTGACAATCCATGATATCACCATTATAGTTTTAACCATGTTTTGGGGCCCTATAGTGTTTGTTTACATTTACTTTGTTTACAAACATTGGAGTGAAGCAAGCTTCTATTTTGGGTTCTGATTGGGTGTGACAGTTGAACAAAGCTCATGAGGCATTTCTAAGTTATATATTTCAAGAGCTAGGATATGCATATACTAAGCTAGGATATGCATATACTTGGTAGCATAGGATGGAAAACACTCTGACGTTTCTAAAACTGTTAAAATAATGTCTTTGAGTGAAACAGAACTAATATGGCAGATGAATACCCGAGGAAACATTTTTTTTGAGGTAGCTACTGATAGGGTTGCACTAACAGTACAGATTAAGATGAACAATTATCAGGCCTACTATACATCTTACTGTAGAATGTATTTTTGAAAACTAGTCTAGGTTAAAACTGTGGCTATTAAAATACAATAATAAATCTATTCTTAACTTTCAGCAACAATTCTACAGTAAGATGTACAGTAGGCCTGATCATTTTTCATCTGTACTGTTGCACTATCAAAACGCCTGTGTGTGTTCTGTTATACATCTGTGCGATGTGATCAATCCGTTTATTCCAGTTCAGAATGACAATTATTTATTGTATTTTAACAGCAACAGTTCCAACCTAGACAGATATGAAAGAGTGTTTTTAATGGGGGGAAATAAACATTAATAGGTATTTATATGGATATTGAATTTCATTGTTATTTGGTTTAGTCTATATTGCATTTGTTTTAGGCCTAATGGCATTGAAATGTACTGATATGTATGTATAGTTGCATATTTTCCCAAGCTTGGTTCCCATGAAAACACTGAATTTCTCATTTGGGTCCCAGGCTGAAAAAGTTGAAGAACCCCTGCCCTAGAGCAAGGCACTTAACCCTAATTCCTCCTTTAAGTCTCTCTAGATAAGAGCGTCTGCTAAACTTTTAACTAGAACATGTGTTATACTGCCATGTACACCAAGAGATAGAACAAATGGCTACTGACTTGAAGGTTTATCATCACCAAAATGACACAATGGAAGATGTCAGGACGGGCTTTGAACGTCTCTCTGGAGGGATGGGGGCATACATTATGGTTGAAACGCTGGATTTGCTGGGGCCATTGTTAGCAAACATTGCCTCTAGCCCAGGATTTAGGCAGGCCCCTCAGTACACGTGGACTCCCTCGTACACACACAAACACACGCACACATACACACACTGAGCACCCCCTGTACCCACTCCCAGAAGAGGAAGACTAGATGCCCTAAGACAGTTCAGCTTGTGTGGATCAGTTCACATGAGGCACATTAAGTGGCCAGGGATACATTTGGCATGACAAACACCATTGCTGTATGTAATTAATTCCAGTGGTGCCTCCAGGCCTTCCCTCTGTTGCTACGGGTGTGGGCACTGCTGGTCTAACGAGAGAACATTACAGCTCAGATAAACCAGAGAAGAAGAAAAGGGAGAGTAGAGAATGGGGTTTTAGAAGGGCACGATAGAAGGCCAGCTAGGATAACAAATACATTTTTTAAAACATTTTAATGACAAAATATATCCCCTTAAAGAGATTCTCCGGTCCTTTTGTGTACTTTGTAGCCAGTAGTTCTGAAAGTAGTGCTCACGAGCCAAACGTGGTCCCCAAAAACGGCTTAATACATCACATGCTGTATGTGCAGACATGTGCACCACGTCATTGCTGTTTCGCTCTGCTGTGTCTGCATCTTGCTAGCTGTCACTCAAATGGTGAGAGTCTGAAACTCATTGGCTGAAACTGAGTTTCTAGGAGGCTAGCCCACATGGGGGAAAAATATTGCACCGCACAGCTTCCAGAGCTTTGAAACTAGGGATTTCGTTGCTACACCGGAATGGGCGACCTGGCCAAGATAAAGCAAAGCAGTGCGACACAAACAACAACACAGAGTTACACATGGAATATACAAGCCAGCCAATAACACAATAGAAAAAAAGAAAGTATATATACAGTGTGTGCAAATGAAGTGAGGAGGTAAGGCAATAAATAGGCCATAGTAGCGAAGTAATTACAATTTAGCAAATTTACACTGGTGTGATAGATGAGCAGATGATGATGTGCAAGTAGAAATACTGGTGTGCGAAAGAGCAGAAAAGTAAATAAAAACAATATGGGGATGAGGTAGGTAGATTGGGTGGGCTATTTATAGATGGGCTATATACAACTGCAGCGACTGGTTAGCTGCTCAGATAGCTGATGTTTAAAGTTAGTGAGTGAAATATAAGTCTCCAGATTCAGCGATTTTTGCAATTCGTTCCAGTCACTGGCAGCAGAGAACTGGAAGGAAAGGCAGCCAAAGGAGTTGTTGGTTTTGGGGATGACCAGTGAGATACACCTGCTGGAGCGTGCGAATAGTTCAATTTTTTTTGGGGTTGCTTTATTTCTTGTTCGTTTCACAAACATTTTTTTTGCATCTTCAATGTGGTAGTCAGGTTATGTAAATCAAAAGACACAAACCCACAATACATTTATTTTAATTCCAGGTTGTAAGGCAACAAAATAGGAACAATGCCAAGAGGGGTGAATACTTAAGCAAGCCACTGAACACCATACAGTACAATAGGAAAGTATTCAGACCCCTTGACTTTTTCCACAGTTTGTTACGTTACAGCCTGAATATAAAATTGATTAAAAATAACAACAGGTATTTATGCTTTTTTTGTAAATACAATAATTTATTAAAACCTGTTTTCGCTTTGTCATTATGAGGTATTGTGTGTAGATTGCTGTGGATTAAAACTTGTTTTAATCCATTTTAGAATAAAACTGTAATGTAACAAAATGTGGGAAAAATCAAGAGGTCTGAATACTTTCCGAAGGCACTGCACATGTACAGTTGAAGTCAGAAGTTTACATACACTTAGGTTCATTAAAGAGTCATTAAAACTCATTTTTCAACCACTCCACAAATTTCTTGTTAACAAACTATAGTTTTGGCAAGTCGGTTAGCACATCTACTTCGTGCATGACACAAGTAATTTGTCCAACAATTGTTTACAGACACTTATTTCATTATTTCACTGTATCACAATTCCAGTGGGTCAGAAGTTTACATACACCAAGTTGACTCTGCCTTTAAACAACTTGGAACATTCCTGAAAATGATGTCATGGCTTTAGAAGCTTCTGATAGGCTAATTGACGTAATTTGAGTCAATTGGAGGTGTGCCTGTGGATATATTTCAAGGCCTACCTTCAAACTCAGTGCCTCTTTGCTTGACATCATGGGAAAATCAAACAAAATCAGCCAAGACCTCAGAAAGAAAATTGTAGACCTGCACAAGTTTGGTTCATCCTTGGGAGAAATTTCCAAACGCCTGAAGGTACCACGTTCACATGTACAAACAATAGTACGCAAGTATAAACAGCACGGGTGTAACGGCAGATTTCCTCCTCTTCGTCTGAAGAAACCTAAACATAGAAACACAAAACATAGACTGCCCACCCCAACTCACGCCCTGACCATACTAACTAAAGACAAAACAAAGGAAAATAAAGGTCAGAACGTGACAATGGGACCACGCAGCCGTCATACCGCTCAGGAAGGAGACGAGTTCTGTCTCCTAGAGATGAACGCACTTTGGTTCGAAAAGTGCAAATCAATCCCAGAACAGCAAAGGACCTTGTGAAGATGCTGGATGAAACAGGTACAAAATAATCTATATCCACAGTAAAACAAGTCATATCGACATAACCTGAAAGGCCGCTCAGAAAGGAAGAAGCCACTACTCCAAAACCATCATGAAAAGCCAGACTAAGGTTTGCAGGTGCACATGGGGACAAATATCATACTTTTGGAGAAATGTGGTGTGGTCTGATGAAACAAAAAATAGAACTGTTTGGTCATAATGACCATCGTTATGTTTGGAGGAAAAAGGGGGATGCTTGCAAGCCGAAGAACACCATCTCAACCGTGAAGCACGGGGGTGGCAGCATCATGTTGTGGGGGTGCTTTGCTGCAGGAGGGACCTGTGCACTTCACAAAATAGATGGCATCATGACAGATGAAAATTATGTGGATATATTGAAGTAACATCTCAAGACATCAGTCAGGAAGTTAAAGCTTGGTTGCAAATGGGTCTTCCAAATGGACAATGACCCCAAGCATACTTCCAAAGTTGTGGCAAAATGGCTTAAGGAAAACATAGTCAAGGTATTGGAGTGGCCAGCACAATGCCCTGACCTCAATCCTGTAGAAAATTTGTGGGCAGACCTTAAAAAGCGTGTGGCAGCAACGAGGCCTACAAACCTGACTCAGTTACATCAGCTCTGTCAGGAGGAATGGGCCAACATGCACCCAACTTATTGTGGGGAGCTTGTGGAACGTTTGACCCAAGTTAAACAATTTAAAGGCAATGCTACCAAATACTAATTGAGTGTATGTAAACTTCTGACCCACTGGGAATGTGATGAAAGAAATAAAAGCTGAAATTAATCATTCTCTTTACTAATATTCTGACATTTCACATTCTTAAAATAAAGTGGTGATCCTAACTGACCTAAGATAGGACATTTTTACTAGGATAAAATGTCGTGAATTGTGAAAAACTGAGTATAAATGTAGGTGGCTAAAGTGTATGTAAACTTCCGACTTCAACTGTAGGTAGGGGTAAAGGAGCTAGGCAGGCAGGAGTAACAACTGCTCAGCCGTGAAGTGGTAGCCCACACATGCTCACAGAATGGGACCGCCGAGTGCTGAAGCGCGTAGTGTGTAAAGATCGCCTGACCTCCGTTGGAACCAATCGCCGGGTAGAGTGGTTTAAAACTCTTAGTCATTGGACTTTGGAGCATTTGAAACGCGTTTTCTGGAGTGATGTTTCACTCTTCACCATCTGGGAGTCCAACAGATGAATCTGAGTTCGGCAGATGCCAGGAGAACGCTACTTGCCCGAAAGCATAGTGCCAACTGTAAAGTTTGGTGGATGAGGAAGAATGTTCTGGGGCTGTTTTTCATGGTATGGGCTAGGCACCTTAGTTCAAGTGAAGGGAAATCTTAACACTACAGCATACAATAACATTCCAGACAATTCTGTTCTTCCAACTTTGTGGCAACAGTTTTGGGAAGGCCTTTCCTGTTTTAGCATGACAATGCCCCCATGCACAAAGCGAGGTCCATACAGAAATGGTCTGTCGAGATCGGTGTGGAAGAACTTGACTGGCCTGCACAGAGCCCTGACCTCAATTCCATCGAACACCTTCAGGATGAAATGGAATGCCGACTGCGAGCTAGACCTAATCGGCAAACATCAGTGCCTGACCTCACTAATGCTCTTGTGCTCTTGTGGCTGAATGGAAGTCCCTGAAGCAATGTTCCAACATCTAGTGGAAAGCCTTTCCAGAATAGTGGAGGCTGTTGTAACAGCAAAAGGGGGGACCAACTCCATTTTAATGCCCATTATTTTGTAATGAGATGTTCGACGAGCAGGTGTCCACATACTTTTGGTCATGTATTGTACTTTTGGTTTTAAAAGTAAAAAAAAAATGAGGGCAATTAAATTGGAGGAGTACTTAGGAGCACCTAACATGGCTTTGTGCTTTGTGGTTGGCCAGGCCTGCAGTTTGTCTGCCTTTTATAATGCAATGGTTCCTAATTATCTCACGCTTGCTCATTTTACGCTGATACGTGGCTTTCCTAAATGTCAGATGAAGCAGGCAGCCCAACTCAGTTGTCTCTCCCCGCAGCAAAGGAGAACACTCTCCCAGCCCAGCACACAGCCATGATGCCGGCAGTGCTTTAGCTCTAAACGTGCAGCCCCCCCGTCGGGGCATATCAGTTCAAGGTACACCTATCGTTGACCTGGCTATTGTTGTATGCGATACTTACGGGTAAACTTTTGCAATCAATAAGACATCAGCCTGCGGAGCCCTTGGGAATGAGAACCTGAAACAGCGCACTAAATCTTGAAGCTGACCCCTGCTCACTGCTCTGTAGCTAAACTGGGTAGTTGGCCTGCTTGATGCGGCATTATCGCAGCAGAGGTCAGATGTAATCTGTCTCGCAGAACGCCTGATGAATGGCCGTCTTCGATCCAACAAGAGACATTTAATAATGATGGACAATAACTGCACACAACAAAATCCTTGTAACCTGATGGAGGGGAAAATTCTCTACTGATGCCTCCTCTTCACATGTCAGATACCGAGCAGGTAGCCACACTCATTCCACTTTTGGGCATGTGTTGTATATTGTAGAATCCTATGGTCTCTGTACTGTAGAACTCTATGCTCTCTGTATTGTAAAACCATATGTTCTCTGTATTGTATATTTTAGAACCATAAGTTCTATGTATTGTATATTGTAGAACCCTATGATGTCTTTATTTCAAGTTGTAGAACCCTATGTTTTCTGTTTTGTGTATTGTAGAACCATTTGCTCACTGTTTTATATTGTTGAAACCTATACCCTCTTTATTGTAGAACACTATGCTCTCTGTATTGTAGAACTCTCTGTATTGTAGAACCCTATGGTCTCTGTATTGTAGAACACTACGCTCTCTGTATTGTAGACCCATATGTTCTATGCATTGTGTATTGTAGAACCCTATGATTGTCTTTATTGTAGAACCTTATGCTTCTTGTATTGTATACTGTAGAACCATATGATGTCTTTATTGTAAATTGTAGAACCCTATGCTTTCTGTTTCGTGTGTTGTGGAACCATTTGCTCTCTGTATTGGTGTTACAGTTTTCTTCCGTCGAAGGAGAGGAGGACCAAAATACAGCGTGGTTATTTCCGATACATCTTTAATAAAAGATAAACACGAACAATACAAAACCAGAAACGTAAAAACCTAAACAGCCTTACCTGGTGCAAAAAAACACAGCGACAGGAGCAATCACCCACGACACACTCAGAGAATATGGCTGCCTAAATATGGTTCCCAATCAGAGACAACGATAAACACCTGCCTCTGATTGAGAACCACTCCAGACAGCCATAGACTATTCTAGACAACCCCACTATACCACAATCCCAATACCTACAAAAACCCCAAGACAAAACACACCACATAATAAACCCATGTCACACCCTGGCCTAACCAAAATAATAAAGAAAACACAAAATACTAAGTCCAGGGCGTGACAATTGGATATTGTTGAACCCTGTACCCTCTGTAATGTAGAATATTCTGCTCTGTATTGTATAACCCTCTGCTCTCTGTATTGTAAATTGTAGAACCCTATGCTTTCTGTTTTGTGTATTGTAGAACCATTTGCTCACTGTGATATATATTGTTGAACCCTATGCTATTTCTATTTTATATTGTAGAACCCTATGCTCTCTGTATTCTATATTGTAGAACCCTATGTACTCTGTATTCTATATTGTAGAACCATATGCTCTCGGTAGTGTGTATTGTAGAATCCTAAGGTCTTTGTATTCTATATTGTAGAACCCTATGCTCTCTGTATTGTATATTGTAGAACCCTATGCTCTCTGTATTGTATATTGTAGAAACCTATACTCTTTGTATTGTGTATTGTATATTTTAGAACCCTATACACTCTGTATTGTATATTGTAGAACCCTATGCACTCTGTATTGTATATTGTAGAAACCTATACTCTTTGTATTGTGTATTGTATATTTTAGAACCCTATGCACTCTGTATTCTATATTGTAGAACCCTATTCACTCTGTATTGTATATTGTAGAACCCTATGCACTCTGTATTGTATATTGTAGAACCCTATGCACTCTGTATTGTATATTGTAGAACCCTATGCACTCTGTATTGTATATTGTAGAACCCTATGCACTCTGTATTCTATATTGTAGAACCCTATGCACTCCGTATTTTATATTGTAGAACCCTATGCACTCCGTATTTTATATTGTAGAACCCTATGCTCTCGGTAGTGTGTATTGTAGAATCCTAAGGTCTTTGTATTCTATATTGTAGAATCGTATGCTCTCTGTATTGTTTATTGTCGAATCCTATGGTCTCTGTATTGTAGAACCATATGGTTTCTATATTGTAGAACCATATGGTCTCTGTATTGTAGAACCCTATACTATCTGTATTGTAGAACCCTATGGTCTCTGTATTTTAGAACCATATGGTCTATGTATTGTAGAACCATATGGTCTCTATATTGTAGAACCCTATGGTCTCTGTATTGTAGAACCCTATGGTCTCTGTATTGTAGAACCATATGGTTTCTATATTGTAGAACCATATGGTCTCTGTATTTTAGAACCCTATACTATCTGTATTGTAGAACCCTATGGTCTCTGTATTTTAGAACCATATGGTCTCTGTATTGTAGAACCATATGGTCTCTATATTGTAGAACCCTATGGTCTCTGTATTGTAGAACCCTATGGTCTCTGTATTGTAGAACCATATGGTCTCTGTATTGTAGAACCCTATGCTCTCTGTATTGCATATTATAGAACCCTATGGTCTCTGTATTGTAGAACCCTATGGTCTCTATATTGTAGAACGCTATACTATCTGTATTGTATAACCCTATGGTCTCTATTGTAGAACACTATGGTCTCTGTATTGTAGAACCCTATGGTCTCTGTATTGTAGAACGCTATGGTCTCTGTATTGTAGAACCATATGGTCTCTGTATTGTAGAACCCTATGCTCTCTGTATTGCATATTATAGAACCCTATGGTCTCTGTATTGTAGAACCCTATGGTCTCTGTATTGCATATTATAGAACCATATGGTCTCTGTATTGTAGAACCCTATGCTCTCTGTATTGCATATTATAGAACCATATGGTCTCTGTATTGTAGAACCCTATGCTCTCTGTATTGCATATTATAGAACCCTATGGTCTCTGTATTGTAGAACCCTATGGTCTCTATATTGTAGAACGCTATACTATCTGTATTGTATAACTCTATAGTCTCTATTGTAGAACACTATGGTCTCTGTATTGTAGAACACTATGGTCTCTATATTGTAGAACGCTATACTATCTGTATTGTATAACCCTATGGTCTCTATTGTAGAACACTATGGTCTCTGTATTGTAGAACCCTATGGTCTCTATTGTAGAACACTATGGTCTCTGTATTGTAGAACCCTATGGTCTCTGTATTGTAGAACCCTATGGTCTCTGTATTGTAAACAGAAGTAAGTGTTGTTATTTTCCCTTATTTTCCCTTGTATATTTAGTATACAATTTGTTGGCAATGCACTGTTTAATAGAGTGTATTTAGATATTATTAGAAATCTTATGTGTGATTCATTTAACTAGCCCAGAGGTAAAGAGGTAAAAAAAAAGGCGACACCCAGCCATTTTGCAGTCTGTCATCCAATCAAACCAGCATGTAGTTAGTTTAGGTGGCTCTAAACAAAATGCAACCCTTTTAAATGACTAGAGTTATGAAAGTCCTCGAGGGAAATTGAAATGCCATTTTTCAGAAAATAATGCCCAAAGTGAGGAGACAGTTTTGACGAAGACAATGGCTTTCGTGACAGGAGTTCATTGGGACCATAACACATTCTCTCTAAAGGTAAACACCAGTGACTGTATATTCCTCACCATCCGTTAAACCTCAATTGGATCTAAAAATAAACCCAGGATATTGAACAGATTTATAGATTTTGACATCTCTCCATTATGCTTGCTCAATTTGAAGTGAATCATAACTTTGCTCTGAAAGAAGGAATTACCGTGCATTTTGAGAAAATGTATTGTGCACCAACCTATGAATTATGATGCAAAAATCTAAATGAATGTGTAATGCCTGGGAATAATTTATTGGAGATTAAAATAAATACAACATGAAGGAAAATGTTCCTCAATCACTCAGAGACCCAGAGCGTGTTTACATTTCTGAATGGTCCACTCCACAGAGACAGACAGATAGTTGACCTGTTTACTGAAGCTTGGCACCTAAGAGCTTCATTTTGAATGTTCAATATTCAATTATATGGTTATTTATTGATCACAGACATGTGTCAGTCTATGTAACGAACACAGATGAATTCAGAGGAAAAACAAGTGCCAGGGAAGTGTCTGATTTAAGGATTGCATGTAATCTGTGTGTGAATAAATGGGGTGATAATATATTACGCAATTTAACTTTTCTAAAGAAAAGCAACAGACACAGTGGTCTAAGACACTGCATATCGCAGTGCTTGAGGAGTCACTACAGACCCGGGTTCGATCCCGGGAGACCCATGAGGCGGTGCACACAATTGGCCCAGCGTCATCCGGGTTAGGGGATGGCCAGGCCGGGATGTCCTGTCTTCGGTCGACAGGTGTTTCCTCTGACACATTGGTGCGGCTGGCTTCCGGGTTAAGCGAGCAGTATGTCAAGAAGCAGTGCGGCTTGGCAGGGTCATGTTTCATAGTACGCATGGATCTCTGAGTTCGTACGGGAGTTGCAGCGACGGGACAAGACTGTAAATAGAAATTGGGGAACATTTTAAGTGGTATGGCAAACTGTGAACTTGTCTTTTCTGGGGCCTGGAGATTTTCCTGATCTCATGACCTGGTCAGGTAAATGTCTGGGTCCTATTTGCAGGTTAAGAGAAAATATGAGTATTGTAGATCGCTTCCCTTTTCTTCTGTTCTATGACTTTATGACGGGGTGTTTTCTTGTCAGTATAAGGGCACAAGACAAGACCCAGATGCAGACACGGGAGGCAGATGGTTTGATGTTTGGGATCCTCTGGACCGACGTGTGCTACAGTGTATTCCCGTTCCAGGCCAATATCCAGCAACTTTGCACAGACATTGAAAAGGAATGGGCCAACATTCCACTGGCCACATTCAGCAGCCTGAACTCTATGCAGCCTGAACTCTATGCGAAGAAGATGTCTCTGGTCTGTTGCTGGTAGTAGTCTAGTCTGTAGTGTTTTATCAGTCCCGCGTGAGCTAACCTTTGACCCATGAGGCCACTTCGTCCAACCAAGACCAACATCAACCCTCACAGTAGATATACATCAACCCTCACTGTAGATATATATCAACCCTCACTGTAGATATATATCAACCCTCACCATAGATGGTGAGAATGATGGTGTTGGCATCAGACGGAGGAAGCCCAGTGACAAAGTCCAGGGAGATCAGGGATGCTGAGGGACCGGTAGTGGATGAAGAAGGCCAGAAGGAGCTTGCCGTGGAGTCTTGTTCAAGTGGCGACGAAGGCAGAGACATCAGGAACCATTGTGGGCCTCCAGAAATGTTGTCGGAGGAATGCTAGGGTACGACGGGACCCTGGATGACAGGTCAGCCTGGAGGAATGAGCCCATTCCAGGACCCGGGACCGGACTGAGTTAGGGACAAACAGCCGGTTAGCCGGGTCCCCTTCAGGTCCAGGCTGGGAACATTGTGCCTTGCGAACCACGGTCTCAATCCCCCAACCCACTGAAGCTGCAACGCATGAGGTAGGGAGATCCCACAAAACACAGCGGGGAAATGGCTGCCTAAATATGATCCCCAATCAGAGACAACGATAAACAGCTGCCTCTGATCGGGAACCATACCAGGCCAACATAGAAATCAACAACCTAGATAGGAACACCCCCCCCCTAGTCAAACCCCGACCTAACCCAAAATAGAGAATAAAAAGGCTCTCTATGGTAAGGGCGTGACAAACTGCTTTGCTTTATCTTGGCCAGGTCACAGTTGTAAATGAGAACTTGTTCTCAACTAGCCTACCTGGTTAAATAAAGGTGAAATTAAAATAAATTAAAATTAAATGAGGAGGAACTGTATAGCCTCACTGTGGTTTCCTCACTGTGGCTCTCTGGGAGCCGGGGTAGGTTGAGCCAATCCACCACTGGTAGGAAGGTTACTGGGTGGTTGGGAGGTCTCAGAGCTAATTCAAAGATTTTCTCCATTATCGACTTGAACCCCTGGTCGTGGCATTCCGTCAGGGAATGAAGCCCTTCCAAAAGGTCCTGTAGTAGCACCTCATGCCTCCCAATGGTGGCTCCCTGCAGGGAGACAATGTGATGGAGCTGGTTCAAGTCTGCTGGGTCTGTCATTGCCAGTTCATACTATAAGGGCACAATGTGAGACTCAAATGTAGACACAGGAGGCAGATGGTAGAGCTCCAATATTTATCATAACAAAGAGAGTAGGCAAAGGCAGGTCGGGGACAGGCGAGAATTCATAAACCAGGTCAGAGTCCAAACAGTACCAGACGATAGTCAGTCTCGGTGGGTGACTTGGCAAACAAGACGAACTGGCACAGAGAGACAGGAAACACAGGGATATATACACCGAGGACAATAAGCGACAACTGTAGGAGGTGGAGACAATCACAAGGACAGGTGAACCAGATCAGGGTGTGACAACTGCTTGTAAAGCGGACGCTGGGAATCGGGAAACAAGTCCAAGGAGTGAATTTAATAAATAACGAAACATAGAAAAAACAAGAAACACACTTCTCTTCGATTATAACCGCAGCCGCATATATTCCCCCCCATGCAGACACATCGATGGCCCTGAACTAACTTTATTTGACTCTATGTAAACTGGAAACCACATATCCTGAGGCTGCATTCAATGTAGATGGGGATATTAACAAGGCTAATCTGAAAACAAGACTCCATAAATTCTATCAGCATATCGATTGTGCTACCAGGGCTGGTAAAACCCTGGATCATTGCTATTCTAACTTCCGCGAGGCATATAAGGCCCTCCCCGGCCTCCTTTCGGAAAAGCTGACCACGACTCCATTTTGTTGCTTCCAGCCTATAGACAGAGACTAAAACAGGAAGCTCCCGCAATCAGGTCTGTTCAACGCTAGTCTGACCAATCTGATTCTAATCTGATCGAGTTTATTAGCAAGTGCATCGGTGATGACATACCCACAGCAACTATTAAAACCTACTCAAACCAGAAACCGTAGATTGATGGCAGCATTCGCGTGAAACTGAAAGCGTGAACCACTGCTTCTAATCAGGGCAAGATGACCGGAAACATGACAGAATACAAACAGTGTAGTTATTCCCTCCGCAAGGCAATCAAACAAGATAAGCGTCAGTATAGAGACAAAGTAGAGTCACAATTCAATGGCTCAGACACAAGAGGTATGTGGCAGGGTCTACAGTCAATCACGAGTTACAAAAAGAAAACCAGCCCTGTTGCGGACCAGGATGTCTTGCTCCCAGACAGACTAAACAACTTCGTTGCTCGCTTTGAGGACAATACAGTACCACTGACACAGCCCGCTAGCAAAACCTGCGGAATCTCTTTCACTGCAGCTGACGTGAGTAAAACATTTAAACGTGTTAACCCTCGCAAGGCTGCAGGCCCAGACTGCATCCCCACACGCGTCCTCAGAGCATGCGCAGACCAGCTGGCTGGTGTGTTTACGGACATATTCAATCAATCCTTATCCCAGTCTGCTGTTCCCACATGCTTCAAGAGGTCCACCATTGTTCCTGTTCCCAAGAAAGCTAAGGTAACTGAGCTAAACGACTACTGCCCTGTAGCACTCACTTCCGTCATCATGAAGTGCTTTGAGAGACCATATCACCTCCACCCTACCTAACACCCTAGACCCACTTCAATTTGCTTACAGCCCCAACAGGTCCACAGATGACGCAATAGCAACCACACTGCTCAATGCCCTAACCCATCTGGACAAGAGTAAAACCTATGTGAGAATGCTGGTAATCGAATACAGCTCAGCATTTAACACCATAGTACCCTCCAAACTCGTCATCAAGCAGGTATATCTCTCTAGTCACCCCCAAAACCAATTCTTCCTTTGTCCGCCTCTCCTTCCAGTTCTCTGCTGCCAATGACTGGAACGAACAACAAAAATCTCTGAAATTGGATACACTTATCTCCCTCACTAGCTTTAAGCACCAGCTGTCAGAGCAGCTCACAGATTACTGCACCTATACATAGCTCATCTATAATTTAGCCCAAACAACTACCTCTTTCCCTACTATATTTATTTATTTTGCTCCTTTGCACCCCATTATTTCTATCTCTACTTTGCACACTCTTCCACTGCAAATCAACCATTCCAGTGTTTTACTTGCTATATTGTATTTACTTCGCCACCATGGTCTTTTTTTGCCTTTACCTCCCTTATCTCACCTCACTTGCTCACATTGTATATAGACTTATTTTTCTACTGTAATATTGACTGTATGTTTGTTTTACTCCATGTGTAACTCTGTGTTGTTGTATGTGTCGAACTGCTTTGCTTTATCTTGGCCAGGTCGCAATTGTAAAGGAGAACTTGTTCTCAACTTGCCTACTTGGTTAAATAAAGGTGAAAAATTGGAGGGGGCCAAGCCCTGTTAGCTGTCATTGGAGGGGGCCAAGCCCTGTTAGCTGTCATTGGAGGGGGCCAAGCCCTGTTAGCTGTCATTGGAGGGGGCCAAGCCCTGTTAGCTATCATTGGAGGGGGCCAAGCCCTGTTAGCTGTCATTGGAGGGGGCCAAGCCCTGTTAGCTGTCATTGGAGGGGGCCAAGCCCTGTTAGCTGTCATTGGAGGGGGCCAAGACCTCTTACCTCTCACTGGAGGGGGGCAAGCCCTGCTAACTGTCACTGAAGGGGGCCAAGACCTCTTACCTCTCATTGGAAGGGGCCAAGACCTCTTACCTCTCATTGGAGGGGGCCAAGACCTGTTACCTCTCATTGGAAGGGGTCAAGAACTCTTACCTCTCATTGGAAGGGGCCAAGACCTCTTACCTCTCATTGGAGGGGGCCAAGCCCTGTTAATTGTCGTTGTGTCATTGGAGGGGACCAAGACCTCTTACCTCTCATTGGAGGGGGCCAAGCCCTGTTAATTGTCGTTGTGTCATTGGAGGGGACCAAGACCTCTTACCTCTCATTGGAGGGGGCCAAGCCCTGTTAATTGTCGTTGTGTCATTGGAGGGGACCAAGACCTCTTACCTCTCATTGGAGGGGGCCAAGCCCTGTTAATTGTCGTTGTGTCATTGGAGGGGACCAAGACCTCTTACCTCTCATTGGAGGGGGTCAAGACCTCTTACCTCTCATTGGAAGGGGCCAAGACCTCTTACCTCTCATTGGAGGGGGCCAAGCCCTGTTAATTGTCGTTGTGTCATTGGAGGGGACCAAGACCTGTTACCTGTCATTGCACATTAAATTATTAATGCCATTTTCTAAGAAGGGGAAAGCCTTATAGTTATTTATTCTGTTTCATTCACATTCTGCTGGAAGGAAAAAGGCTAATGTCTGGTCTAATATGTAGACCTTAAATTTCCAGACAGAGATTTATTTTTATTTTTTACATATATCTGGGTCTCAGGGCCTCTCTCTCGGCTGCAGCCCCTCACCTCGTCTCCTTCTGGGATTCTTATTAACCCCACCAATGTACCATCTGAAGCAATGTTAATATTTACATGAGTTTGTACTAGAATTGCTCCAACCAGCAGCTTCATGCACTAAACACTCCCACTTGAATGACCATTGGTGACTCCTGCTCTCGAAACTGCGGTCCCTCTACTCTAAACCTTAGTTAACTCTAGGGTAGAGGACAGGACAATACTGATTCCCAATTGGCTGATTCTTAGTGCTCCGTGTTCAGGATCTGTTATTGGATCTGTGTTTTCCACTCCCTGCTAATAAGCAGCTTACTATAGCTCCCTCTAGACTTGACCCAATACATTTTAGTTTGATACATTTTACAAGGGGATTTTATTAGGTGCTTTAGGATATGCAAACATAGGCTGTAGGTGAGGCATGCTGTAGCAGCCTTGACACAGAGGACACCTGAGTAGCTGCTTAACATTGCAGACAGATGTTCATTAAGATTGATAGTGGACAAAAGGGAGAGGGGGCGGTGAGGAGAGGGACAAGAGAGAATATTAACCTGTGCTCCTGTAACTAACTGTAATAGTTTAGCACTGCAGCTTTCCTAAGGCAGCGCTCCTCATGATCTTTTTTTCATGCAGCACACCCCAATATCTTTCCTCAGACAGCACACCTCATTATCTTTCCACAGACGGCACACCTCATTATCTCTCCACAGACAGCACACCTCATTATCTTTCCACAGACAGCACACCTCATTATCTCTCCACAGACAGCACACCTCATTATCTCTCCACAGACAGCACACCTCATTATCTCTCCACAGACGGCACACCTCATTATCTTTCCACAGACAGCACACCTCATTATCTCTCCACAGACAGCACACCTCATTATCTTTCCACAGACAGCACACCTCATTATCTCTCCACAGACAGCACACCTCATTATCTTTCCTCAGACAGCCCACCTCCATATCTTTCCACAGACAGCACACCTCATTATTTTTCCTCATGCAGCGCACCTCATTATCTTTCCTCAGGAAGCACACCTTATTATCTTAGGAATAGGTGGAATGCTCTCATCTTTCATCCCCCTTTCCTTTCTCTCCTCCTCAAAGGGACTCCTCCAAGCATGCTTTAGTCCATCACAAAGCTAACATTGCATTGAACTTTTAAACCTGCTTTAGGCTTATGTTTCTTGCTCTCCCTCTCCTCTTCTCCTCCTCTCCCCTGCTGCTCCCATCTGGAGGATTTTTGAGAGAAACAAAGAAAAAATAAGAGGAAGTTGGGAAAAGGGGGTGTCAGGCTGTCAGTAATCGGACAGCTATGGTAACTACCCTCTAATCCAGATGGCTCCAGCCACATTCTGGCCTGACATCCGAGCCTCTGACTGACAGCTGAAGACTGGCCACATTCCACAGGCAGAAGTGACACCCAGTCTATTAAGGCAGACAAGCGCAACACAGAGATTTGCCCCGACTGCCTGGTACTGAAGCCTACCACGGGGGTGATAGGAGAGGTCCTGGAGAAGGTGTCAGACTCAAGATCAGATGATAACCATATTGTAATGATGATGCTGCTGGACAATGAATCACTATGATTGCCCGTTCTGACAGAGGAAGTGTATGTCTAGATATCAGGCAGGCAGCTCAAAGCGGCACGCACACGGTCTCCAGGTCCCACATGCCAGTCAAAGCCTGGCCGCAAGCGGATGCATTTCTTATTCCAACACTAGAGCACAGCAAACACTGACTTTCTAATGGACTGAAGCCATGCTGAGAGAGAGAGAGAGAGAGAGAGAGAGAGAGAGAGAGAGAGAGAGATTATTTATTTTCTCCTCTTGATATTTGTGCGAGCACAAAGAGACTCAGCTGAGTTCAGCTGCTGCCACAGACAACCACAAAACCCAGCTTAGTTTCTTTATTGGTACACACTCTTAGAGAAAGATATACATGATTTATTTCAAGAGGTTTTGTGATTGGTTTCAGTTTAGGTTAATCGTTTTTGTTGGCAGGTCGTATTGTTGTCAGCCATTCATTAGAATACACCATGAACGACACAAGGAGCAAATGAGATGTGCTGGTAGTGCTTTGTTGTAGGTTTGCTTTAAAAAGACGCCCAAATCCAAGCCAGGCACTTAATAATGACTCTCTCAGCCGCCTATATAATGGAACAAGTTTACTTACATTTGGCCACATTATACAGCAGTAACAGACAGGTCAGTAGATTATCTGTTCATATGAGAACACTTCAACTAATTAGAAAAGCTGCAGAGTTTATTCGGATAAAAATCTTCTCTGAAGTGTACAGAATGCCCCAGCCCCTTATGTCCCAGACAGTAGCCATGTCAGGCAACAGTCCATGTCAAATGCTTATGATTCAAACTTTTCTTTTAACAAAGTATGATTATGTCATGTTTTGGTTGTAAATGTTGTTTGCAATGCCAATGCATTGCTGAGATTTGTATGGTGACGAGATCAGCTGGAGAGGAGTTTTTTTCTTTTGGAAACCTCAAGTATGAAGTAACTAAATCCCTGAAACATGTGTAGCTATGTCCAACATTCTCCCAATAGAAGTCAGATTAGCCGTGTGAAAGACACACTCTCTCCACCGATCAAGCCAATCCTGAAGGGTGTCCTCTCACCCTTAACAGAACATTCAAATCAGTCTGAAAGAATTCCGTCGCAGGCGAGTTCACCAAAGGTGGCATTTCCCGTCTCTTTCCCAACCAAAGCCTCCTTGTTAAGTGACAGGGAGTCAAATATATATTCACACTGTCTTGAGCAGCTGGTTCAGGCGAGAGAGAGCAGCTTCGATCTAGTCGGGCAACATGTAGCCCATTCGCACACCCATCAGGCACGATAACTAGTTATCAGTTTCAGTGTTCCCTGGGAAATGTTCACATTATTCCTTTACAAACTCATCTATGTAATAGGCATTCCCCTTTCCTGATTTTAGTGAAGTCGCCTTCTCGGCTCAAGCCATTTTCAGAAACTGACTGCTGGCCATACAACACATACCCTCTCTCCCTATCGATGAAAAATTGTGCACAATAGGAATATTCCATATAAATCAATAATTACACACTACATACAATTGATTTGTATTTCACTTTTATTTAACTAGGCAAGTCAGTTAAGAACAAATTCTTATTATACAATGACATCCTACCCCGGCCAATCCCTCCCCTAACCCATTTGTGCGCCGCCCTATGGGACTCCCAATCACAGCCAGTTGTGATACAACCCCGGATCGAACCAGGTTCTGTAGTGATGCCTCTAGCACTGAGATGCGGTGCCTTAGACTGCTGCGCCACTCGGGAGCCTGTGTGCTTAATGAAAATCCTATTGATAGTACTCATATCCTTTTCCCTGTGCCCGAAAAGAGGACAGGAAGTGAACCGGAGAGGACGCCAGGAAGTGAACCTGAGAGGACGCCAGGAAGTGAACCGGAGAGGACGCCAGGAAGTGAATCACTGTTAACACTGCAGATTAGCTCAGGCTTTACCCCTCTGAGCTTCTCCCCTGTAAATGACGAGTTTTAATGTGAAACAAGCAACATGTCAAAGCCAGTTAAAAGATGCAGGCATTTTCTTCCATGACACGGTGACAGGCCGTTGACTATCTGGGCCATTAGGGGCATATTAGTGTATAATGACCAGATGGTTCAGTGTTGCTCAGAGATGGACACAACTGGATGGTACTAATCAGCTGTGTCTGTAGCTCGGTGTCAAATCAAACGACATGGGAACCCATGGCAACTGAATAGAAGTTAACATTAGCAAGTCAATTTGACATCCGGGTGCTGTAAACAGACTTCCAAATGCCCCTCCAGTACTCTCTTGGAAGGGAACGGCTGCTCTTTCTGAGGAACGAATCGCTGGTCTTTCTAAGGAACAAATAGAATTTGAAATAGCTTATGTCTGTTTTCTCCATCACCTTCCCCCTTGTGCAATACATGATTAATGAGTTTAAAATGTATGTGATTATTGTATTATTATTATTATTGTATTATTATATATTATATTTTCAATGTGTTTATTCATGACTTAGCAAAATGTGAATGCCTCTTTTTGTTCTGAGTCTTGTCATTTCAATATGTCCTCCAAGCAACCTTTTTGTTTTCCTGGTACATAATCTATAATACTATAACCTATAATACCATAACCTATGTCACAATAACCTATGATACTATAACTTATGATACTATAACCTATAATACTATAACCTTTGACACTATAACCTATGACACTATAACTTATGATACTATAACCTATGAAACTATAGCCTATGACACTATAACCTATGATACTATAACCTATAATACTATAACCTTTGACACTATAACCTATGACACTAACTTATGATACTATAACCTATGACACTATAACCTACAATACTATAGCCTATGATACTATAACCTATGATACTATAACCTACAATACTATAACCTATGATACTATAACCTATGATACTATAACCTATGATACTACAGTGGCTTGCGAAAGTTTTCACACCCCTTGGCATTTTTCCTATTTTGTTGCCTTACAACCTGGAGGTAAAATAGATTTTTGGGGGGTTTGTATAATTTGATTTACACAACATGCCTACCAGTTTTAAGATGCAAAAAGTTTTATTGTGAAACAAACAAGAAACAAGACAAAAAACTGATAACTTGAGCGTGCATAACTATCCCCCCCAAAGACCATACTTTGTAGAGCCACCTTTTGCAGCAAATACAGCTGCAAGTCTCTTAGGGTATGTCTCTATAAGCTTGGCACATCTAGCCACGGGAATGTTTGCCCATTCTTAAAGGCAAAACAGATCCAGCTCCTTCAAGTTGGATGGGTTCCGCTGGTATACAGCAATCTTTAAGTCATGCCACAGATTCTCAATTAGATTGAGGTCTGGGCTTTGACTAGGCTATTCCAAGAAATGTACATGTTTACTCTTAAACCACCCGAGTGTTGCTTTAGCAGTATGCTTAGGGTCATTGTCCTGCTAGAAGGTGAACCTCCGTCCCAGTCTCAAATCTCTGGCAGAATGAAACAGATTTCCCTCAAGAATTTCCCTATATTTAGCATCATTCATCATTCCTTCAATTCTGACTAATTTCCCAGTACCTGCCAATGAAAAACACCCCCATATGCACACACCACATTTCCATTTGTTATTATTTAGATTTTTGTTAAACAAGTAATATTTTTCATTTCACTTCACCAATTTGGACTATTTTGTGTATGTCCATTATGTGAAATCCAAATAAAAATAAATGTAAATTACAGGTTGTAACGCAACAAAATAAGAAAAATGCCACGGGAGGTGAATACTTTTGCAAGGCACTGTATAACCTATAATACTAACCTATGACGCTATAACCTATGATACTATAACCTATAATACTATAACCTATGATACTATAACCTATGATACTATAACCTGTAGTACTATAACCTATAGTACTATAAACTACCGACTATAACCTATGATACCATAACTTATGATACTATAACCTATGATACTATAACCTATGATACTATAACCTATGATACTATAACCTATGATACTAAACCTGTAGTACTATAACCTATAGTACTATAAACTACCGACTATAACCTATGATAGCATAACTTATGATACTATAACCTATGATACTATAACCTATGATACTATAACCTGTAGTACTATAACCTATAGTACTATAAACTACCGACTATAACCTATGATACCATAACTTATGATACTATAACCTATGATACTATAACCTATGATACTATAAACTGTAGTACTATAACCTATAGTACTATAAACTACCGACTATAACCTATGATACCATTACGTATGATACTATAATCTATAATACTATAACCTATGATAACACTATAACCTATAATACTATAAATCTTCTTAGGGCTAGGTGTCTCGTCAGCAGGACACCTGTCGACAATTTCCGGTGAAATTGGTGGGCGCACAATTCAAATCAATAATCGTAAAAATGATGGATATTAAACATCTAGGTACATACAAGTGTCTTATAACAGTTAAAAGCTTAAATTATTGTTAATCTAACTGTATTTTCCGATTTACAACAGGCATTACAGCCAAAGCATGCCATGCAATTGTTTGAGGATGGCTCACCACATCAAGATATTTTTCAACCAGCACAGGCTTCATAAAATCACAAATAGCAATTAAATAATCACTTACTTAAAAAAATAATCCTCTGATTTGCAATCCCAGCTACAACATGCATTGTCGTTTTGTTAGATAAAATACTTCTTTACATCCCAAAAAGTCAAAATTCTTCCTCGTTTTGAAGGAAACAAGCCTGAAACCTTAAACAAAGACTGTTGACATCTAGTGGAAGCCATAGGAATTGCAACCTTGGGAGCCGGAATTGCGTAGGACCCATAGCTTTCCATTGTAAGAGCATGGGATATATATAAAAAAAACTATCTGGTTGGTTTTTCATTGGATTTTCTCCTACCATATCAATTGTGTTATAGTCTCATATGTTATTTTAACATTTCTACACATTTCAAAGTGTTTCTATCCAATGGTACCAATTATATGCATATCCTGCCTCTGGGCCTGAATAACAGGCAGTTTACCTTGGGCACATCAGTCAGGTGGAAAATATGAACAAAGGACCCTAGCCCTAATTATAATGATAAAACCTATGATGCCCTAACCTATGATGCTATAACCTATGATACTATTAACCTATGATTCTATAACCTATGATGCTATATCCTATGATACTATAACCTATGTTCTATAGTAGGAGTGGTCAATTTTCAAAAACAGACATTTCTTAGAAGGTTATGTTCTATTTAATATTACAATCATTTTTGAATGTGTGAAAATAGATTTACAAGCACAATATATATACAATATACTGTACATGACCCAAAGTGGTTTATTAGATAGATGTGTAATGTTGAGGAGACTAGATATGTCTTTGTTAGATAGAGGTGTAATGTTGAGGAGACTAGATATGTCTTTGTTAGATAGAGGTGTAATGTTGAGGAGACTAGATATGTCTTTGTTAGATAGAGGTGTAATGTTGAGGAGAATAGATATGTCTTTGTTAGATAGAGGTGTAATGTTGAGAAGATTTTATATGTAGATTTGTAGGGCCAATATCTAACCTACAAATTTCATGCCACACCTGAACTGAAGATTATGTTGGCTCAGATATAACACAGTAAAATATTACCCCAAATATCGACTGTAAAAAATATTACTGTGCTCTACCGATCTCATGTTTTCATCAACTATCAGCTGATGGTATTAAGGCTAATATATTCCTTGTTTATTATGAAATAATGAACTGTTTTTTTTTGTTAACCACCAACACTTTGTTCTATGTTAATAGTAAACATTCACAGTGTATAGCTTTCTAATACATAATACCTTTTAGTATCCACAATGCAATGGGCCCCACTGTGTCAGCAACCTCAATGGGCCCCACTGTGTCAGAAACCTCAAGCTTGAATGTTTTTCTCCACAATGTGCCATTCATATGTTAGACATACAGTGGATGCCTCTTGCTGTCTCAGGGTGTTAAAACCTCTTGAGTGTAGGGGGCAGTATTTTGATGTTTGGATGAAAAACGTACCCAAATGAAACAGCCTTTTTCTCAGGCCCAGAATCTAGAATATGCATTTAATTGTCAGATTATGATAAAAACACTCTAAAGTTTCCAAAATTATCAAAATATTGTCTGTGAGTATAACAGAACTGATATTGCAGGCGTAAACCTGAGGAAAATCCAACCAGGAAGTGCTGTTTTTCCTGAAACCGCTCTTTTCCATTGCATGCCTTCCCTCCATTTTAAAGGATATCAACCAGATTCCTTTCTCTATGGCTTCCACATGGTGTGAACAGTCTTTAGACATAGTTTCAGGCTATTAATCTGAAAAATTAGCGAGAACGATCACTTCGCGTCAGTGGATGGCTGGGTGCCAGTAGAGTTTTGCATGCGCAACAGCTTGGAGCAGACAATTTCTCTCTCTCCTATAGAAAATGCTGTGGTCCGGTTGAAATATTATTTATTATTTATTGTAAAAACAACCTGAGGATTGATTATAAAAAACTTTCACATGTTTCTACGAACTTTATGGATACTATTTGGAATTTCCGTCTGCTCCGTCGTGACAGCTCGAGCCTGTGGATTTCTGAACAAAACGCACCAACCAAATGGAGGTATTTTGGATATAAAAATAATCTTTATGGAACAAAAGGAACATTTATTGTGTAACTGGGAGTCTCGTGAGTGCAAACATCCGAAGATCATCAAAGGTAAGCGATTCATTTTATTGCTTTTCTGACTTTCGTGACCAATCTACTTTGCTGCTAGCTGTTTGTAATATTTTATCTGCTGAGAGAGATGTCCTAAGATAAACGCTTGGATAGCTTTTGCTGTAAAGCTTTTTTTTAAATCTGACACGCCAGGTTGATTAACAATAAGCTAAACTGTGTTTTGCTATATTGCACTTGTTTTGCTATACTGCACTAAATATTTGTTGTAATTTAATTTGAATATTGGCGAAAATGATCCCGCTAACGGGATAGGTGCGGCAAGAATTTAAAGCACTTGACTTTTTTTATTTTGTCAATATATTTGATTAAATTTTCTACTTTTGTGGGGCTTTCATTCGTTTGATTACGAGATTCCCCATTTCTTCTTTACGGGAGGTAGTCTTCAAACATCCAACCAGTTGTGTTTATGCGTCAATCTAATTGGTGATGTGTTGTTCTGTGACAGATATCAGAAATTAAAAGTAGAAAGGGTTGCATTGAAGCCAACACAATAGATGGTGTGCTGTGTTGGAGTTGCATATGAAGGTGGAGGTAAACACTCGGGGATCTCTTTAATTGTATGGTTTGTGATGGTTAGCTCCAGACCTACAGCTGACACAAAAGAGGCAGCTTGTTTAATAGACGAGACGAGCCGTCTAGAGACAGTCTGTCACTTCTGATTGGTAGGCCTGTTCTACAGAATAATTTATCTCTCGTCTGCTAACAACCCACTATTTAACGTGATCTCGTCCTCATTCGATCTAAATGGATAGTCTATCAATTAGAGACCTAGTTTCACACATGACATAGAGATAGAGATGTAGATGCCCCATTAGCTGCTCATTTAGGTTTTTTTTGTAACGGAGAAAATACATTCATAGAGGTTAGGCTACTATACAACAATAGTATCATACGGTTTACAGAAACATATTCTCTTCCTATTAAAAGAGAACTTGACTATAACGAGTAGTTAATTATTTCCTCTTCCCTTGTATCTTTACAACAGTAAAAGGCTATGGTTATTATACATTAGGCATTGTGTGTAGATTAGTGTGCTTCGACTTATTAGTAAGGTAAGAGTGATAATACTCAATAAACTCACTATTTTTTAATAATTTCTTGCACGTATATTGTATCATCTTCCATCATATGTTTGAATAGCAGCGTAGAACCCAAAACACAACTATAGTGAGCATTATGTAGGGTTGAAACAACGGGATTCCATGTTATTATCTCCTCCTCCCATTATATTGAATGGAGCACATTGTTATTATTAGTCATCATATGCTAATTACACATCATTAATGTTGGAACTTAATGGCCCCAAGAGTGGGTAATAGGCTGTAAAGCTGAGTTGGTTGCTTGCAGAGAATTAGAGTCTGGGGGAAAGAACACATGCTAATGAAGCCGAGACCTTTTATTTTAGCAGATTAAAAAGGAAAATATCACAACCCTCAAAATAAGTGTTTTGACATCTGTAATTGGAAGAGAAAACAATATTTTGTTCCATTATAGGGAGCAGGAGGCATCAGCCCGGGTGTTATAGGGAGCAGGAGGCGTCAGGCCGGGTGTTGTTATAGGGAGCAGGATGCGTCAGGCTGGGTGTTGTTATAGGGAGCAGGATGCGTCAGGCTGGGTGTTGTTATAGGGAGCAGGATGCATCAGCCCGGGTGTTATAGGGAGCAGGAGGCGTCAGGCCGGGTGTTGTTATAGGGAGCAGGATGCGTCAGGCCGGGTGTTGTTATAGGGAGCAGGATGCGTCAGGCTGGGTGTTGTTATAGGGAGCAGGAGGAGTCAGGCTGGGTGTTCTAGGGAGCAGGAGGCATCAGGCTGGGTGTTCTAGGGAGCAGGAGGCGTCAGGCTGGGTGTTCTAGGGAGCAGGAGGCGTCAGGCTGGGTGTTCTAGGGAGCAGGATGCGTCAGGCCGGGTGTTCTAGGGAGCAGGATGCGTCAGGCTGGGTGTTGTTCTAGGGTGCAGGATGCGTCAGGCCGGGTGTTCTAGGGAGCAGGATGCGTCAGGCCGGGTGTTCTAGGGAGCAGGAGGCGTCAGGCCGGGTGTTCTAGGGAGCAGGAGGCGTCAGGCCGGGTGTTCTAGGGAGCAGGAGGCGTCAGGCCGGGTGTTCTAGCGAGCAGGAGGCGTCAGGCCGGGTGTTCTAGGGAGCAGGAGGTGTCAGGCCGGTTGTTCTAGGGAGCAGGATGCGTCAGGCCGGGTGTTCTAGGGAGCAGGAGGCGTCAGGCCGGGTGTTCTAGCGAGCAGGAGGCATCAGGCCGGGTGTTCTAGCGAGCAGGAGGCGTCAGGCCGGGTGTTCTAGGGAGCAGGAGGCGTCAGGCCGGTTGTTCTAGGGAGCAGGATGCGTCAGGCCGGGTGTTCTAGGGAGCAGGAGGCGTCAGGCCGGGTGTTCTAGGGAGCTGGATGCGTCAAGCTGGGTGTTGTTATAGGGAGCAGGAGGCGTCAGGCCTGGTGTTCTAGGGAGCAGGATGCGTCAAGCTGGGTGTTGTTATAGGGAGCAGGAGGCGTCAGGCTGGGTGTTGTTATAGGGAGCAGGAGGCGTCAGGCCGGGTGTTCTAGGGAGCAGGAGGCGTCAGGCCGGTTGTTCTAGGGAGCAGGATGCGTCAGGCCGGGTGTTCTAGGGAGCAGGAGGCGTCAGGCCGGGTGTTCTAGCGAGCAGGAGGCATCAGGCTGGGTGTTCTAGGGAGCAGGAGGCGTCAGGCTGGGTGTTCTAGGGAGCAGGAGGCGTCAGGCTGGGTGTTCTAGGGAGCAGGATGCGTCAGGCCGGGTGTTCTAGGGAGCAGGATGCGTCAGGCTGGGTGTTGTTCTAGGGTGCAGGATGCGTCAGGCCGGGTGTTCTAGGGAGCAGGATGCGTCAGGCCGGGTGTTCTAGGGAGCAGGAGGCGTCAGGCCGGGTGTTCTAGGGAGCAGGAGGCGTCAGGCCGGGTGTTCTAGGGAGCAGGAGGCGTCAGGCCGGGTGTTCTAGCGAGCAGGAGGCGTCAGGCCGGGTGTTCTAGGGAGCAGGAGGTGTCAGGCCGGTTGTTCTAGGGAGCAGGATGCGTCAGGCCGGGTGTTCTAGGGAGCAGGAGGCGTCAGGCCGGGTGTTCTAGCGAGCAGGAGGCATCAGGCCGGGTGTTCTAGCGAGCAGGAGGCGTCAGGCCGGGTGTTCTAGGGAGCAGGAGGCGTCAGGCCGGTTGTTCTAGGGAGCAGGATGCGTCAGGCCGGGTGTTCTAGGGAGCAGGAGGCGTCAGGCCGGGTGTTCTAGGGAGCTGGATGCGTCAAGCTGGGTGTTGTTATAGGGAGCAGGAGGCGTCAGGCTGGGTGTTGTTATAGGGAGCAGTAGGCGTCAGGCCTGGTGTTCTAGGGAGCAGGATGCGTCAAGCTGGGTGTTGTTATAGGGAGCAGGAGGCGTCAGGCTGGGTGTTGTTATAGGGAGCAGGAGGCGTCAGGCCGGGTGTTCTAGGGAGCAGGAGGCGTCAGGCCGGTTGTTCTAGGGAGCAGGATGCGTCAGGCCGGGTGTTCTAGGGAGCAGGAGGCGTCAGGCCGGGTGTTCTAGCGAGCAGGAGGCGTCAGGCCGGGTGTTCTAGCGAGCAGGAGGCGTCAGGCCGGGTGTTCTAGGGAGCAGGAGACGTCAGGCCGGTTGTTCTAGGGAGCAGGATGCGTCAGGCCGGGTGTTCTAGGGAGCAGGAGGCGTCAGGCCGGGTGTTCTAGGGAGCTGGATGCGTCAAGCTGGGTGTTGTTATAGGGAGCAGGAGGCGTCAGGCTGGGTGTTGTTATAGGGAGCAGGAGGCGTCAGGCCGGGTGTTCTAGGGAGCAGGATGCGTCAGGCCGGGTGTTGTTATAGGGAGCAGGAGGCGTCAGGCCGGGTGTTCTAGGGAGCAGGAGGCGTCAGGCCGGGTGTTGTTATAGGGAGCAGGAGGCGTCAAGCCGGGTGTTGTTATAGGGAGCAGGAGGCGTCAGGCCGGGTGTTCTAGGGAGCAGGAGGCGTCAGGCCGGGTGTTGTTATAGGGAGCAGGAGGCGTCAGGCTGGGTGTTGTTATAGGGAGCAGGAGGCGTCAGGCCGGGTGTTGTTATAGGGAGCAGTATACGTCAGGCTGGGTGTTGTTATAGGGAGCAGGATGCGTCAGGCTGGGTGTTCTTATAGGGAGCAGGATGCATCAGGCCTGGTGTTGTTATAGGGAGCAGGAGGTGTCAGGCTGGGTGTTGTTACAGGGAGCAGGAGGCGTCAGGCCGGGTGTTCTAGGGAGCAGGATGCGTCAGGCCGGGTGTTGTTATAGGGAGCAGGAGGCGTCAGACCGGAAGGTTATTATAGAGAGCAGGAGGCGTCAGGCCAGGTGTTCTAGGGAGCAGGAGGCGTCAGGCCGGGTGTTGTAGGGATCAGGAGGTGTCAGGCTGGGTGTTCTAGGGAGCAGGATGCGTCAGGCTGGGTGTTGTTATAGGGAGCAGGATGCGTCAGGCCGGGTGTTGTTATAGGGAGCAGGATGCGTCAGGCCGGGTGTTCTAGGGAGCAGGATGCGTCAGGCTGGGTGTTGTTATAGGGAGCAGGAGGCTTCAGGCTGGGTGTTCTAGGGAGCAGGAGGCGTCAGACTAGGTGTTGTTATAGGGAGCAGGATGCGTCAGGCTGGGTGTTGTTATAGGGAGCAGGAGGCGTCAGGCTGGGTGTTGTTCTAAGGAGCAGGATGCGTCAGGCTGGGTGTTGTTCTAGGGAGCAGGATGCGTCAGGCTGGGTGTTGTTCTAAGGAGCAGGATGCGTCAGGCTGGGTGTTGTTCTAGGGAGCAGGATGCGTCAGGCTGGGTGTTGTTATAGGGAGCAGGAGGCATCAGGCTGGGTGTTGTTATAGGGAGCAGGATGCGTCAGGCTGGGTGTTGTTATAGGGAGCAGGATGCGTCAGGCCGGATGTTGTTATAGGGAGCAGGAGACGTCAGACCGGAAGGTTATTATAGAGAGCAGGAGCCGTCAGGCTGGGTGTTCTAGGGAACAGGAGGCGTCAGGCTGGGTGTTGTTATAGGGAGCAGGATGCATCAGCCCGGGTGTTATAGGGAGCAGGAGGCGTCAGGCCGGGTGTTGTTATAGGGAGCAGGATGCGTCAGGCCGGGTGTTGTTATAGGGAGCAGGATGCGTCAGGCTGGGTGTTGTTATAGGGAGCAGGATGCATCAGCCCGGGTGTTATAGGGAGCAGGAGGCGTCAGGCCGGGTGTTGTTATAGGGAGCAGGATGCGTCAGGCCGGGTGTTGTTATAGGGAGCAGGATGCGTCAGGCTGGGTGTTGTTATAGGGAGCAGGAGGAGTCAGGCTGGGTGTTCTAGGGAGCAGGAGGCATCAGGCTGGGTGTTCTAGGGAGCAGGAGGCGTCAGGCTGGGTGTTCTAGGGAGCAGGAGGCGTCAGGCTGGGTGTTCTAGGGAGCAGGATGCGTCAGGCCGGGTGTTCTAGGGAGCAGGATGCGTCAGGCTGGGTGTTGTTCTAGGGAGCAGGATGCGTCAGGCTGGGTGTTGTTATAGGGTGCAGGATGCGTCAGGCCGGGTGTTCTAGGGAGCAGGATGCGTCAGGCCGGGTGTTCTAGGGAGCAGGAGGCGTCAGGCCGGGTGTTCTAGGGAGCAGGAGGCGTCAGGCCGGGTGTTCTAGGGAGCAGGAGGCGTCAGGCCGGGTGTTCTAGCGAGCAGGAGGCGTCAGGCCGGGTGTTCTAGGGAGCAGGAGGTGTCAGGCCGGTTGTTCTAGGGAGCAGGATGCGTCAGGCCGGGTGTTCTAGGGAGCAGGAGGCGTCAGGCCGGGTGTTCTAGCGAGCAGGAGGCGTCAGGCCGGGTGTTCTAGCGAGCAGGAGGCGTCAGGCCGGGTGTTCTAGGGAGCAGGAGGCGTCAGGCCGGTTGTTCTAGGGAGCAGGATGCGTCAGGCCGGGTGTTCTAGGGAGCAGGAGGCATCAGGCCGGGTGTTCTAGGGAGCTGGATGCGTCAAGCTGGGTGTTGTTATAGGGAGCAGGAGGCGTCAGGCTGGGTGTTGTTATAGGGAGCAGGAGGCGTCAGGCCTGGTGTTCTAGGGAGCAGGATGCGTCAAGCTGGGTGTTGTTATAGGGAGCAGGAGGCGTCAGGCTGGGTGTTGTTATAGGGAGCAGGAGGGGTCAGGCCGGGTGTTCTAGGGAGCAGGAGGCGTCAGGCCGGTTGTTCTAGGGAGCAGGATGCGTCAGGCCGGGTGTTCTAGGGAGCAGGAGGCGTCAGGCTGGGTGTTCTAGGGAGCAGGAGGCATCAGGCTGGGTGTTCTAGGGAGCAGGAGGCGTCAGGCTGGGTGTTCTAGGGAGCAGGAGGCGTCAGGCTGGGTGTTCTAGGGAGCAGGATGCGTCAGGCCGGGTGTTCTAGGGAGCAGGATGCGTCAGGCTGGGTGTTGTTCTAGGGAGCAGGATGCGTCAGGCTGGGTGTTGTTATAGGGTGCAGGATGCGTCAGGCCGGGTGTTCTAGGGAGCAGGATGCGTCAGGCCGGGTGTTCTAGGGAGCAGGAGGCGTCAGGCCGGGTGTTCTAGGGAGCAGGAGGCGTCAGGCCGGGTGTTCTAGGGAGCAGGAGGCGTCAGGCCGGGTGTTCTAGCGAGCAGGAGGCGTCAGGCCGGGTGTTCTAGGGAGCAGGAGGTGTCAGGCCGGTTGTTCTAGGGAGCAGGATGCGTCAGGCCGGGTGTTCTAGGGAGCAGGAGGCGTCAGGCCGGGTGTTCTAGCGAGCAGGAGGCGTCAGGCCGGGTGTTCTAGCGAGCAGGAGGCGTCAGGCCGGGTGTTCTAGGGAGCAGGAGGCGTCAGGCCGGTTGTTCTAGGGAGCAGGATGCGTCAGGCCGGGTGTTTTAGGGAGCAGGAGGTGTCAGGCCGGGTGTTCTAGGGAGCTGGATGCGTCAAGCTGGGTGTTGTTATAGGGAGCAGGAGGCGTCAGGCTGGGTGTTGTTATAGGGAGCAGGAGGCGTCAGGCCTGGTGTTCTAGGGAGCAGGATGCGTCAAGCTGGGTGTTGTTATAGGGAGCAGGAGGCGTCAGGCTGGGTGTTGTTATAGGGAGCAGGAGGCGTCAGGCCGGGTGTTCTAGGGAGCAGGAGGCGTCAGGCCGGTTGTTCTAGGGAGCAGGATGCGTCAGGCCGGGTGTTCTAGGGAGCAGGAGGCGTCAGGCTGGGTGTTCTAGGGAGCAGGATGCGTCAGGCTGGGTGTTCTAGGGAGCAGGAGAGGTCAGGCTGGGTTTTCTAGGGAGCAGGAGGCATCAGCCCGGGTGTTCTAGGGAGCAGGAGGCATCAGACCCCGTGTTACAGGGAGAGCTGGTTTTCCCTCAGTGCCTTCAGCCAGTTAGCCAAATGACAGCTCACTGCTGCTTTCATTATTTTAGCTGCACTTAGACAGAAGATGGAGTGAGTCCTCGCTCCTCTACTATTTTCAAATGACCCTGGAATCTGTGATCTGGCTGCGTGCATGTGTGCGTTCGGTAGCTTAGCGATGTCAAATAAATCGATTTAATTGTACGCTGATTCTGAACTATGACCCCACCAACTATAAGGGGAACTGTCAGGACCCGTCTCAGACTGCTCATTGTTTACTATACAAAACCCTCTCACATTTCCTCTAGGAGACAACACCATTCCTTTCTAAACTGAGGACCTGTCTATGTGCACATCTGGCCTCCTGCGAAGGGCCTGGCTCAGAGCTGGGAGGAACAGGGAAGTGACAGCTGGTCCTGCATGGCTCCATGTTTGACCCCCAGCACTGTGTGTCCTCCCAGGCGGCCAGCGGCACTCTGTACACCCGCGACATGGATACCATCCCATCACCTGGCGGGAGGTAGCACACCTTGGAGCCCAGGGTCAAGCTGTTCCCACTCTGGGTTATGGGTGGAGGGGTAGGGGGAACATGGTATCAGATCTCTGACACCCCAGCCTCTAGTACCTCATTGCTCCAACAGGCTCTGAGACCAGGGGGCCTGCTGTGTTGACTGGCCCAACAGGCTCTGAGACCAGGGGGCCTGCTGTGTTGACTGGCCCAACAGGCTCTGAGACCAGGGGGGACTGCTGTGGTGACTGGCCCAACAGGCTCTGAGACCAGGGGGGGCTGCTGTGGTGACTGGCCCAACAGGCTCTGAGACCAGTGGGCCTGCTGTGGTGACTGGCCCAACAGGCTCTGAGACCAGGGGGCCTGCTATGGTGACTGGCCCAACAGGCTCTGAGACCAGGGGGCCTAGGGGGTGACTGGGCCAACAGGCTCTGAGACCAGGGGGCCTGCTGTGGTGACTGGCCCAACAGGCTCTGAGACCAGTGGGCCTGCTGTGGTCACTGGCCCAACATGCTCTGAGACCAGGGGGCCTGCTATGGTGACTGGCCCAACAGGCTCTGACCAGGGGGCCTGCTGTGGTGACTGGCCCAACAGGCTCTGAGACCAGGGGGCCTGCTGTGGTGACTGGCCCAACAGGCTCTGAGACCAGTGGGCCTGCTCTGGTGACTGGCCCAACAGGCTCTGAGACCAAGGGGGCTGCTGTGGTGAGACCAGGGGGCCTGCTGTACATACAATTTTTATATGCTATGCACTCACTGGTCCCATTCTGTGAGCTTGTGAGGTCTACCACTTTGCGTTGCTGCTTCTTGACGATTCCACTTCATAATAACTGCACTTACAGTTGACCTGGCAGCTCTAGCAGGGCAGAAATTTGACGAACTGACTTGTTGGAAAGGTGGCATCCTATATCGGAGTCACGTTTAAAGTCACTGAGCACTTCAGTAATGCCAGTGAAATGCTTACTTACAGGCTCTAACCAAAAGTGAGGAGAAGAAAAAAAAGTATGTGTGTGTGTAGGTACCCTGTAAGTAAAGAAATAAAACAACAGTAAAAAGACATTTGAAAATAAAAAAGTACCAAGGCTATATACAGACACTGGTTAGTCAGGGTTATTGAGGTGGTACGTACATGTGGGTATGGTTAAAGTGACTACGCATATATGATGAGCAGAGTAGCAGTAGCATAAAAGAGGGGTTGGTGGGTGGCGGGACAAAGTTCAGATAGCCCGGTTAGCCAATGTGCGGGAAAACTGGTTGGTCGGGTCAATTGAGGTAGTATGTACATGAATGTATAGTTAAAGTGACAATGCATAATAGATAAACAAAGAGTAGCAGCAGCGTAAAAGAGGGGTTGGGGGGGAACAAAATGCAAATACTCCAGGTATTACCTGTTCAGGAGTCTTATGGCTTGGGGGTAAAAACTGTTGAGAAGCTTTTTTGTCCTAGACTTGGCACTCCGGTACCACTTGCCATGGGGTAGTAGAGAAAACAGTCTATGACTGGGGTGGCTGGGGTCTTTGACAATTTTCAGGGCCTTCCTCTGACACGCCTGGTGTAGAGGTCCTGGATGGCAGGCAGCTTTGCCCCAGTGATGTATTGGGTTGTACGTACTACCCTCTGAAGTGCCTTGCGGTCGGAGGCCGAGCAATTGTCGTACCAGGCAGTGATGCAACCGGTCAGGATGCTCTCGATGTTGCAGCTGTAGAATCTTTTGAGGATCGCAGGACCCATGCCAAATCTTTTTAGTTTCCTGAGGGGGAATAGGCTTTGTCGTGCCCTCTTCACGACTGTCTTGGTGTGTTTGGACCATTCTAGTTTTTTGTTGATGTGGACACCAAGGAATTTGAAGCTATCAACCTGCTCCACTACAGCCCCGTCGATGAGAATGGGGACGTGCTCTGTGCTCCTTTTCCTGTAGTCCACAATCATCTCCTTGGTATTGGTTACGTTGAGGGATAGGTTGTTATTCTGCCACCACCGGGCCAGGTCTCTGACCTCCTCCCTACAGGCTGTCTCATCGTTGTTGGTGATCAGGCCTACCACTGTTGTGTCGTCAGCAAACTTAATGATGGTGTTGGAGTCGTGCCTGGCCATGTGGTCGTGGGTGAACAGGGAGTACAGGAGGGGACTGAGCACGCACTCCTGGGGAGCTCCAGTGTTGAGGATCAGCGTGGCATATGTGTTGCTACCTACCCTCACCACCTGGGGGCGGCCAGGATCCAGTTGCAGAGGGAGGTGTTTAGTCCCAGGTTCCTTAGCTTAGTGATGAGCTTTGAGGGTACTATGGTGTTGAACGCTGATCTGTAGTCAATTAATAGCCTTCTTACATAGGTGTTCCTTTTGTCCAGGTGGGAAAGGGCAGTGTGGAGTGCAATGGAGATTGCATCATCTGTGGATCTGTTTGGGCAGTATATGCAAATTGGAGTGGGTCTAGGGTTTCTGGGATAATGGTGCTGATGTGAGCAATTACCAGCCTTTCAAAGCACTTCATGGCTACAGACCTGAGTGCCACGGGTCTGTAGTCATTTGGGCAGGTTGCCTTTGTGTTCTTGGGCACAGGGACTATGGTGGTCTGCTTGAAGCATGTTGGTATTACAGACTCAATCAGGGACATGTTGAAAATGTCAGTGAAGACACCTGCCAGTTGGTCAGCACATGCCCGGAGCACACGTCCTGGTAATCCATCTGACCCCGCAGCCTTTTGAATGTTGACCTGTTTAAAGGTCTTAGTCACATCGGCTACGGAGAGCGCGTGAACACACAGTCGTCTGGAACAGCTGATGCTCTCATGCATGCCTCAGTGTTGCTTGCCTAGAAGCGAGCATAGAAGTGATTTAGCTTGTCTGGTAGGCTCGTGTCACTGGGCAGCTCGCGGCTGTGCTTCCCTTTGTAGTCTGTAATAGTTTGCAGGCCCTGCCACATCCGACGAGTGTCAGAGCCGGTGTAGTATGAGTCTATCTTAGCTCTGTATTGATGCTTTGCCTTTTTCATGGTTCGTCGCAGGGCATAGCGGGATTCCTTGTAAGCCTCAGGGTTAGAGTCCTTGAAAGCGGCAGCTCTACCCTTTAGCTCAGTGCGAATGTTGCCTGTAATCCATGGCTTCTGGTTGGGGTATGTACGTACAGACACTGTGGTGACGACGTCCTCAATGCACTTATTGATAAAGCCAGTGACTGATGTGGTGTATTCCTCAATGTCATCGGAAGAATCCCGGGAATATGTTCGAGTCTGTGATAGCAAAACAGTCCTGTAGTTTAGCATCTGCTTCATCTGACCATTTTTTTAATAGACCGAGTCACTGGTGCTTCCTGCTTTAATTTTTGCTTGTAAGCAGGAATCAGGAGGATAGAGTTGTGGTCAGATTTACCAAATGGAGGGCGAGGGAGAGCTCTGTACGCATCTCTGTTTGTGGAGTACAGGTGATCTAGAATTTTTTCCCTTCTGGTTGCACATTTAACATGTTGATCGAGATTTGGTAGAACTGATTCCCTGCATTGAAGTCTCCGGCCACTAGGAGCACCGCCTCTGGGTGAGTGGTTTCCAGTTTGCTTATTTCCTTATTCCGCTGTCTGAGTGTGGTCTAAGTGCTGGCATCTGTCTGTGATGGTAAATAAACAGCCAATGCTTGTCTATAGAGATTGCATGAATGTGTGCTCGATTTTATACACCTGTCAGCAACAGGTGTGGTTGTAATAGCCAAATCCACTAATTTGAAGGGGTGTCCACATACCTTTGTATATACAGTGTAAAAAAACAAAAATGTTTCCTGATATTTTTTATATATCTCAGATTTAGGACAGACACTTCAGAACAAACTTAATTTAGATTTTTTGGGGACTATCTGTTGATCCATGTAGTGAATATATTATTCAATGTGTTTATTTTGGCTAATAGCAGTAAGGCCCAATATGTAAGTAATTTTTATATATATATATATTTTAGATTTCAAGGGGTCATAAAATTCAAAATCGAATAACAAAATTATTCTTATTAAAACAATTCCATATAGCTTGTAAATCATACCCAAACATTCTCATCTTTTCTGTTGTAAATCATACCCAAACATTCTGTTGTAAATCATACCCAAACATTCTGTTGTAAATCATACCCAAACATACTGTTGTAAATCATACCCAAACATACTGTTGTAAATCATACCCAAACGTACTGTTGTAAATCATACCCAAACGTACTGTTGTAAATCATACCCAAACATACTGTTGTAAATCATACCCAAACGTACTGTTGTAAATCATACCCAAACGTACTGTTGTAAATCATACCCAAACGTACTGTTGTAAATCAAACCCAAACGTTCTCATCTTTTCTGTTGTAAATCATACCCAAACATACTGTTGTAAATCATACCCAAACGTACTGTTGTAAATCATACCCAAACGTACTGTTGTAAATCATACCCAAACATACTGTTGTAAATCATACCCAAACGTACTGTTGTAAATCATACCCAAACGTACTGTTGTAAATCATACCCAAACGTACTGTTGTAAATCATACCCAAACGTACTGTTGTAAATCATACCCAAACGTACTGTTGTAAATCATACCCAAACGTACTGTTGTAAATCATACCCAAACATTCTGTTGTAAATCATACCCAAACATACTGTTGTAAATCATACCCAAACGTACTGTTGTAAATCATACCCAAACGTACTGTTGTAAATCATACCCAAACGTACTGTTGTAAATCATACCCAAACGTACTGTTGTAAATCATACCCAAACGTACTGTTGTAAATCATACCCAAACATACTGTTGTAAATCATACCCAAACATACTGTTGTAAATCATACCCAAACGTACTGTTGTAAATCATACCCAAACGTACTCACCTTTTCTGTTGTAAATCATACCCAAACATACTGTTGTAAATCATACCCAAACATACTGTTGTAAATCATACCCAAACGTACTGTTGTAAATCATACCCAAACGTACTGTTGTAAATCATACCCAAACGTACTGTTGTAAATCATACCCAAACATACTGTTGTAAATCATACCCAAACGTACTGTTGTAAATCATACCCAAACATACTGTTGTAAATCATACCCAAACATACTGTTGTAAATCATACCCAAACATACTGTTGTAAATCATACCCAAACATACTGTTGTAAATCATACCCAAACATACTGTTGTAAATCATACCCAAACGTACTGTTGTAAATCATACCCAAACGTACTGTTGTAAATCATACCCAAACGTACTGTTGTAAATCATACACAAACGTACTCACCTTTTCTGTTGTAAATCATACCCAAACATACTGTTGTAAATCATACCCAAACATACTGTTGTAAATCATACCCAAACGTACTGTTGTAAATCATACCCAAACATACTGTTGTAAATCATACCCAAACGTACTGTTGTAAATCATACCCAAACATACTGTTGTAAATCATACCCAAACGTACTGTTGTAAATCATACCCAAACGTACTGTTGTAAATCATACCCAAACGTACTGTTGTAAATCATACCCAAACGTACTGTTGTAAATCATACCCAAACGTACTGTTGTAAATCATACCCAAACGTACTGTTGTAAATCATACCCAAACGTACTGTTGTAAATCATACCCAAACGTACTGTTGTAAATCATACCCAAACGTTCTCATCTTTTCTGTTGTAAATCATACCCAAACGTACTGTTGTAAATCAAACCCAAACGTACTGTTGTAAATCATACCCAAACGTACTGTTGTAAATCATACCCAAACGTACTGTTGTAAATCAAACCCAAACGTACTGTTGTAAATCATACCCAAACGTACTGTTGTAAATCAAACCCAAACGTACTGTTGTAAATCATACCCAAACGTACTGTTGTAAATCATACCCAAACGTTCTCATCTTTTCTGTTGTAAATCATACCCAAACGTACTGTTGTAAATCAAACCCAAACGTACTGTTGTAAATCATACCCAAACGTACTGTTGTAAATCAAACCCAAACGTACTGTTGTAAATCATACCCAAACGTACTGTTGTAAATCAAACCCAAACGTACTGTTGTAAATCATACCCAAACGTACTTTTGTAAATCATACCCAAACGTACTGTTGTAAATCATACCCAAACGTACTGTTGTAAATCATACCCAAACGTACTGTTGTAAATCATACCCAAACGTTCTCATCTTTTCTGTTGTAAATCATACCCAAACATACTGTTGTAAATCAAACCCAAACGTACTGTTGTAAATCATACCCAAACGTACTGTTGTAAATCATACCCAAACGTACTGTTGTAAATCATACCCAAACGTACTGTTGTAAATCATACCCAAACGTACTGTTGTAAATCATACCCAAACGTACTGTTGTAAATCATACCCAAACGTACTGTTGTAAATCATACCCAAACGTACTGTTGTAAATCATACCCAAACGTACTGTTGTAAATCATACCCAAACGTACTGTTGTAAATCATACCCAAACGTACTGTTGTAAATCATACCCAAACGTACTGTTGTAAATCATACCCAAACGTACTGTTGTAAATCATACCCAAACGTACTGTTGTAAATCATACCCAAACGTACTGTTGTAAATCATACCCAAACGTACTGTTGTAAATCATACCCAAACGTACTGTTGTAAATCATACCCAAACGTACTGTTGTAAATCATACCCAAACGTACTGTTGTAAATCATACCCAAACGTACTGTTGTAAATCATACCCAAACGTACTGTTGTAAATCATACCCAAACGTACTGTTGTAAATCATACCCAAACGTACTGTTGTAAATCATACCCAAACGTACTGTTGTAAATCATACCCAAACGTTCTCATCTTTTCTGTTGTAAATCATAACCAAACGTACTGTTGTAAATCAAACCCAAACGTACTGTTGTAAATCATACCCAAACGTACTGTTGTAAATCAAACCCAAACGTACTGTTGTAAATCATACCCAAACGTACTGTTGTAAATCAAACCCAAACGTACTGTTGTAAATCATACCCAAACGTACTGTTGTAAATCATACCCAAACGTACTGTTGTAAATCATACCCAAACGTACTGTTGTAAATCATACCCAAACGTACTGTTGTAAATCATACCCAAACATACTGTTGTAAATCAAACCCAAACGTTCTCATCTTTTCTGTTGTAAATCATACCCAAACATACTGTTGTAAATCATACCCAAACGTACTGTTGTAAATCATACCCAAACGTACTGTTGTAAATCATACCCAAACGTACTGTTGTAAATCATACCCAAACGTACTGTTGTAAATCATACCCAAACGTACTGTTGTAAATCATACCCAAACGTACTGTTGTAAATCATACCCAAACGTACTGTTGTAAATCATACCCAAACGTACTGTTGTAAATCATACCCAAACGTACTGTTGTAAATCATACCCAAAGTTCTGTTGTAAATCATACCCAAACGTTCTGTTGTAAATCATACCCAAACGTACTGTTGTAAATCATACCCAAACGTACTGGTGTAAATCAAACCCAAACGTTCTCATCTTTTCTGTTGTAAATCATACCCAAACGTACTGTTGTAAATCATACCCAAACATACTGTTGTAAATCAAACCCAAACGTTCTCATCTTTTCTGTTGTAAATCATACCCAAACGTACTGTTGTAAATCATACCCAAACGTACTGTTGTAAATCATACCCAAACGTACTGTTGTAAATCATACCCAAACGTACTGTTGTAAATCATACCCAAAGTTCTGTTGTAAATCATACCCAAACGTTCTGTTGTAAATCATACCCAAACGTACTGTTGTAAATCATACCCAAACGTACTGGTGTAAATCAAACCCAAACGTTCTCATCTTTTCTGTTGTAAATCATACCCAAACGTACTGTTGTAAATCATACCCAAACATACTGTTGTAAATCAAACCCAAACGTTCTCATCTTTTCTGTTGTAAATCATACCCAAACGTACTGTTGTAAATCATACCCAAACGTACTGTTGTAAATCATACCCAAACATACTGTTGTAAATCATACCCAAACATACTGTTGTAAATCATACCCAAACGTACTGTTGTAAATCATACCCAAACGTACTCACCTTTTCTGTTGTAAATCATACCCAAACATACTGTGGTAAATCATACCCAAACATACTGTTGTAAATCATACCCAAACGTACTGTTGTAAATCATACCCAAACGTACTGTTGTAAATCATACCCAAACGTACTGTTGTAAATCATACCCAAACATACTGTTGTAAATCATACCCAAACATACTGTTGTAAATCATACCCAAACATACTGTTGTAAATCATACCCAAACATACTGTTGTAAATCATACCCAAACATACTGTTGTAAATCATACCCAAACATACTGTTGTAAATCATACCCAAACGTACTGTTGTAAATCATACCCAAACGTACTGTTGTAAATCATACACAAACGTACTCACCTTTTCTGTTGTAAATCATACCCAAACATACTGTTGTAAATCATACCCAAACATACTGTTGTAAATCATACCCAAACGTACTGTTGTAAATCATACCCAAACATACTGTTGTAAATCATACCCAAACGTACTGTTGTAAATCATACCCAAACATACTGTTGTAAATCATACCCAAACGTACTGTTGTAAATCATACCCAAACGTACTGTTGTAAATCATACCCAAACGTACTGTTGTAAATCATACCCAAACGTACTGTTGTAAATCATACCCAAAGTTCTGTTGTAAATCATACCCAAACGTTCTGTTGTAAATCATACCCAAACGTACTGTTGTAAATCATACCCAAACGTACTGGTGTAAATCAAACCCAAACGTTCTCATCTTTTCTGTTGTAAATCATACCCAAACGTACTGTTGTAAATCATACCCAAACATACTGTTGTAAATCAAACCCAAACGTTCTCATCTTTTCTGTTGTAAATCATACCCAAACGTACTGTTGTAAATCATACCCAAACGTACTGTTGTAAATCATACCCAAACATACTGTTGTAAATCATACCCAAACATACTGTTGTAAATCATACCCAAACGTACTGTTGTAAATCATACCCAAACGTACTCACCTTTTCTGTTGTAAATCATACCCAAACATACTGTGGTAAATCATACCCAAACATACTGTTGTAAATCATACCCAAACGTACTGTTGTAAATCATACCCAAACGTACTGTTGTAAATCATACCCAAACGTACTGTTGTAAATCATACCCAAACATACTGTTGTAAATCATACCCAAACATACTGTTGTAAATCATACCCAAACATACTGTTGTAAATCATACCCAAACATACTGTTGTAAATCAAAAACATACTGTTGTAAATCATACCCAAACATACTGTTGTAAATCATACCCAAACGTACTGTTGTAAATCATACCCAAACGTACTGTTGTAAATCATACACAAACGTACTCACCTTTTCTGTTGTAAATCATACCCAAACATACTGTTGTAAATCATACCCAAACATACTGTTGTAAATCATACCCAAACGTACTGTTGTAAATCATACCCAAACATACTGTTGTAAATCATACCCAAACGTACTGTTGTAAATCATACCCAAACATACTGTTGTAAATCATACCCAAACGTACTGTTGTAAATCATACCCAAACGTACTGTTGTAAATCATACCCAAACGTACTGTTGTAAATCATACCCAAACGTACTGTTGTAAATCATACCCAAACGTACTGTTGTAAATCATACCCAAACGTACTGTTGTAAATCATACCCAAACGTACTGTTGTAAATCATACCCAAACGTACTGTTGTAAATCATACCCAAACGTTCTCATCTTTTCTGTTGTAAATCATACCCAAACGTACTGTTGTAAATCAAACCCAAACGTACTGTTGTAAATCATACCCAAACGTACTGTTGTAAATCATACCCAAACGTACTGTTGTAAATCAAACCCAAACGTACTGTTGTAAATCATACCCAAACGTACTGTTGTAAATCAAACCCAAACGTACTGTTGTAAATCATACCCAAACGTACTGTTGTAAATCATACCCAAACGTTCTCATCTTTTCTGTTGTAAATCATACCCAAACGTACTGTTGTAAATCAAACCCAAACGTACTGTTGTAAATCATACCCAAACGTACTGTTGTAAATCAAACCCAAACGTACTGTTGTAAATCATACCCAAACGTACTGTTGTAAATCAAACCCAAACGTACTGTTGTAAATCATACCCAAACGTACTTTTGTAAATCATACCCAAACGTACTGTTGTAAATAATACCCAAACGTACTGTTGTAAATCATACCCAAACGTACTGTTGTAAATCATACCCAAACGTACTGTTGTAAATCATACCCAAACGTACTGTTGTAAATCATACCCAAACATACTGTTGTAAATCATACCCAAACGTTCTCATCTTTTCTGTTGTAAATCATACCCAAACATACTGTTGTAAATCAAACCCAAACGTACTGTTGTAAATCATACCCAAACGTACTGTTGTAAATCATACCCAAACGTACTGTTGTAAATCATAACCAAACGTACTGTTGTAAATCATACCCAAACGTACTGTTGTAAATCATACCCAAACGTACTGTTGTAAATCATACCCAAACGTATGTTGTAAATCATACCCAAACGTACTGTTGTAAATCATACCCAAACGTACTGTTGTAAATCATACCCAAACGTTTGTTGTAAATCATACCCAAACGTACTGTTGTAAATCATACCCAAACGTACTGTTGTAAATCATACCCAAACGTACTGTTGTAAATCATACCCAAACGTACTGTTGTAAATCATACCCAAACGTACTGTTGTAAATCATACCCAAACGTACTGTTGTAAATCATACCCAAACGTACTGTTGTAAATCATACCCAAACGTACTGTTGTAAATCATACCCAAACGTTCTCATCTTTTCTGTTGTAAATCATAACCAAACGTACTGTTGTAAATCAAACCCAAACGTACTGTTGTAAATCATACCCAAACGTACTGTTGTAAATCAAACCCAAACGTACTGTTGTAAATCATACCCAAACGTACTGTTGTAAATCATACCCAAACGTACTGTTGTAAATCATACCCAAACGTACTGTTGTAAATCATACCCAAACGTACTGTTGTAAATCATACCCAAACATACTGTTGTAAATCAAACCCAAACGTTCTCATCTTTTCTGTTGTAAATCATACCCAAACATACTGTTGTAAATCATACCCAAACGTACTGTTGTAAATCATACCCAAACGTACTGTTGTAAATCATACCCAAACGTACTGTTGTAAATCATACCCAAACGTACTGTTGTAAATCATACCCAAACGTACTGTTGTAAATCATACCCAAACGTACTGTTGTAAATCATACCCAAACGTACTGTTGTAAATCATACCCAAACGTACTGTTGTAAATCATACCCAAACGTACTGTTGTAAATCATACCCAAACGTACTGTTGTAAATCATACCCAAACGTACTGTTGTAAATCATACCCAAAGTTCTGTTGTAAATCATACCCAAACGTTCTGTTGTAAATCATACCCAAACGTACTGTTGTAAATCATACCCAAACGTACTGGTGTAAATCAAACCCAAACGTTCTCATCTTTTCTGTTGTAAATCATACCCAAACGTACTGTTGTAAATCATACCCAAACATACTGTTGTAAATCAAACCCAAACGTTCTCATCTTTTCTGTTGTAAATCATACCCAAACATACTGTTGTAAATCATACCCAAACGTACTGTTGTAAATGATACCCAAACGTACTGTTGTAAATCATACCCAAACATACTGTTGTAAATCATACCCAAACGTACTGTTGTAAATCATACCCGAACATACTGTTGTAAATCATACCCAAACGTACTGTTGTAAATCATACCCAAACGTACTCACCTTTTCTGTTGTAAATCATACCCAAACATACTGTTGTAAATCATACCCAAACGTTCTCATCTTTTCTGTTGTAAATCATACCCAAACGTACTGTTGTAAATCAAACCCAAACGTACTGTTGTAAATCAAACCCAAACGTACTGTTGTAAATCATACCCAAACGTACTGTTGTAAATCATACCCAAACGTACTGTTGTAAATCATACCCAAACGTACTGTTGTAAATCATACCCAAACGTACTGTTGTAAATCATACCCAAACGTACTGTTGTAAATCATACCCAAACGTACTGTTGTAAATCAAACCCAAACGTACTGTTGTAAATCAAACCCAAACGTACTGTTGTAAATCATACCCAAACGTACTGTTGTAAATCATACCCAAACGTACTGTTGTAAATCATACCCAAACGTACTGTTGTAAATCATACCCAAACATACTGTTGTAAATCATACCCAAACGTACTGTTGTAAATCATACCCAAACATACTGTTGTAAATCAAACCCAAACGTTCTCATCTTTTCTGTTGTAAATCATACCCAAACGTACTGTTGTAAATCATACCCAAACATACTGTTGTAAATCATACCCAAACATACTGTTGTAAATCAAACCCAAACGTTCTCATCTTTTCTGTTGTAAATCATACCCAAACATACTGTTGTAAATCATACCCAAACGTAAAATCATACCCAAACGTACTGTTGTAAATCATACCCAAACGTACTGTTGTAAATCATACCCAAACGTACTGTTGTAAATCATACCCAAACGTACTGTTGTAAATCATACCCAAACGTACTGTTGTAAATCATACCCAAACGTACTGTTGTAAATCATACCCAAACGTACTGTTGTAAATCATACCCAAACGTACTGTTGTAAATCATACCCAAACGTACTGTTGTAAATCATACCCAAACGTACTGTTGTAAATCATACCCAAACGTACTGTTGTAAATCATACCCAAACGTTCTGTTGTAAATCATACCCAAACGTACTGTTGTAAATCAAACCCAAACGTTCTCATCTTTTCTGTTGTAAATCATACCCAAACGTACTGTTGTAAATCATACCCAAACATACTGTTGTAAATCAAACCCAAACGTTCTCATCTTTTCTGTTGTAAATCATACCCAAACATACTGTTGTAAATCATACCCAAACGTACTGTTGTAAATCATACCCAAACGTACTGTTGTAAATCATACCCAAACATACTGTTGTAAATCATACCCGAACATACTGTTGTAAATCATACCCAAACGTACTGTTGTAAATCATACCCAAACGTACTCACCTTTTCTGTTGTAAATCATACCCAAACATACTGTTGTAAATCATACCCAAACGTTCTCATCTTTTCTGTTGTAAATCATACCCAAACGTACTGTTGTAAATCAAACCCAAACGTACTGTTGTAAATCATACCCAAACATACTGTTGTAAATCAAACCCAAACGTACTGTTGTAAATCATACCCAAACGTACTGTTGTAAATCAAACCCAAACGTACTGTTGTAAATCATACCCAAACGTACTGTTGTAAATCATACCCAAACGTACTGTTGTAAATCATACCCAAACGTACTGTTGTAAATCATACCCAAACATACTGTTGTAAATCATACCCAAACGTACTGTTGTAAATCATACCCAAACATACTGTTGTAAATCAAACCCAAACGTTCTCATCTTTTTCTGTTGTAAATCATACCCAAACATACTGTTGTAAATCATACCCAAACGTACTGTTGTAAATCATACCCAAACGTACTGTTGTAAATCATACCCAAACATACTGTTGTAAATCATACCCAAACGTACTGTTGTAAATCATATCCAAACGTACTGTTGTAAATCATACCCAAACGTACTGTTGTAAATCATACCCAAACGTACTGTTGTAAATCATACCCAAACGTACTGTTGTAAATCATACCCAAACGTACTGTTGTAAATCATACCCAAACGTACTGTTGTAAATCATACCCAAACGTACTGTTGTAAATCATACCCAAACGTACTGTTGTAAATCATACCCAAACGTACTGTTGTAAATCATACCCAAACGTTCTCATCTTTTCTGTTGTAAATCATACCCAAACATACTGTTGTAAATCATACACAAACGTACTGTTGTAAATGATACCCAAACGTACTGTTGTAAATCATACCCAAACATACTGTTGTAAATCATACCCAACATAATGTTGTAAATCATACCCAAACGTACTGTTGTAAATCATACCCAAACGTACTCACCTTTTCTGTTGTAAATCATACCCAAACATACTGTTGTAAATCATACCCAAACGTTCTCATCTTTTCTGTTGTAAATCATACCCAAACGTACTGTTGTAAATCAAACCCAAACGTACTGTTGTAAATCATACCCAAACATACTGTTGTAAATCAAACCCAAACGTACTGTTGTAAATCATACCCAAACGTACTGTTGTAAATCAAACCCAAACGTACTGTTGTAAATCATACCCAAACGTACTGTTGTAAATCATACCCAAACGTACTGTTGTAAATCATACCCAAACGTACTGTTGTAAATCATACCCAAACGTACTGTTGTAAATCATACCCAAACATACTGTTGTAAATCAAACCCAAACGTTCTCATCTTTTCTGTTGTAAATCATACCCAAACATACTGTTGTAAATCATACCCAAACGCGTACTGTTGTAAATCATACCCAAACGTACTGTTGTAAATCATACCCAAACGTACTGTTGTAAATCATACCCAAACGTTTGTAAATCATACCCAAACGTACTGTTGTAAATCATACCCAAACGTACTGTTGTAAATCATACCCAAACGTACTGTTGTAAATCATACCCAAACGTACTGTTGTAAATCATACCCAAACGTACTGTTGTAAATCATACCCAAACGTACTGTTGTAAATCATACCCAAACGTACTGTTGTAAATCATACCCAAACGTACTGTTGTAAATCATACCCAAAGTTCTGTTGTAAATCATACCCAAACGTTCTGTTGTAAATCATACCCAAACGTACTGTTGTAAATCATACCCAAACGTACTGTGTAAATCAAACCCAAACGTTCTCATCTTTTCTGTTGTAAATCATACCCAAACGTACTGTTGTAAATCATACCCAAACATACTGTTGTAAATCAAACCCAAACGTTCTCATCTTTTCTGTTGTAAATCATACCCAAACATACTGTTGTAAATCATACCCAAACGTACTGTTGTAAATGATACCCAAACGTACTGTTGTAAATCATACCCAAACATACTGTTGTAAATCATACCCAAACGTACTGTTGTAAATCATACCCGAACATACTGTTGTAAATCATACCCAAACGTACTGTTGTAAATCATACCCAAACGTACTCACCTTTTCTGTTGTAAATCATACCCAAACATACTGTTGTAAATCATACCCAAACGTTCTCATCTTTTCTGTTGTAAATCATACCCAAACGTACTGTTGTAAATCAAACCCAAACGTACTGTTGTAAATCAAACCCAAACGTACTGTTGTAAATCATACCCAAACGTACTGTTGTAAATCATACCCAAACGTACTGTTGTAAATCATACCCAAACGTACTGTTGTAAATCATACCCAAACGTACTGTTGTAAATCATACCCAAACGTACTGTTGTAAATCATACCCAAACGTACTGTTGTAAATCAAACCCAAACGTACTGTTGTAAATCAAACCCAAACGTACTGTTGTAAATCATACCCAAACGTACTGTTGTAAATCATACCCAAACGTACTGTTGTAAATCATACCCAAACGTACTGTTGTAAATCATACCCAAACATACTGTTGTAAATCAAACCCAAACGTTCTCATCTTTTCTGTTGTAAATCATACCCAAACATACTGTTGTAAATCATACCCAAACGTACTGTTGTAAATCATACCCAAACGTACTGTTGTAAATCATACCCAAACGTACTGTTGTAAATCATACCCAAACGTACTGTTGTAAATCATACCCAAACGTACTGTTGTAAATCATACCCAAACGTACTGTTGTAAATCATACCCAAACGTACTGTTGTAAATCATACCCAAACGTACTGTTGTAAATCATACCCAAACGTACTGTTGTAAATCATACCCAAACGTTCTGTTGTAAATCATACCCAAACGTACTGTTGTAAATCAAACCCAAACGTTCTCATCTTTTCTGTTGTAAATCATACCCAAACGTACTGTTGTAAATCATACCCAAACATACTGTTGTAAATCAAACCCAAACGTTCTCATCTTTTCTGTTGTAAATCATACCCAAACATACTGTTGTAAATCATACCCAAACGTACTGTTGTAAATGATACCCAAACGTACTGTTGTAAATCATACCCAAACATACTGTTGTAAATCATACCCGAACATACTGTTGTAAATCATACCCAAACGTACTGTTGTAAATCATACCCAAACGTACTCACCTTTTCTGTTGTAAATCATACCCAAACATACTGTTGTAAATCATACCCAAACGTTCTCATCTTTTCTGTTGTAAATCATACCCAAACGTACTGTTGTAAATCAAACCCAAACGTACTGTTGTAAATCATACCCAAACATACTGTTGTAAATCAAACCCAAACGTACTGTTGTAAATCATACCCAAACGTACTGTTGTAAATCAAACCCAAACGTACTGTTGTAAATCATACCCAAACGTACTGTTGTAAATCATACCCAAACGTACTGTTGTAAATCATACCCAAACATACTGTTGTAAATCATACCCAAACGTACTGTTGTAAATCATACCCAAACATACTGTTGTAAATCAAACCCAAACGTTCTCATCTTTTCTGTTGTAAATCATACCCAAACATACTGTTGTAAATCATACCCAAACGTACTGTTGTAAATCATACCCAAACGTACTGTTGTAAATCATACCCAAACATACTGTTGTAAATCATACCCAAACGTACTGTTGTAAATCATATCCAAACGTACTGTTGTAAATCATACCCAAACGTACTGTTGTAAATCATACCCAAACGTACTGTTGTAAATCATACCCAAACGTACTGTTGTAAATCATACCCAAACGTACTGTTGTAAATCATACCCAAACGTACTGTTGTAAATCATACCCAAACGTACTGTTGTAAATCATACCCAAACGTACTGTTGTAAATCATACCCAAACGTACTGTTGTAAATCATACCCAAACGTTCTCATCTTTTCTGTTGTAAATCATACCCAAACATACTGTTGTAAATCATACACAAACGTACTGTTGTAAATGATACCCAAACGTACTGTTGTAAATCATACCCAAACATACTGTTGTAAATCATACCCGAACATAATGTTGTAAATCATACCCAAACGTACTGTTGTAAATCATACCCAAACGTACTCACCTTTTCTGTTGTAAATCATACCCAAACATACTGTTGTAAATCATACCCAAACGTTCTCATCTTTTCTGTTGTAAATCATACCCAAACGTACTGTTGTAAATCAAACCCAAACGTACTGTTGTAAATCATACCCAAACATACTGTTGTAAATCAAACCCAAACGTACTGTTGTAAATCATACCCAAACGTACTGTTGTAAATCAAACCCAAACGTACTGTTGTAAATCATACCCAAACGTACTGTTGTAAATCATACCCAAACGTACTGTTGTAAATCATACCCAAACGTACTGTTGTAAATCATACCCAAACGTACTGTTGTAAATCATACCCAAACATACTGTTGTAAATCAAACCCAAACGTTCTCATCTTTTCTGTTGTAAATCATACCCAAACATACTGTTGTAAATCATACCCAAACGTACTGTTGTAAATCATACCCAAACGTACTGTTGTAAATCATACCCAAACGTACTGTTGTAAATCATACCCAAACGTACTGTTGTAAATCATATCCAAACGTACTGTTGTAAATCATACCCAAACGTACTGTTGTAAATCATACCCAAACGTACTGTTGTAAATCATACCCAAACGTACTGTTGTAAATCATACCCAAACGTACTGTTGTAAATCATACCCAAACGTACTGTTGTAAATCATACCCAAACGTACTGTTGTAAATCATACCCAAACGTACTGTTGTAAATCATACCCAAACGTACTGTTGTAAATCATACCCAAACATTCTGTTGTAAATCATACCCAAACGTACTGTTGTAAATCATACACAAACGTACTGTTGTAAATGATACCCAAACGTACTGTTGTAAATCATACCCAAACATACTGTTGTAAATCATACACAAACGTACTGTTGTAAATGATACCCAAACGTACTGTTGTAAATCATACCCAAACATACTGTTGTAAATCATACCCGAACATAATGTTGTAAATCATACCCAAACGTACTGTTGTAAATCATACCCAAACGTACTCACCTTTTCTGTTGTAAATCATACCCAAACATACTGTTGTAAATCATACCCAAACGTTCTCATCTTTTCTGTTGTAAATCATACCCAAACGTACTGTTGTAAATCAAACCCAAACGTACTGTTGTAAATCATACCCAAACATACTGTTGTAAATCAAACCCAAACGTACTGTTGTAAATCATACCCAAACGTACTGTTGTAAATCAAACCCAAACGTACTGTTGTAAATCATACCCAAACGTTGTTGTAAATCATACCCAAACGTACTGTTGTAAATCATACCCAAACGTACTGTTGTAAATCATACCCAAACGTACTGTTGTAAATCATACCCAAACATACTGTTGTAAATCAAACCCAAACGTTCTCATCTTTTCTGTTGTAAATCATACCCAAACATACTGTTGTAAATCATACCCAAACGTACTGTTGTAAATGATACCCAAACGTACTGTTGTAAATCATACCCAAACATACTGTTGTAAATCATACCCGAACATACTGTTGTAAATCATACCCAAACGTACTGTTGTAAATCATACCCAAACGTACTCACTTTTCTGTTGTAAATCATACCCAAACATACTGTTGTAAATCATACCCAAACGTTCTCATCTTTTCTGTTGTAAATCATACCCAAACGTACTGTTGTAAATCAAACCCAAACGTACTGTTGTAAATCATACCCAAACATACTGTTGTAAATCAAACCCAAACGTACTGTTGTAAATCATACCCAAACGTACTGTTGTAAATCAAACCCAAACGTACTGTTGTAAATCATACCCAAACGTACTGTTGTAAATCATACCCAAACGTACTGTTGTAAATCATACCCAAACATACTGTTGTAAATCATACCCAAACGTACTGTTGTAAATCATACCCAAACATACTGTTGTAAATCAAACCCAAACGTTCTCATCTTTTCTGTTGTAAATCATACCCAAACATACTGTTGTAAATCATACCCAAACGTACTGTTGTAAATCATACCCAAACGTACTGTTGTAAATCATACCCAAACATACTGTTGTAAATCATACCCAAACGTACTGTTGTAAATCATACCCAAACGTACTGTTGTAAATCATACCCAAACGTACTGTTGTAAATCATACCCAAACGTACTGTTGTAAATCATACCCAAACGTACTGTTGTAAATCATACCCAAACGTACTGTTGTAAATCATACCCAAACGTACTGTTGTAAATCATACCCAAACGTACTGTTGTAAATCATACCCAAACGTACTGTTGTAAATCATACCCAAACGTTCTCATCTTTTCTGTTGTAAATCATACCCAAACATACTGTTGTAAATCATACCCAAACGTACTGTTGTAAATGATACCCAAACGTACTGTTGTAAATCATACCCAAACATACTGTTGTAAATCATACCCAACATAATGTTGTAAATCATACCCAAACGTACTGTTGTAAATCATACCCAAACGTACTCACCTTTTCTGTTGTAAATCATACCCAAACATACTGTTGTAAATCATACCCAAACGTTCTCATCTTTTCTGTTGTAAATCATACCCAAACGTACTGTTGTAAATCAAACCCAAACGTACTGTTGTAAATCATACCCAAACATACTGTTGTAAATCAAACCCAAACGTACTGTTGTAAATCATACCCAAACGTACTGTTGTAAATCAAACCCAAACGTACTGTTGTAAATCATACCCAAACGTACTGTTGTAAATCATACCCAAACGTACTGTTGTAAATCATACCCAAACGTACTGTTGTAAATCATACCCAAACGTACTGTTGTAAATCATACCCAAACATACTGTTGTAAATCAAACCCAAACGTTCTCATCTTTTCTGTTGTAAATCATACCCAAACATACTGTTGTAAATCATACCCAAACGTACTGTTGTAAATCATACCCAAACGTACTGTTGTAAATCATACCCAAACGTACTGTTGTAAATCATACCCAAACGTACTGTTGTAAATCATACCAAACGTACTGTTGTAAATCATACCCAAACGTACTGTTGTAAATCATACCCAAACGTACTGTTGTAAATCATACCCAAACGTACTGTTGTAAATCATACCCAAACGTACTGTTGTAAATCATACCCAAACGTACTGTTGTAAATCATACCCAAACGTACTGTTGTAAATCATACCCAAACGTACTGTTGTAAATCATACCCAAACGTACTGTTGTAAATCATACCCAAACATTCTGTTGTAAATCATACCCAAACGTACTGTTGTAAATCATACACAAACGTACTGTTGTAAATGATACCCAAACGTACTGTTGTAAATCATACCCAAACATACTGTTGTAAATCATACCAAACGTAAAATGATACCCAAACGTACTGTTGTAAATCATACCCAAACATACTGTTGTAAATCATACCCGAACATAATGTTGTAAATCATACCCAAACGTACTGTTGTAAATCATACCCAAACGTACTCACCTTTTCTGTTGTAAATCATACCCAAACATACTGTTGTAAATCATACCCAAACGTATCTTTTGTAAATCATACCCAAACGTACTGTTGTAAATCAAACCCAAACGTACTGTTGTAAATCATACCCAAACATACTGTTGTAAATCAAACCCAAACGTACTGTTGTAAATCATACCCAAACGTACTGTTGTAAATCAAACCCAAACGTACTGTTGTAAATCATACCCAAACGTACTGTTGTAAATCATACCCAAACGTACTGTTGTAAATCATACCCAAACGTACTGTTGTAAATCATACCCAAACGTACTGTTGTAAATCATACCCAAACATACTGTTGTAAATCAAACCCAAACGTTCTCATCTTTTCTGTTGTAAATCATACCCAAACATACTGTTGTAAATCATACCCAAACGTACTGTTGTAAATCATACCCAAACGTTGTTGTAAATCATACCCAAACGTACTGTTGTAAATCATACCCAAACGTACTGTTGTAAATCATACCCAAACGTACTGTTGTAAATCATACCCAAACGTACTGTTGTAAATCATACCCAAACATACTGTTGTAAATCATACCCAAACGTACTGTTGTAAATCATACCCAAACGTACTGTTGTAAATCATACCCAAACGTACTGTTGTAAATCATACCCAAACGTACTGTTGTAAATCATACCCAAACGTACTGTTGTAAATCATACCCAAACGTACTGTTGTAAATCATACCCAAACGTACTGTTGTAAATCATACCCAAACGTACTGTTGTAAATCATACCCAAACGTACTGTTGTAAATCATACCCAAACGTACTGTTGTAAATCATACCCAAACATTCTGTTGTAAATCATACCCAAACGTACTGTTGTAAATCATACCCAAACGTACTGTTGTAAATCAAACCCAAACGTACTGTTGTAAATCATACCCAAACGTACTGTTGTAAATCATACCCAAACGTACTGTTGTAAATCATACCCAAACATACTGTTGTAAATCATACCCAAACGTACTGTTGTAAATCATACCCAAACGTACTGTTGTAAATCAAACCCAAACGTTCTCATCTTTTCTGTTGTAAATCATACCCAAACGTACTGTTGTAAATCATACCCAAACGTACTGTTGTAAATCATACCCAAACATACTGTTGTAAATCATACCCAAACATACTGTTGTAAATCATACCCAAACGTACTGTTGTAAATCATACCCAAACGTACTGTTGTAAATCAAACCCAAACGTTCTCATCTTTTCTGTTGTAAATCATACCCAAACATACTGTTGTAAATCATACCCAAACGTACTGTTGTAAATCATACCCAAACGTACTGTTGTAAATCATACCCAAACATACTGTTGTAAATCATACCCAAACGTACTGTTGTAAATCATACCCAAACGTACTGTTGTAAATCATACCCAAACGTACTGTTGTAAATCATACCCAAACGTACTGTTGTAAATCATACCCAAACGTACTGTTGTAAATCATACCCAAACGTACTGTTGTAAATCATACCCAAACGTACTGTTGTAAATCATACCCAAACGTACTGTTGTAAATCATACCCAAACGTACTGTTGTAAATCATACCCAAACGTACTGTTGTAAATCAAACCCAAACGTACTGTTGTAAATCATACCCAAACGTACTGTTGTAAATCATACCCAAACGTACTGTTGTAAATCATACCCAAACATACTGTTGTAAATCATACCCAAACGTACTGTTGTAAATCATACCCAAACATACTGTTGTAAATCAAACCCAAACGTTCTCATCTTTTCTGTTGTAAATCATACCCAAACATACTGTTGTAAATCATACCCAAACGTACTGTTGTAAATCATACCCAAACGTACTGTTGTAAATCATACCCAAACATACTGTTGTAAATCATACCCAAACGTACTGTTGTAAATCATACCCAAACGTACTGTTGTAAATCATACCCAAACATACTGTTGTAAATCATACCCAAACGTACTGTTGTAAATCATACCCAAACGCTGTTGTAAATCATACCCAAACGTACTGTTGTAAATCATACCCAAACGTACTGTTGTAAATCATACCCAAACGTATACTGTTGTAAATCATACCCAAACGTACTGTTGTAAATCATACCCAAACGTACTGTTGTAAATCATACCCAAACGTACTGTTGTAAATCATACCCAAACGTACTGTTGTAAATCATACCCAAACATTCTGTTGTAAATCATACCCAAACGTACTGTTGTAAATCAAACCCAAACGTTCTCATCTTTTCTGTTGTAAATCATACCCAAACGTACTGTTGTAAATCATACCCAAACATACTGTTGTAAATCAAACCCAAACGTTCTCATCTTTTCTGTTGTAAATCATACCCAAACATACTGTTGTAAATCATACCCAAACGTACTGTTGTAAATGATACCCAAACGTACTGTTGTAAATCATACCCAAACATACTGTTGTAAATCATACCCGAACATACTGTTGTAAATCATACCCAAACGTACTGTTGTAAATCATACCCAAACGTACTGTTGTAAATCATACCCAAACGTACTCAACTTTTCTGTTGTAAATCATACCCAAACATACTGTTGTAAATCATACCCAAACATACTGTTGTAAATCATACCCAAACGTACTGTTGTAAATCATACCCAAAAGTACTGTTGTAAATCATACCCAAACGTACTGTTGTAAATCATACCCAAACGTACTGTTGTAAATCATACCCAAACGTACTGTTGTAAATCATACCCAAACGTACTGTTGTAAATCATACCCAAACATACTGTTGTAAATCATACCCAAACATACTGTTGTAAATCATACCCAAACGTACTGTTGTAAATCATACCCAAACGTACTGTTGTAAATCATACCCAAACGTACTGTTGTAAATCATACCCAAACGTACTGTTGTAAATCATACCCAAACGTACTGTTGTAAATCATACCCAAACGTACTGTTGTAAATCATACCCAAACGTACTGTTGTAAATCATACCCAAACGTTCTCATCTTTTCTGTTGTAAATCATACCCAAACGTACTGTTGTAAATCAAACCCAAACGTACTGTTGTAAATCATACCCAAACGTACTGTTGTAAATCAAACCCAAACGTACTGTTGTAAATCATACCCAAACGTACTGTTGTAAATCAAACCCAAACGTAATGTTGTAAATCATACCCAAACGTACTGTTGTAAATCATACCCAAACGTACTGTTGTAAATCATACCCAAACGTACTGTTGTAAATCATACCCAAACATACTGTTGTAAATCATACCCAAACGTACTGTTGTAAATCATACCCAAACGTACTGTTGTAAATCATACCCAAACGTTCTCATCTTTTCTGTTGTAAATCATACCCAAACGTACTGTTGTAAATCAAACCCAAACGTACTGTTGTAAATCATACCCAAACGTACTGTTGTAAATCAAACCCAAACGTACTGTTGTAAATCATACCCAAACGTACTGTTGTAAATTAAACCCAAAAGTACTGTTGTAAATCATACCCAAACGTACTGTTGTAAATCATACCCAAACATACTGTTGTAAATCATACCCAAACGTACTGTTGTAAATCATACCCAAACGTACTGTTGTAAATCATACCCAAACGTACTGTTGTAAATCATACCCAAACGTACTGTTGTAAATCATACCCAAACGTACTGTTGTAAATCATACCCAAACGTTCTCATCTTTTCTGTTGTAAATCATACCCAAACGTACTGTTGTAAATCAAACCCAAACGTACTGTTGTAAATCATACCCAAACGTACTGTTGTAAATCAAACCCAAACGTACTGTTGTAAATCATACCCAAACGTACTGTTGTAAATCAAACCCAAACGTACTGTTGTAAATCATACCCAAACGTACTGTTGTAAATCATACCCAAACGTACTGTTGTAAATCATACCCAAACATACTGTTGTAAATCATACCCAAACGTACTGTTGTAAATCATACCCAAACATTCTCATCTTTTCTGTTGTAAATCATACCCAAACGTACTGTTGTAAATCAAACCCAAACGTACTGTTGTAAATCATACCCAAACGTACTGTTGTAAATCAAACCCAAACGTACTGTTGTAAATCATACCCAAACGTACTGTTGTAAATCAAACCCAAACGTACTGTTGTAAATCATACCCAAACGTACTGTTGTAAATCATACCCAAACATTCTCATCTTTTCTGTTGTAAATCATACCCAAACGTACTGTTGTAAATCAAACCCAAACGTACTGTTGTAAATCATACCCAAACGTACTGTTGTAAATCAAACCCAAACGTACTGTTGTAAATCATACCCAAACGTACTGTTGTAAATCAAACCCAAACGTACTGTTGTAAATCATACCCAAACATACTGTTGTAAATCATACCCAAACGTACTGTTGTAAATCATACCCAAACGTACTGTTGTAAATCATACCCAAACGTACTGTTGTAAATCATACCCAAACATACTGTTGTAAATCATACCCGAACATAATGTTGTAAATCATACCCAAACGTACTGTTGTAAATCATACCCAAACGTACTCACCTTTTCTGTTGTAAATCATACCCAAACATACTGTTGTAAATCATACCCAAACGTTCTCATCTTTTCTGTTGTAAATCATACCCAAACGTACTGTTGTAAATCAAACCCAAACGTACTGTTGTAAATCATACCCAAACATACTGTTGTAAATCAAACCCAAACGTACTGTTGTAAATCATACCCAAACGTACTGTTGTAAATCAAACCCAAACGTACTGTTGTAAATCATACCCAAACGTACTGTTGTAAATCATACCCAAACGTACTGTTGTAAATCATACCCAAACGTACTGTTGTAAATCATACCCAAACGTACTGTTGTAAATCATACCCAAACATACTGTTGTAAATCAAACCCAAACGTTCTCATCTTTTCTGTTGTAAATCATACCCAAACATACTGTTGTAAATCATACCCAAACGTACTGTTGTAAATCATACCCAAACGTACTGTTGTAAATCATACCCAAACGTACTGTTGTAAATCATACCCAAACGTACTGTTGTAAATCATATCCAAACGTACTGTTGTAAATCATACCCAAACGTACTGTTGTAAATCATACCCAAACGTACTGTTGTAAATCATACCCAAACGTACTGTTGTAAATCATACCCAAACGTACTGTTGTAAATCATACCCAAACGTACTGTTGTAAATCATACCCAAACGTACTGTTGTAAATCATACCCAAACGTACTGTTGTAAATCATACCCAAACGTACTGTTGTAAATCATACCCAAACGTACTGTTGTAAATCATACCCAAACATTCTGTTGTAAATCATACCCAAACGTACTGTTGTAAATCATACCCAAACGTACTGTTGTAAATCAAACCCAAACGTACTGTTGTAAATCATACCCAAACGTACTGTTGTAAATCATACCCAAACGTACTGTTGTAAATCATACCCAAACATACTGTTGTAAATCATACCCAAACGTACTGTTTTAAATCATACCCAAACGTACTGTTGTAAATCAAACCCAAACGTTCTCATCTTTTCTGTTGTAAATCATACCCAAACATACTGTTGTAAATCATACCCAAACGTACTGTTGTAAATCATACCCAAACGTACTGTTGTAAATCATACCCAAACATACTGTTGTAAATCATACCCAAACGTACTGTTGTAAATCATACCCAAACGTACTGTTGTAAATCATACCCAAACGTACTGTTGTAAATCATACCCAAACGTACTGTTGTAAATCATACCCAAACGTACTGTTGTAAATCATACCCAAACGTACTGTTGTAAATCATACCCAAACGTACTGTTGTAAATCATACCCAAACGTACTGTTGTAAATCATACCCAAACGTACTGTTGTAAATCATACCCAAACGTACTGTTGTAAATCATACCCAAACGTACTGTTGTAAATCAAACCCAAACGTACTGTTGTAAATCATACCCAAACGTACTGTTGTAAATCATACCCAAACGTACTGTTGTAAATCATACCCAAACATACTGTTGTAAATCATACCCAAACGTACTGTTGTAAATCATACCCAAACATACTGTTGTAAATCAAACCCAAACGTTCTCATCTTTTCTGTTGTAAATCATACCCAAACATACTGTTGTAAATCATACCCAAACGTACTGTTGTAAATCATACCCAAACGTACTGTTGTAAATCATACCCAAACATACTGTTGTAAATCATACCCAAACGTACTGTTGTAAATCATACCCAAACGTACTGTTGTAAATCATACCCAAACGTACTGTTGTAAATCATACCCAAACGTACTGTTGTAAATCATACCCAAACGTACTGTTGTAAATCATACCCAAACGTACTGTTGTAAATCATACCCAAACGTACTGTTGTAAATCATACCCAAACGTACTGTTGTAAATCATACCCAAACGTACTGTTGTAAATCATACCCAAACATTCTGTTGTAAATCATACCCAAACGTACTGTTGTAAATCAAACCCAAACGTTCTCATCTTTTCTGTTGTAAATCATACCCAAACGTACTGTTGTAAATCATACCCAAACGTACTGTTGTAAATCAAACCCAAACGTTCTCATCTTTTCTGTTGTAAATCATACCCAAACATACTGTTGTAAATCATACCCAAACGTACTGTTGTAAATGATACCCAAACGTACTGTTGTAAATCATACCCAAACATACTGTTGTAAATCATACCCGAACATACTGTTGTAAATCATACCCAAACGTACTGTTGTAAATCATACCCAAACGTACTCACCTTTTCTGTTGTAAATCATACCCAAACATACTGTTGTAAATCATACCCAAACATACTGTTGTAAATCATACCCAAACGTACTGTTGTAAATCATACCCAAAAGTACTGTTGTAAATCATACCCAAACGTACTGTTGTAAATCATACCCAAACGTACTGTTGTAAATCATACCCAAACGTACTGTTGTAAATCATACCCAAACGTACTGTTGTAAATCATACCCAAACGTACTGTTGTAAATCATACCCAAACGTACTGTTGTAAATCAAACCCAAACGTTCTCATCTTTTCTGTTGTAAATCATACCCAAACATACTGTTGTAAATCATACCCAAACGTACTGTTGTAAATCATACCCAAACGTACTGTTGTAAATCATACCCAAACATACTGTTGTAAATCATACCCAAACGTACTGTTGTAAATCATACCCAAACGTACTGTTGTAAATCATACCCAAACGTACTGTTGTAAATCATACCCAAAAATCATACCCAAACGTACTGTTGTAAATCATACCCAAACGTACTGTTGTAAATCATACCCAAACGTACTGTTGTAAATCATACCCAAACGTACTGTTGTAAATCATACCCAAACGTACTGTTGTAAATCATACCCAAACGTACTGTTGTAAATCATACCCAAACGTACTGTTGTAAATCAAACCCAAACGTACTGTTGTAAATCATACCCAAACGTACTGTTGTAAATCATACCCAAACGTACTGTTGTAAATCATACCCAAACATACTGTTGTAAATCATACCCAAACGTACTGTTGTAAATCATACCCAAACATACTGTTGTAAATCAAACCCAAACGTTCTCATCTTTTCTGTTGTAAATCATACCCAAACATACTGTTGTAAATCATACCCAAACGTACTGTTGTAAATCATACCCAAACGTACTGTTGTAAATCATACCCAAACATACTGTTGTAAATCATACCCAAACGTACTGTTGTAAATCATACCCAAACGTACTGTTGTAAATCATACCCAAACGTACTGTTGTAAATCATACCCAAACGTACTGTTGTAAATCATACCCAAACGTACTGTTGTAAATCATACCCAAACGTACTGTTGTAAATCATACCCAAACGTACTGTTGTAAATCATACCCAAACATTCTGTTGTAAATCATACCCAAACGTACTGTTGTAAATCAAACCCAAACGTTCTCATCTTTTCTGTTGTAAATCATACCCAAACGTACTGTTGTAAATCATACCCAAACATACTGTTGTAAATCAAACCCAAACGTTCTCATCTTTTCTGTTGTAAATCATACCCAAACATACTGTTGTAAATCATACCCAAACGTACTGTTGTAAATGATACCCAAACGTACTGTTGTAAATCATACCCAAACATACTGTTGTAAATCATACCCGAACATACTGTTGTAAATCATACCCAAACGTACTGTTGTAAATCATACCCAAACGTACTCACCTTTTCTGTTGTAAATCATACCCAAACATACTGTTGTAAATCATACCCAAACATACTGTTGTAAATCATACCCAAACGTACTGTTGTAAATCATACCCAAAAGTACTGTTGTAAATCATACCCAAACGTACTGTTGTAAATCATACCCAAACGTACTGTTGTAAATCATACCCAAACGTACTGTTGTAAATCATACCCAAACGTACTGTTGTAAATCATACCCAAACATACTGTTGTAAATCATACCCAAACGTACTGTTGTAAATCATACCCAAACGTACTGTTGTAAATCATACCCAAACGTACTGTTGTAAATCATACCCAAACGTACTGTTGTAAATCATACCCAAACGTACTGTTGTAAATCATACCCAAACGTACTGTTGTAAATCATACCCAAAAATCATACCCAAACGTACTGTTGTAAATCATACCCAAACGTACTGTTGTAAATCATACCCAAACGTACTGTTGTAAATCATACCCAAACGTTCTCATCTTTTCTGTTGTAAATCATACCCAAACGTACTGTTGTAAATCAAACCCAAACGTACTGTTGTAAATCATACCCAAACGTACTGTTGTAAATCAAACCCAAACGTACTGTTGTAAATCATACCCAAACGTACTGTTGTAAATCAAACCCAAACGTACTGTTGTAAATCATACCCAAACGTACTGTTGTAAATCATACCCAAACGTACTGTTGTAAATCATACCCAAACGTACTGTTGTAAATCATACCCAAACGTACTGTTGTAAATCAAACCCAAACGTACTGTTGTAAATCATACCCAAACGTACTGTTGTAAATCAAACCCAAACGTACTGTTGTAAATCATACCCAAACATACTGTTGTAAATCATACCCAAACATACTGTTGTAAATCATACCCAAACGTACTGTTGTAAATCATACCCAAACGTACTGTTGTAAATCATACCCAAACGTACTGTTGTAAATCATACCCAAACGTACTGTTGTAAATCATACCCAAACGTTCTCATCTTTTCTGTTGTAAATCATACCCAAACGTACTGTTGTAAATCAAACCCAAACGTACTGTTGTAAATCATACCCAAACGTACTGTTGTAAATCAAACCCAAACGTACTGTTGTAAATCATACCCAAACGTACTGTTGTAAATCAAACCCAAACGCACTGTTGTAAATCATACCCAAACGTACTGTTGTAAATCATACCCAAACGTACTGTTGTAAATCATACCCAAACGTACTGTTGTAAATCATACCCAAACGTACTGTTGTAAATCATACCCAAACGTACTGTTGTAAATCATACCCAAACGTACTGTTGTAAATCATACCCAAACGTTCTCATCTTTTCTGTTGTAAATCATACCCAAACGTACTGTTGTAAATCAAACCCAAACGTACTGTTGTAAATCATACCCAAACGTACTGTTGTAAATCAAACCCAAACGTACTGTTGTAAATCATACCCAAACGTACTGTTGTAAATCAAACCCAAACGTACTGTTGTAAATCATACCCAAACGTACTGTTGTAAATCATACCCAAACGTACTGTTGTAAATCATACCCAAACGTACTGTTGTAAATCATACCCAAACGTACTGTTGTAAATCATACCCAAACGTACTGTTGTAAATCATACCCAAACGTACTGTTGTAAATCATACCCAAACGTTCTCATCTTTTCTGTTGTAAATCATACCCAAACGTACTGTTGTAAATCAAACCCAAACGTACTGTTGTAAATCATACCCAAACGTACTGTTGTAAATCAAACCCAAACGTACTGTTGTAAATCATACCCAAACGTACTGTTGTAAATCATACCCAAACGTACTGTTGTAAATCATACCCAAACGTACTGTTGTAAATCATACCCAAACGTACTGTTGTAAATCATACCCAAACGTACTGTTGTAAATCATACCCAAACATACTGTTGTAAATCATACCCAAACGTACTGTTGTAAATCATACCCAAACGTTCTCATCTTTTCTGTTGTAAATCATACCCAAACGTACTGTTGTAAATCAAACCCAAACGTACTGTTGTAAATCATACCCAAACGTACTGTTGTAAATCAAACCCAAACGTACTGTTGTAAATCATACCCAAACGTACTGTTGTAAATCAAACCCAAACGTACTGTTGTAAATCATACCCAAACATACTGTTGTAAATCATACCCAAACGTACTGTTGTAAATCATACCCAAACGTACTGTTGTAAATCATACCCAAACATACTGTTGTAAATCATACCCAAACATACTGTTGTAAATCATACCCAAACGTACTGTTGTAAATCATACCCAAACGTACTGTTGTAAATCATACCCAAACGTACTGTTGTAAATCATACCCAAACGTACTGTTGTAAATCATACCCAAACGTACTGTTGTAAATCATACCCAAACGTACTGTTGTAAATCATACCCAAACGTACTGTTGTAAATCATACCCAAACGTTCTCATCTTTTCTGTTGTAAATCATACCCAAACGTACTGTTGTAAATCAAACCCAAACGTACTGTTGTAAATCATACCCAAACGTACTGTTGTAAATCAAACCCAAACGTACTGTTGTAAATCATACCCAAACGTACTGTTGTAAATCAAACCCAAACGTACTGTTGTAAATCATACCCAAACGTACTGTTGTAAATCATACCCAAACGTACTGTTGTAAATCATACCCAAACGTACTGTTGTAAATCATACCCAAACGTACTGTTGTAAATCATACCCAAACGTACTGTTGTAAATCATACCCAAACGTACTGTTGTAAATCATACCCAAACGTTCTCATCTTTTCTGTTGTAAATCATACCCAAACGTACTGTTGTAAATCAAACCCAAACGTACTGTTGTAAATCATACCCAAACGTACTGTTGTAAATCAAACCCAAACGTAATGTTGTAAATCATACCCAAACGTACTGTTGTAAATCAAACCCAAACGTACTGTTGTAAATCATACCCAAACGTACTGTTGTAAATCATACCCAAACGTACTGTTGTAAATCATACCCAAACGTACTGTTGTAAATCATACCCAAACGTACTGTTGTAAATCATACCCAAACGTACTGTTGTAAATCATACCCAAACGTACTGTTGTAAATCATACCCAAACGTTCTCATCTTTTCTGTTGTAAATCATACCCAAACGTACTGTTGTAAATCAAACCCAAACGCACTGTTGTAAATCATACCCAAACGTACTGTTGTAAATCAAACCCAAACGTACTGTTGTAAATCATACCCAAACGTACTGTTGTAAATCATACCCAAACGTACTGTTGTAAATCATACCCAAACATACTGTTGTAAATCATACCCAAACGTACTGTTGTAAATCATACCCAAACGTTCTCATCTTTTCTGTTGTAAATCATACCCAAACGTACTGTTGTAAATCAAACCCAAACGTACTGTTGTAAATCATACCCAAACGTACTGTTGTAAATCAAACCCAAACGTACTGTTGTAAATCATACCCAAACGTACTGTTGTAAATCAAACCCAAACGAACTGTTGTAAATCATACCCAAACGTACTGTTGTAAATCATACCCAAACGTACTGTTGTAAATCATACCCAAACGTACTGTTGTAAATCATACCCAAACGTTCTGCTGTAAATCATACCCAAACGTACTGTTGTAAATCATACCCAAACGTACTGTTGTAAATCATACCCAAACGTACTCACCTTTTCTGTTGTAAATCATACCCAAACATACTGTTGTAAATCATACCCAAACGTTCTCATCTTTTCTGTTGTAAATCATACCCAAACGTACTGTTGTAAATCAAACCCAAACGTACTGTTGTAAATCATACCCAAACATACTGTTGTAAATCAAACCCAAACGTACTGTTGTAAATCATACCCAAACGTACTGTTGTAAATCAAACCCAAACGTACTGTTGTAAATCATACCCAAACGTACTGTTGTAAATCATACCCAAACGTACTGTTGTAAATCATACCCAAACGTACTGTTGTAAATCATACCCAAACGTACTGTTGTAAATCATACCCAAACATACTGTTGTAAATCAAACCCAAACGTTCTCATCTTTTCTGTTGTAAATCATACCCAAACGTTCTCATCTTTTCTGTTGTAAATCATACCCAAACGTACTGTTGTAAATCATACCCAAACGTACTGTTGTAAATCATACCCAAACGTACTGTTGTAAATCATACCCAAACGTACTGTTGTAAATCATACCCAAACGTACTGTTGTAAATCATACCCAAACGTACTGTTGTAAATCATACCCAAACGTACTGTTGTAAATCATACCCAAACGTACTGTTGTAAATCATACCCAAACGTACTGTTGTAAATCTTACCCAAACGTACTGTTGTAAATCATACCCAAACGTACTGTTGTAAATCATACCCAAACATTCTGTTGTAAATCATACCCAAACGTACTGTTGTAAATCATACCCAAACGTACTGTTGTAAATCAAACCCAAACGTTCTCATCTTTTCTGTTGTAAATCATACCCAAACGTACTGTTGTAAATCATACCCAAACATACTGCTGTAAATCAAACCCAAACGTTCTCATCTTTTCTGTTGTAAATCATACCCAAACATACTGTTGTAAATCATACCCAAACGTACTGTTGTAAATGATACCCAAACGTACTGTTGTAAATCATACCCAAACATACTGTTGTAAATCATACCCAAACGTACTGTTGTAAATCATACCCAAACGTACTCACCTTTTCTGTTGTAAATCATACCCAAACATACTGTTGTAAATCATACCCAAACGTACTGTTGTAAATCATACCCAAACGTACTGTTGTAAATCATACCCAAACGTACTGTTGTAAATCATACCCAAACGTACTGTTGTAAATCATACCCAAACGTTCTGTTGTAAATCATACCCAAACGTACTGTTGTAAATCATACCCAAACGTACTGTTGTAAATCATACCCAAACGTACTCACCTTTTCTGTTGTAAATCATACCCAAACATACTGTTGTAAATCATACCCAAACGTTCTCATCTTTTCTGTTGTAAATCATACCCAAACGTACTGTTGTAAATCAAACCCAAACGTACTGTTGTAAATCATACCCAAACATACTGTTGTAAATCAAACCCAAACGTACTGTTATAAATCATACCCAAACGTACTGTTGTAAATCAAACCCAAACGTACTGTTGTAAATCATACCCAAACGTACTGTTGTAAATCATACCCAAACGTACTGTTGTAAATCATACCCAAACATACTGTTGTAAATCATACCCAAACGTACTGTTGTAAATCATACCCAAACATACTGTTGTAAATCAAACCCAAACGTTCTCATCTTTTCTGTTGTAAATCATACCCAAACGTACTGTTGTAAATCATACCCAAACGTACTGTTGTAAATCATACCCAAACGTACTGTTGTAAATCATACCCAAACGTACTGTTGTAAATCATACCCAAACGTACTGTTGTAAATCATACCCAAACGTACTGTTGTAAATCATACCCAAACGTACTGTTGTAAATCATACCCAAACGTACTGTTGTAAATCATACCCAAACGTACTGTTGTAAATCATACCCAAACGTACTGTTGTAAATCATACCCAAACGTACTGTTGTAAATCATACCCAAACATTCTGTTGTAAATCATACCCAAACGTACTGTTGTAAATCATACCCAAACGTACTGTTGTAAATCAAACCCAAACGTTCTCATCTTTTCTGTTGTAAATCATACCCAAACGTACTGTTGTAAATCATACCCAAACATACTGTTGTAAATCAAACCCAAACGTTCTCATCTTTTCTGTTGTAAATCATACCCAAACATACTGTTGTAAATCATACCCAAACGTACTGTTGTAAATGATACCCAAACGTACTGTTGTAAATCATACCCAAACATACTGTTGTAAATCATACCCAAACGTACTGTTGTAAATCATACCCAAACGTACTCACCTTTTCTGTTGTAAATCATACCCAAACATACTGTTGTAAATCATACCCAAACGTACTGTTGTAAATCATACCCAAACGTACTGTTGTAAATCATACCCAAACGTACTGTTGTAAATCATACCCAAACGTACTGTTGTAAATCATACCCAAACGTACTGTTGTAAATCATACCCAAACATACTGTTGTAAATAATACCCAAACATACTGTTGTAAATCATACCCAAACGTACTGTTGTAAATCATACCCAAACGTACTGTTGTAAATCATACCCAAACGTACTGTTGTAAATCATACCCAAACGTTCTCATCTTTTCTGTTGTAAATCATACCCAAACATACTGTTGTAAATCAAACCCAAACGCATGTTGTAAATCATACCCAAACGTATACTGTTGTAAATCAAACCCAAACGTACTGTTGTAAATCATACCCAAACGCACTGTTGTAAATCAAACCCAAACGTACTGTTGTAAATCATACCCAAACGTACTGTTGTAAATCATACCCAAACGTACTGTTGTAAATCATACCCAAACGTACTGTTGTAAATCATACCCAAACGTACTGTTGTAAATCATACCCAAACGTACTGTTGTAAATCATACCCAAACGTTCTGTTGTAAATCATACCCAAACGTACTGTTGTAAATCATACCCAAACGTACTGTTGTAAATCATACCCAAACGTACTGTTGTAAATCATACCCAAACGTACTGTTGTAAATCATACCCAAACGTACTGTTGTAAATCATACCCAAACGTACTGTTGTAAATCATACCCAAACGTACTGTTGTAAATCATACCCAAACGTACTGTTGTAAATCATACCCAAACGTACTGTTGTAAATCATACCCAAACGCTGTTGTAAATCATACCCAAACGTATTGTTGTAAATCATACCCAAACGTACTGTTGTAAATCATACCCAAACGTTCTGTTGTAAATCATACCCAAACGTACTGTTGTAAATCATACCCAAACGTACTGTTGTAAATCATACCCAAACGTGCTGTTGTAAATCAAACCCAAACGTACTGTTGTAAATCATACCCAAACGTACTGTTGTAAATCAAACCCAAACGTACTGTTGTAAATCATACCCAAACGTACTGTTGTAAATCATACCCAAACGTACTGTTGTAAATCATACCCAAACGTACTGTTGTAAATCATACCCAAACGTACTGTTGTAAATCATACCCAAACGTTCTGTTGTAAATCATACCCAAACGTACTGTTGTAAATCATACCCAAACGTTCTGTTGTAAATCATACCCAAACGTTCTCGTTGTAAATCATACCCAAACGTATTTGTAAATCATACCCAAACGTACTGTTGTAAATCATACCCAAACGTTCTCATCTTTTCTGTTGTAAATCATACCCAAACGTACTGTTGTAAATCATACCCAAACGTACTGTTGTAAATCATACCCAAACGTACTGTTGTAAATCATACCCAAACGTACTGTTGTAAATCATACCCAAACGTTCTGTTGTAAATCATACCCAAACGTACTGTTGTAAATCATACCCAAACGTACTGTTGTAAATCAAACCCAAACGTTCTCATCTTTTCTGTTGTAAATCATACCCAAACGTACTGTTGTAAATCATACCCAAACATTCTGTTGTAAATCAAACCCAAACGTTCTCATCTTTTCTGTTGTAAATCATACCCAAACATACTGTTGTAAATCATACCCAAACATACTGTTGTAAATCATACCCAAACGTACTGTTGTAAATCATACCCAAACGTACTGTTGTAAATCATACCCAAACGTACTGTTGTAAATCATACCCAAACGTACTGTTGTAAATCATACCCAAACGTACTGTTGTAAATCATACCCAAACGTTCTGTTGTAAATCATACCCAAACGTACTGTTGTAAATCATACCCAAACGTACTGTTGTAAATCATACCCAAACGTACTGTTGTAAATCATACCCAAACGTACTGTTGTAAATCATACCCAAACGTTCTCATCTTTTCTGTTGTAAATCATACCCAAACGTACTGTTGTAAATCATACCCAAACGTACTGTTGTAAATCATACCCAAACGTACTGTTGTAAATCATACCCAAACGTTCTGTTGTAAATCATACCCAAACGTACTGTTGTAAATCATACCCAAACGTACTGTTGTAAATCATACCCAAACGTACTGTTGTAAATCATACCCAAACGTACTGTTGTAAATCATACCCAAACGTACTGTTGTAAATCATACCCAAACGTACTGTTGTAAATCATACCCAAACGTACTGTTGTAAATCATACCCAAACGTACTGTTGTAAATCATACCCAAACGTACTGTTGTAAATCATACCCAAACGTACTGTTGTAAATCATACCCAAACGTACTGTTGTAAATCATACCCAAACGTACTGTTGTAAATCATACCCAAACGTACTGTTGTAAATCATACCCAAACGTTCTGTTGTAAATCATACCCAAACGTACTGTTGTAAATCATACCCAAACGTACTGTTGTAAATCATACCCAAACGTACTGTTGTAAATCAAACCCAAACGTACTGTTGTAAATCATACCCAAACGTACTGTTGTAAATCAAACCCAAACGTACTGTTGTAAATCATACCCAAACGTACTGTTGTAAATCATACCCAAACGTACTGTTGTAAATCATACCCAAACGTACTGTTGTAAATCATACCCAAACGTACTGTTGTAAATCATACCCAAACGTACTGTTGTAAATCATACCCAAACGTACTGTTGTAAATCATACCCAAACGTACTGTTGTAAATCATACCCAAACGTACTGTTGTAAATCATACCCAAACGTACTGTTGTAAATCATACCCAAACGTTCTCATCTTTTCTGTTGTAAATCATACCCAAACGTACTGTTGTAAATCATACCCAAACGTACTGTTGTAAATCATACCCAAACGTACTGTTGTAAATCATACCCAAACGTACTGTTGTAAATCATACCCAAACGTTCTGTTGTAAATCATACCCAAACGTACTGTTGTAAATCATACCCAAACGTACTGTTGTAAATCAAACCCAAACGTTCTCATCTTTTCTGTTGTAAATCATACCCAAACGTACTGTTGTAAATCATACCCAAACATTCTGTTGTAAATCAAACCCAAACGTTCTCATCTTTTCTGTTGTAAATCATACCCAAACATACTGTTGTAAATCATACCCGAACATACTGTTGTAAATCATACCCAAACGTACTGTTGTAAATCATACCCAAACGTACTGTTGTAAATCATACCCAAACGTACTGTTGTAAATCATACCCAAACGTACTGTTGTAAATCATACCCAAACGTACTGTTGTAAATCATACCCAAACGTTCTGTTGTAAATCATACCCAAACGTACTGTTGTAAATCATACCCAAACGTACTGTTGTAAATCATACCCAAACGTACTGTTGTAAATCATACCCAAACGTACTGTTGTAAATCATACCCAAACGTTCTCATCTTTTCTGTTGTAAATCATACCCAAACGTACTGTTGTAAATCATACCCAAACGTACTGTTGTAAATCATACCCAAACGTACTGTTGTAAATCATACCCAAACGTTCTGTTGTAAATCATACCCAAACGTACTGTTGTAAATCATACCCAAACGTACTGTTGTAAATCAAACCCAAACGTTCTCATCTTTTCTGTTGTAAATCATACCCAAACATACTGTTGTAAATCATACCCGAACGTACTGTTGTAAATCATACCCAAACGTACTGTTGTAAATCATACCCAAACGTACTGTTGTAAATCATACCCAAACGTACTGTTGTAAATCATACCCAAACGTACTGTTGTAAATCATACCCAAACGTACTGTTGTAAATCAAACCCAAACGTTCTCATCTTTTCTGTTGTAAATCATACCCAAACGTACTGTTGTAAATCATACCCAAACATTCTGTTGTAAATCAAACCCAAACGTTCTCATCTTTTCTGTTGTAAATCATACCCAAACATACTGTTGTAAATCATACCCGAACATACTGTTGTAAATCATACCCAAACGTACTGTTGTAAATCATACCCAAACGTACTGTTGTAAATCATACCCAAACGTACTGTTGTAAATCATACCCAAACGTACTGTTGTAAATCATACCCAAACGTACTGTTGTAAATCATACCCAAACGTTCTGTTGTAAATCATACCCAAACGTACTGTTGTAAATCATACCCAAACGTACTGTTGTAAATCATACCCAAACGTACTGTTGTAAATCATACCCAAACGTACTGTTGTAAATCATACCCAAACGTTCTCATCTTTTCTGTTGTAAATCATACCCAAACGTACTGTTGTAAATCATACCCAAACGTACTGTTGTAAATCATACCCAAACGTACTGTTGTAAATCATACCCAAACGTACTGTTGTAAATCATACCCAAACGCTCTGTTGTAAATCATACCCAAACGCACTGTTGTAAATCATACCCAAACGTACTGTTGTAAATCAAACCCAAACGTTCTCATCTTTTCTGTTGTAAATCATACCCAAACATACTGTTGTAAATCATACCCGAACGTACTGTTGTAAATCATACCCAAACGTACTGTTGTAAATCATACCCAAACGTACTGTTGTAAATCATACCCAAACGTACTGTTGTAAATCATACCCAAACGTACTGTTGGAAATCATACCCAAACGTACTGTTGGAAATCATACCCAAACGTACTGTTGTAAATCATACCCAAACGTACTGTTGTAAATCATACCCAAACGTACTGTTGTAAATCATACCCAAACGCATTGTTGTAAATCATACCCAAACGTACTGTTGTAAATCATACCCAAACGTACTGTTGTAAATCATACCCAAACGTTCTGTTGTAAATCATACCCAAACGTACTGTTGTAAATCATACCCAAACGTACTGTTGTAAATCATACCCAAACGCACTGTTGTAAATCATACCCAAACGTACTGTTGTAAATCATACCCAAACGTACTGTTGTAAATCATACCCAAACGTACTGTTGTAAATCATACCCAAACGTACTGTTGTAAATCATACCCAAACGTACTGTTGTAAATCATACCCAAACGTACTGTTGTAAATCATACCCAAACGTACTGTTGTAAATCATACCCAAACGTACTGTTGTAAATCATACCCAAACGTACTGTTGTAAATCATACCCAAACGTTCTGTTGTAAATCATACCCAAACGTACTGTTGTAAATCATACCCAAACGCACTGTTGTAAATCATACCCAAACGTACTGTTGTAAATCATACCCAAACGTACTGTTGTAAATCAAACCCAAACGTACTGTTGTAAATCATACCCAAACGTACTGTTGTAAATCATACCCAAACGTACTGTTGTAAATCATACCCAAACGTACTGTTGTAAATCATACCCAAACGTACTGTTGTAAATCATACCCAAACGTACTGTTGTAAATCATACCCAAACGTACTGTTGTAAATCATACCCAAACGTACTGTTGTAAATCATACCCAAACGTACTGTTGTAAATCATACCCAAACGTACTGTTGTAAATCATACCCAAACGTACTGTTGTAAATCATACCCAAACGTACTGTTGTAAATCATACCCAAACGCATACTGTTGTAAATCATACCCAAACGTACTGTTGTAAATCATACCCAAACGTACTGTTGTAAATCATACCCAAACGTTCTCATCTTTTCTGTTGTAAATCATACCCAAACGTACTGTTGTAAATCATACCCAAACGTACTGTTGTAAATCATACCCAAACGTACTGTTGTAAATCATACCCAAACGTACTGTTGTAAATCATACCCAAACGTTCTGTTGTAAATCATACCCAAACGTACTGTTGTAAATCATACCCAAACGTACTGTTGTAAATCAAACCCAAACGTTCTCATCTTTTCTGTTGTAAATCATACCCAAACGTACTGTTGTAAATCATACCCAAACATTCTGTTGTAAATCAAACCCAAACGTTCTCATCTTTTCTGTTGTAAATCATACCCAAACATACTGTTGTAAATCATACCCAACATACTGTTGTAAATCATACCCAAACGTATCAAGTTGTAAATCATACCCAAACGTACTGTTGTAAATCATACCCAAACGTACTGTTGTAAATCATACCCAAACGTACTGTTGTAAATCATACCCAAACGTACTGTTGTAAATCATACCCAAACGCTCTGTTGTAAATCATACCCAAACGTACTGTTGTAAATCATACCCAAACGCATGTTGTAAATCATACCCAAACGTACTGTTGTAAATCATACCCAAACGTACTGTTGTAAATCATACCCAAACGTTCTCATCTTTTCTGTTGTAAATCATACCCAAACGTACTGTTGTAAATCATACCCAAACGTACTGTTGTAAATCATACCCAAACGTACTGTTGTAAATCATACCCAAACGCTTCTGTTGTAAATCATACCCAAACGTACTGTTGTAAATCATACCCAAACGTACTGTTGTAAATCATACCCAAACGTACTGTTGTAAATCATACCCAAACGCACTGTTGTAAATCATACCCAAACGCATGTTGTAAATCATACCCAAACGTACTGTTGTAAATCATACCCAAACGTATTGTTGTAAATCATACCCAAACGTACTGTTGTAAATCATACCCAAACGCACTGTTGTAAATCATACCCAAACGTTCTGTTGTAAATCATACCCAAACGTACTGTTGTAAATCATACCCAAACGTACTGTTGTAAATCAAACCCAAACGTTCTCATCTTTTCTGTTGTAAATCATACCCAAACGTACTGTTGTAAATCATACCCAAACATTCTGTTGTAAATCAAACCCAAACGTTCTCATCTTTTCTGTTGTAAATCATACCCAAACATACTGTTGTAAATCATACCCAACATACTGTTGTAAATCATACCCAAACGTACTGTTGTAAATCATACCCAAACGTACTGTTGTAAATCATACCCAAACGTACTGTTGTAAATCATACCCAAACGTACTGTTGTAAATCATACCCAAACGTACTGTTGTAAATCATACCCAAACGTTCTGTTGTAAATCATACCCAAACGTACTGTTGTAAATCATACCCAAACGTACTGTTGTAAATCATACCCAAACGTACTGTTGTAAATCATACCCAAACGTACTGTTGTAAATCATACCCAAACGTTCTCATCTTTTCTGTTGTAAATCATACCCAAACGTACTGTTGTAAATCATACCCAAACGCATTGTTGTAAATCATACCCAAACGCATTTCTGTTGTAAATCATACCCAAACGTTCTGTTGTAAATCATACCCAAACGTACTGTTGTAAATCATACCCAAACGCACTGTTGTAAATCATACCCAAACGTACTGTTGTAAATCATACCCAAACGCACTGTTGTAAATCATACCCAAACGTACTGTTGTAAATCATACCCAAACGTACTGTTGTAAATCATACCCAAACGTACTGTTGTAAATCATACCCAAACGTACTGTTGTAAATCATACCCAAACGTACTGTTGTAAATCATACCCAAACGTACTGTTGTAAATCATACCCAAACGTACTGTTGTAAATCATACCCAAACGCATTGTTGTAAATCATACCCAAACGTACTGTTGTAAATCATACCCAAACGTTCTGTTGTAAATCATACCCAAACGTACTGTTGTAAATCATACCCAAACGTACTGTTGTAAATCATACCCAAACGTACTGTTGTAAATCAAACCCAAACGTACTGTTGTAAATCATACCCAAACGTACTGTTGTAAATCAAACCCAAACGTACTGTTGTAAATCATACCCAAACGCACTGTTGTAAATCATACCCAAACGCACTGTTGTAAATCATACCCAAACGTACTGTTGTAAATCATACCCAAACGTACTGTTGTAAATCATACCCAAACGTACTGTTGTAAATCATACCCAAACGTACTGTTGTAAATCATACCCAAACGTACTGTTGTAAATCATACCCAAACGTACTGTTGTAAATCATACCCAAACGTATGTTGTAAATCATACCCAAACGTACTGTTGTAAATCATACCCAAACGCTCTCATCTTTTCTGTTGTAAATCATACCCAAACGTACTGTTGTAAATCATACCCAAACGTACTGTTGTAAATCATACCCAAACGTACTGTTGTAAATCATACCCAAACGCACTGTTGTAAATCATACCCAAACGTTCTGTTGTAAATCATACCCAAACGTACTGTTGTAAATCATACCCAAACGTACTGTTGTAAATCAAACCCAAACGTTCTCATCTTTTCTGTTGTAAATCATACCCAAACGTACTGTTGTAAATCATACCCAAACATTCTGTTGTAAATCAAACCCAAACGTTCTCATCTTTTCTGTTGTAAATCATACCCAAACATACTGTTGTAAATCATACCCAAACATACTGTTGTAAATCATACCCAAACGTACTGTTGTAAATCATACCCAAACGTACTGTTGTAAATCATACCCAAACGTACTGTTGTAAATCATACCCAAACGTACTGTTGTAAATCATACCCAAACGTACTGTTGTAAATCATACCCAAACGTTCTGTTGTAAATCATACCCAAACGTACTGTTGTAAATCATACCCAAACGTACTGTTGTAAATCATACCCAAACGTACTGTTGTAAATCATACCCAAACGTACTGTTGTAAATCATACCCAAACGTTCTCATCTTTTCTGTTGTAAATCATACCCAAACGTACTGTTGTAAATCATACCCAAACGTACTGTTGTAAATCATACCCAAACGTACTGTTGTAAATCATACCCAAACGTTCTGTTGTAAATCATACCCAAACGTACTGTTGTAAATCATACCCAAACGTACTGTTGTAAATCAAACCCAAACGTTCTCATCTTTTCTGTTGTAAATCATACCCAAACATACTGTTGTAAATCATACCCGAACGTACTGTTGTAAATCATACCCAAACGTTCTCATCTTTTCTGTTGTAAATCATACCCAAACATACTGTTGTAAATCATACCCGAACGTACTGTTGTAAATCATACCCAAACGTACTGTTGTAAATCATACCCAAACGTACTGTTGTAAATCATACCCAAACGTACTGTTGTAAATCATACCCAAACGTACTGTTGTAAATCATACCCAAACGTACTGTTGTAAATCAAACCCAAACGTTCTCATCTTTTCTGTTGTAAATCATACCCAAACGTACTGTTGTAAATCATACCCAAACATTCTGTTGTAAATCAAACCCAAACGTTCTCATCTTTTCTGTTGTAAATCATACCCAAACATACTGTTGTAAATCATACCAACATACTGTTGTAAATCATACCCAAACGTACTGTTGTAAATCATACCCAAACGTACTGTTGTAAATCATACCCAAACGTACTGTTGTAAATCATACCCAAACGTACTGTTGTAAATCATACCCAAACGTACTGTTGTAAATCATACCCAAACGTTCTGTTGTAAATCATACCCAAACGTACTGTTGTAAATCATACCCAAACGTACTGTTGTAAATCATACCCAAACGTACTGTTGTAAATCATACCCAAACGTACTGTTGTAAATCATACCCAAACGTTCTCATCTTTTCTGTTGTAAATCATACCCAAACGTACTGTTGTAAATCATACCCAAACGTACTGTTGTAAATCATACCCAAACGTACTGTTGTAAATCATACCCAAACGTACTGTTGTAAATCATACCCAAACGTTCTGTTGTAAATCATACCCAAACGTACTGTTGTAAATCATACCCAAACGTACTGTTGTAAATCAAACCCAAACGTTCTCATCTTTTCTGTTGTAAATCATACCCAAACATACTGTTGTAAATCATACCCGAACGTACTGTTGTAAATCATACCCAAACGTACTGTTGTAAATCATACCCAAACGTACTGTTGTAAATCATACCCAAACGTACTGTTGTAAATCATACCCAAACGTACTGTTGGAAATCATACCCAAACGTACTGTTGGAAATCATACCCAAACGTACTGTTGTAAATCATACCCAAACGTACTGTTGTAAATCATACCCAAACGTACTGTTGTAAATCATACCCAAACGTACTGTTGTAAATCATACCCAAACGTACTGTTGTAAATCATACCCAAACGTACTGTTGTAAATCATACCCAAACGTTCTGTTGTAAATCATACCCAAACGTACTGTTGTAAATCATACCCAAACGCATACTGTTGTAAATCATACCCAAACGTACTGTTGTAAATCATACCCAAACGTACTGTTGTAAATCATACCCAAACGCACTGTTGTAAATCATACCCAAACGTATTGTTGTAAATCATACCCAAACGTACTGTTGTAAATCATACCCAAACGTACTGTTGTAAATCATACCCAAACGTATTGTTGTAAATCATACCCAAACGTACTGTTGTAAATCATACCCAAACGTACTGTTGTAAATCATACCCAAACGTACTGTTGTAAATCATACCCAAACGTTCTGTTGTAAATCATACCCAAACGTACTGTTGTAAATCATACCCAAACGTACTGTTGTAAATCATACCCAAACGTACTGTTGTAAATCATACCCAAACGTACTGTTGTAAATCAAACCCAAACGTACTGTTGTAAATCATACCCAAACGTACTGTTGTAAATCATACCCAAACGCATTGTTGTAAATCATACCCAAACGTACTGTTGTAAATCATACCCAAACGTACTGTTGTAAATCATACCCAAACGTACTGTTGTAAATCATACCCAAACGTACTGTTGTAAATCATACCCAAACGTACTGTTGTAAATCATACCCAAACGTACTGTTGTAAATCATACCCAAACGTACTGTTGTAAATCATACCCAAACATACTGTTGTAAATCATACCCAAACGTACTGTTGTAAATCATACCCAAACGTACTGTTGTAAATCATACCCAAACGTACTGTTGTAAATCATACCCAAACGTTCTCATCTTTTCTGTTGTAAATCATACCCAAACGTACTGTTGTCAATCATACCCAAACGTACTGTTGTAAATCATACCCAAACGTACTGTTGTAAATCATACCCAAACGTACTGTTGTAAATCATACCCAAACGTACTGTTGTAAATCATACCCAAACGTTCTGTTGTAAATCATACCCAAACGTACTGTTGTAAATCATACCCAAACGTACTGTTGTAAATCAAACCCAAACGTTCTCATCTTTTCTGTTGTAAATCATACCCAAACGTACTGTTGTAAATCATACCCAAACATACTGTTGTAAATCAAACCCAAACGTTCTCATCTTTTCTGTTGTAAATCATACCCAAACGTACTGTTGTAAATCATACCCAAACATACTGTTGTAAATCAAACCCAAACGTTCTCATCTTTTCTGTTGTAAATCATACCCAAACATACTGTTGTAAATCATACCCGAACATACTGTTGTAAATCATACCCAAACGTACTGTTGTAAATCATACCCAAACGTACTGTTGTAAATCATACCCAAACGTACTGTTGTAAATCATACCCAAACGTTCTCATCTTTTCTGTTGTAAATCATACCCAAACGTACTGTTGTAAATCATACCCAAACGTACTGTTGTAAATCATACCCAAACGTACTGTTGTAAATCATACCCAAACGTACTGTTGTAAATCATACCCAAACATACTGTTGTAAATCATACCCAAACGTACTGTTGTAAATCATACCCAAACGTTCTGTTGTAAATCATACCCAAACGTACTGTTGTAAATCATACCCAAACGTACTGTTGTAAATCAAACCCAAACGTTCTCATCTTTTCTGTTGTAAATCATACCCAAACGTACTGTTGTAAATCATACCCAAACATACTGTTGTAAATCAAACCCAAACGTTCTCATCTTTTCTGTTGTAAATCATACCCAAACATACTGTTGTAAATCATACCCGAACATACTGTTGTAAATCATACCCAAACGTACTGTTGTAAATCATACCCAAACGTACTGTTGTAAATCATACCCAAACGTACTGTTGTAAATCATACCCAAACGTACTGTTGTAAATCATACCCAAACGTACTGTTGTAAATCATACCCAAACGTACTGTTGTAAATCATACCCAAACGTTCTCATCTTTTCTGTTGTAAATCATACCCAAACGTACTGTTGTAAATCAAACCCAAACGTACTGTTGTAAATCATACCCAAACGTACTGTTGTAAATCAAACCCAAACGTACTGTTGTAAATCATACCCAAACGTACTGTTGTAAATCAAACCCAAACGTACTGTTGTAAATCATACCCAAACGTACTGTTGTAAATCATACCCAAACGTACTGTTGTAAATCATACCCAAACGTACTGTTGTAAATCATACCCAAACGTACTGTTGTAAATCATACCCAAACGTACTGTTGTAAATCATACCCAAACGTACTGTTGTAAATCATACCCAAACGTACTGTTGTAAATCATACCCAAACGTACTGTTGTAAATCAAACCCAAACGTTCTCATCTTTTCTGTTGTAAATCATACCCAAACATACTGTTGTAAATCATACCCAAACGTACTGTTGTAAATCATACCCAAACGTACTGTTGTAAATCATACCCAAACGTACTGTTGTAATTCATACCCAAACGTTCTCATCTTTTCTGTTGTAAATCATACCCAAACGTACTGTTGTAAATCATACCCAAACGTACTGTTGTAAATCATACCCAAACGTACTGTTGTAAATCATACCCAAACGTACTGTTGTAAATCATACCCAAACATACTGTTGTAAATCATACCCAAACGTACTGTTGTAAATCATACCCAAACGTTCTGTTGTAAATCATACCCAAACGTACTGTTGTAAATCATACCCAAACGTACTGTTGTAAATCAAACCCAAACGTTCTCATCTTTTCTGTTGTAAATCATACCCAAACGTACTGTTGTAAATCATACCCAAACATACTGTTGTAAATCAAACCCAAACGTTCTCATCTTTTCTGTTGTAAATCATACCCAAACATACTGTTGTAAATCATACCCGAACATACTGTTGTAAATCATACCCAAACGTACTGTTGTAAATCATACCCAAACGTACTGTTGTAAATCATACCCAAACGTACTGTTGTAAATCATACCCAAACGTACTGTTGTAAATCATACCCAAACGCGTACTGTTGTAAATCATACCCAAACGTACTGTTGTAAATCATACCCAAACGTTCTCATCTTTTCTGTTGTAAATCATACCCAAACGTACTGTTGTAAATCAAACCCAAACGTACTGTTGTAAATCATACCCAAACGTACTGTTGTAAATCAAACCCAAACGTACTGTTGTAAATCATACCCAAACGTACTGTTGTAAATCAAACCCAAACGTACTGTTGTAAATCATACCCAAACGTACTGTTGTAAATCATACCCAAACGTACTGTTGTAAATCATACCCAAACGTACTGTTGTAAATCATACCCAAACGTACTGTTGTAAATCATACCCAAACGTACTGTTGTAAATCATACCCAAACGTACTGTTGTAAATCATACCCAAACGCATGTTGTAAATCATACCCAAACGTACTGTTGTAAATCAAACCCAAACGTTCTCATCTTTTCTGTTGTAAATCATACCCAAACATACTGTTGTAAATCATACCCAAACGTACTGTTGTAAATCATACCCAAACGTACTGTTGTAAATCATACCCAAACGTACTGTTGTAATTCATACCCAAACGTACTGTTGTAAATCATACCCAAACGTACTGTTGTAAATCATACCCAAACGCACTGTTGTAAATCATACCCAAACGTACTGTTGTAAATCATACCCAAACATTCTGTTGTAAATCATACCCAAACGCATTGTTGTAAATCATACCCAAACGTACTGTTGTAAATCATACCCAAACGTACTGTTGTAAATCATACCCAAACGCACTGTTGTAAATCATACCCAAACGTTCTGTTGTAAATCATACCCAAACGTACTGTTGTAAATCATACCCAAACGTACTGTTGTAAATCATACCCAAACGTACTGTTGTAAATCATACCCAAACGTACTGTTGTAAATCATACCCAAACGTACTGTTGTAAATCATACCCAAACGTACTGTTGTAAATCATACCCAAACGTACTGTTGTAAATCATACCCAAACGTACTGTTGTAAATCATACCCAAACGTTCTGTTGTAAATCATACCCAAACGTACTGTTGTAAATCATACCCAAACGTACTGTTGTAAATCATACCCAAACGTACTCACCTTTTCTGTTGTAAATTATACGGGGTGGCAGGGTAGCCTAGTGGTTAGAGCGTTGGACTAGTAACCGAAAGGTTGCAAGTTCGAATCCCCGAGCTGACAAGGTACAAATCTGTCGTTCTGCCCCTGAACAGGCAGTTAACCCACTGTTCCTAGGCCGTCATTGAAAATAAGAATTTGTTCTTAACTGACTTGCCTAGTAAAATAAAGGTAAAATTAAAATACCCAAACGTACTCATCTGTTCTGTTGTAAATCATACCCAAACGTACTCACCTTTTCTGTGTATATTATACAACTGCTGCATATATGGTTGTTCTATGCACTGTAGGTAATTACAGAGAAAATTATGGCGCTAAAATGTCATTTTTTAAATTGTGGCTAGTTATCACATTTAACTTTTCTTTGATTTCAACATGTATGTTATAAGAATCCCGAGTGCATGGAAGAAACGTGAGAGGTCATATGCCACTTTTAATATGACTAGTGTGGCTCTATTGAAAACGCTGTTGCAAATTGTGTTGAATACGAATGCATTAATTTATTAACTGTCTTTCACATTTCTGTGTGCCTGAGCCTTTTTAACAGGGATAATTTGACAGCAGCCCCCAGCCTGGCTCTGACAGCTCTGAGGAGCTGGGGCTCAGCACCTGCGTCCACCCAAACTCAGAATCTGAACCCTCCTCACAAATTAACTGTCAGATCATTACCGCCTGTGACGCAATATAATCTCTCTCAGAATTAGCATTGGCTGGTCCACACAGGCTTTTCTCTCCTCTCTCCCTCCTTGAAACAAGCCCAGTCAGCCCCTTCAGAAGGCACCAGTTTGAATATGCATCTGGACTGCATTTCCATGAGGGGACCCACAGGGATTACAAGCAGAAAGCACCTTGTCAGGAGGGAGGGGTCCTTGTGTTTTGGCGTCCCACTTCAGATGCTCTGTCCCATTTGTTCATTACAATTACATTTTATCAGCTTGATGATGTCCACATGCCAATTGACTGTGAGGGTTTTGTACACAAAGGAGCCTCTGGGTAAAGGACTTCAGTGGCTAATCTGTTGATTTTCATAACTCAAAAAGGCTGCAGAGCTCAGGCCCTATTCCCATTACGAGAGATAAAGGAGAGTCTGAGGAGAGGAGTGACCAAAGAGATTTCTACTTTTTAATCCACATTATATCCTAGTCTTGTGGTTGGCAACGCGACATTCTTGGTCAATTGCTCAAATTTACCATAAATATCATAGTAGCCACTAGCTAGTAAGCACAAACTATTTAACAATCCAAGCAACTTTTCTTCCAAACCATATTAAACTCTTGAATAATGCAACCAAACCATATTAAACTCTTGAGTAATGCAACAATTCACAAGCACGTGCAGACAAAGGGTTTATTTTTCTCGTCCGGGAAACGTTCAGTTAGCTGACAATACACAGCTGACTCCTGATAGCTAACTAACAATTGTCTATTGTGTTATTGACTGTACGCCTGTTTATTAACTCTGTGTTGTTGTTTGTGTCGCACTGTCGCGCTTTATCATGGCCAGGTTGCAGTTGTAAATGAGAACTTGTTCTCAACTAGCCTACCTGGTTAAATAAAGGTGAAATAAACATGCTTCATTATCAAGTAACATTAGTATATTATCAATTATCAAGTAACATTAGTATATTATCAGTTATCAAGTAACATTAGTATATCAATAATGAACGTTTACCCCTTCCCATACGAATCTAAAAGTACAGTAATGTTATCTCACAGTGTCATTCATTAAATAAAGGTTTAATAAAAATAAAATAAAATGAATATTCTAATATAGGCTACACAGCTAGATAACGTTAGCTAGCAAGCAAGCTAGCTAGCTAAACAAAATAAATTCTGCATCCTCACATAAACGTGCTGGCTGTAGCTGAATGCTGATGTTTAGCTGAACCATAGCTAGATTGGAGCTCTTAGGCTATCACCGCATTAAAGTTCCAAGAGAAGGTACCAAGACGGCATAGCAGTGCAGACGTGTTTTGTTCGTCCTCTCGTGTACTTTTGTATTTTTTTGTCTATTTTTGTGTATATTTCAATTTTATTTTCAATCTCTTCTCCATTTTAGTTCAATCATACCTTACGGTAACCTGCCTCACCCAATGTCATACGGAATCGCTATTATTTTTAATTTGAAACTTTATAGCAAGAACCACCTAGCCATCAGAAGCTAACCAGCTAATTAGCTACAAGCTATTTAGTCATTGTTAGCCACAGCTAGCGGCCTTTACATTCTGCACAGATACCAGCCCATTTTTTAGCTTGGATAATACTCGCCAGCCTACCAGTAACGGACTGTCTCTCCACTACATCGCCGGATTCCTGCCGTAATCCCTGTGACCATTCACCTGATCTTCACAGGTAGCTAGCACCCACCGAGTTACCCAGTACTGAAACTATCCCTGAGGCCCACCTCCCAGCCCACTCAGTTGTTCACACGGACTCCACCCAAACACGGCTAGAGCCCAATACTCCACCGGATCCTTGCCATAATGTCACGTCGTCCTCTTCATCAGAAGAGGAGAGGCGAGAAGGATCGGAGGACCAAAACTTACCATCCTGAGACAAGGCCGAGTATAGCCCACAAAGATCTCCGCCACGGCACAACCCAAGGGGGGGCGTCAACCCAGACAGGAAGATCACATCAGTGACTCAACCCACTCAAGTGACACACCTCTCCTAGGGACGGTATGAAAGAGCCCTAGTAAGCCAGTGACTCAGCCCCTGTAATAGGGTTAGAGGCAGAGAATCCCAGTGGAAAGAGAGGAACCGGCCAGGCAGAGACAGCAAGGGCGGTTCGTTGCTCCAGAGCCTTTCCGTTCACCTTCCCACTCCTGGGCCAGACTACACTCAATCATATGACCCACTGAAGAGATGAGTCTTCAGTAAAGACTTAAAGGTTGAGACCGAGTTTGCGTCTCTTACATGGGTAGGCAGACCGTTCCATAAAAATGGAGCTCTATAGGAGAAAACCCTGCCTCCAGCTGTTTGCTTACAAATTCTAGGGACAATTAGGAGGCCTGCGTCTTGTGACCATAGCGTACGTGTAGGTATGTACGGCAGGACCAAATCAGAGAGATAGGTAGGAGCAAGCCCATGTAATGCTTTGTAGAACCAGTAAAACCTTGAAATCAGCCCTTGCATTGACAGGAAGCCAGTGTAGGGAGGCTAGCACTGGAGTATTATGATCAAATTTTTGGGTTCTAGTCAGGATTCTAGCAGCCGTATTTAGCACTAACTGAAGTTTATTTAGTGCTTTATCCGGGTAGCCGGAAAGTAGAGCATTGCAGTAGTCTAACCTAGAAGTGACAAAAGCATGGATTAATTTTTCTGCATCATTTTTGGACAGAAAGTTTCAGATTTTTGCAATGTTACGTAGATGGAAAAAAGCTGTCCTTGAAACAGTCTTGATATGTTCTTCAAAAGAGAGATCAGGGTCCAGAGTAACGCTGAGGTCCTTCACAGTTTTATTTGAGACGACTGTACAACCATTAAGATTGATTGTCAGATTCAACAGAAGATCTCTTTGTTTCTTGGGACCTAGAACAAGCATCTCTGTTTTGTCCGAGTTTAAAAGTAGAACGTTTGCAGCCATCCACTTCCTTATGTCTGAAACACATGCTTCTAGCGAGGGCAATTTTGGGGCTTCACCATGTTTCATTGAAATGTACAGCTGTGTGTCATTCGCATAGCATTGAAAGTTAACATTATGTTTTCGAATGACATCCCCAAGAGGTAAAATATATAGTGAAAACAATAGTGGTCCTAAAACGGAACCTTGAGGAACACCGAAATTTACAGTTGATTTGTCAGAGGACAAACCATTCACAGAGACAAACTGATATCTTTCCGACAGATAAGATCTTAACCAGACCAGAACTTGTCCGTGTAGAACAATTTGGGTTTCCAATCTCTCCAAAAGAATGTGGTGATCGATGGTATCAAAAGCAGCACTAAGGTCTCTGAGCACGAGGACAGATGCAGAGCCTCGGTCTGATGCCATTAAAAGGTCATTTACCACCTTCACAAGTGCAGTCTCAGTGCTATGATGGGGTCTAAAACCAGACTGAAGCACACATGCGTTGACCTCACCCATTATAACCAGCTTATCCAGAGATACAACCTCTCTTATCATCACTCAGTGCCTGGGCTTACCTCTGCTGTACCCGCACCCCACCATACCCCTGTCTGCTCCTTTTATTCTTTGTCCCCAACGCTCTAGGCGACCAGTTTTGATAGCCTTTAGCCGTACCCTCATCCTACTCCTCCTCTGTTCCTCGGGTGATGTGGAGGTAAACCCAGGCCTTGCGTGTCCCCAGGCACCCTCATTTGTTGACTTCTGTGATAAAAAAAACCTTGGTTTCATGCATGTCATCATCAGAAGCCTCCTCCCTAAGTTTGTTTTACTCACTGCTTTAGCACACTCGGCCAACCCTGATGTCCTTGCCGTGTCTGAATCCTGGCTTAGGAAGGCCACCAACAATTCTGAGATTTCCATACCCAGCTACAACATTTTCCGTAAAGATAGAACTGCCCAAGGGGGAGGAGTTGCAATCTACTACAGAGATAGCCTTCAAAGTTCTGTCATACTTTCCAGGTCTATACCCAAACAGTTTGAACTTCTAATTTTAAAAATGAACCTCTCCAGAAAAAAGTCTCTCACTGTTGCCGCCTGCTATCGACCCCCCTCCACACCCAGCTCTGGCCACCATTTATGAATTGATCGCCCTCCATCTAGCTTCAGAGTTTGTTCTGTTAGGTGACCTAAACTGGGATATGCTTAACACCCCGGCAGTCCTACAATCTAAGCTAGATGCCCTCAATCTCACACAAATCATCAAGGAACCCACCAGGTACAACCCTAAATCCGTAAACATGGGCACCCTCATAGGCATTATCCTGACCAACTTGCCCTCCAAATACACCTCCACTGTTTTCAATCAGGATCTCAGTGATCACTGCCTCATTACCTGTATCCGCTATGGGTCCGCGGTCAAACGACCACCTCTCATCACTGTCAAATGCTCCCTAAAACACTTCTGCGAGCAGGCCTTTCTAATCGACCTGACCCGGGTATCCTAGAGTGATATTGACCTCATCCCGTCAGCCGAGGATGCCTGATCATTCTTTAAAAGTAATTTCCTCACCATTTTAGATAAGCATGCTCCGTTAAAAAAATGCAGAACTAAGAACAGATATAGCCCTTTGTTCACTCCAGACCTGACTGCCCTTGACCAGCACAAAAAAAATCCTGTGGTGGACTGCAATAGCATCGAATAGTCCCCACGATATTCAACTGTTCAGGGAAGTCAGGGACCAAAACACACAGTCAGTCAGGCAGGAAAGCAAAGGCTAGCTTTTTCAAGCAGGAATTCACATCCTATAGCTACAACTCCAAAAAGTTTTGGGACACTGTAAAGTCCATGGAGATCAAGAGCACCTCCTCCCAGCTGCCCACTCCACTGAGGCTAGGTAACACGGTCACCACTGTTAAATCCATGATAATCAAACATTTCAATAAGCATTCCTCAACGGCTGGCCATGCCTTCCTCCTGGCTACTCCAACCCCGACCAACAGCTCCGCCTCCCCCGCAGCTACTCTCCCAAGCCTCCCCAGCTTCTCCTTCAACCAAATCCAGACAGCAGATGTTCTGTAAGAGCTGCAAAACCTGGACCCGTACAAATCAGCTGGGCTAGACCATCTGGACCCTCTCTTTCTAAAACTATCCGCCGCCATTGTTTTAATCCCTATTGCCAGCCTGTTCAACCTCTCTTTCATATCGTCCGAGATCTCGAAAGATTGGAAAGGTGCCGCGGTCATCCCCCTCATCCCCCTAGACCCAAACTGTTACAGACCTATATCCATCCTGCCCTGCCTATCTAAAAACTCGAATCCCACCGTACCTTCTCCGCTGTGCAATCTGGTTTCCGAGCCGGTCACGGGTGCACCTCAGCCACACTCAAGGTACTAAACGATATCATAACCGCCATCGATAAAAGACAGTACTGTGCAGCCGTCTTCATCGACCTGGCCAAGGCTTTCGACTCTGTCAATCACCGTATTCTTATCGGCAGACTCAATAGCCTTGGTTTTTCTCAGGACTGCCTCGCCTGGATCACCAACTACTTTGCAGACAGAGTTCAGTGTGTCAAATCGGAGGGCATGTTGTCCGGACCGCAGTCTCTATGGGGGTACCACATGGTTCAATTCTCGGGCCGACTCTTTTCTCTGTTTACATCAATGATGTCGCTCTTGCTGCGGGCGATTTCCTGATCCACCTCTACGCAGACGACACCATTCTGTATACTTCTGGCCCTTCTTTGGACACTGTGCTAACTAACCTCCAAACGATCTTCAGTGCCATACAACACTCCTTCCGTGACCTCCAACTGCTCTTAAATGCTAGTAAAACCAAATTCATGCTTTTCAACCGTTCGCTGCCCGCACCCACCCACCCGACTAGCTGGTAATCCCTGGATGGCTCCGACCTAGAATTTGTGGACAACTATAAATACCTCAGTGTCTGGTTAGACTGTAAACTCTCCTTCTAGACTAATATTAAACATCTCCAATCAAAAATCGTATCTAGAATCGGCTTTATATTTCGCAGCAAAGCCTCCTTCACTCAGACCGCTAAACTTACCCTAGTAAAACTGACTATCCTACCGATCCTCGACTTCGGCGATATCATCTACAAAATAGCTTCCAATACTCTACTCAGCAAACTGGATGCAGTCTATCATAGTGCCATCCGTTTTTTTTTTTTCTCTCCAAATCACCTTATACCATCCACCACTGTGACCTGTATGCTCTAGTTGGCTGGCCCTCGCTACATATTCGTCGCCAGACCCACTGGCTCCAGGTCATCTATAAGTCTATGCTAGGTAAAGCTCAGCCTTATCTCAGGTTACTGGTCACGATAACAACACCCACCCGTAGCATACTTTCCAGCAGGTATATCTCACTGATCATCCCCAAAGCCAACACTTCATTTGGCCGCCTTTCCTTCCAGTTCTCTGCTGCCAGTGACTGGAACGAATTGCAAAAATCCCTGAAGTTGGAGACTTTTATTTCCCTCACCAACTTTAAACATCAACTATCTGAGCAGCTAACCGATCGCTGCAGCTGTACGTAGTCCATCTGTAAATGGCCCACCCAATCTACCTACCTCATCCCCATACTGTTTTTATTTATTTACTTTTCTGCTCTTTTGCACACCAGTATCTGTACTTGCATATCTTCATCTGCTCATTTATCACTCCAGTCTAATCTGCTAAATTAAAAATATTTGCTCCTATAGCCTTTTTATTGCCTACCTCCTCATGCACACACTGTATATAGACTTCCTTTTTTCTACTGTGTCATTGATTTGTTTATTGTGTTATTGACTTGTTTATTGTTTACTCCATGTGTAACTCTGTGTTGTTGTCTGTGTCACACTGCTTTGCTTTATCTTGGCCAGGTCGCAGTTGCAAATGAGAACTTGTTCTCAACTAGCCTACCTGATTAAATGAAGGTGAAATAAAATAAAATAAAACAAAACCAGGCTGAGAATTGTGACTGAAAACATTGATTAAATCCCTGCTTCTTTCCTGGACCTCAGTGGGTCATTGCAGTCAAGCAACAAAAAAAACCCACTTAAGATGTAAACCTACAGCTTCAATTTCAGAATGTAAGGCTGTTACTACAATTTCAGGTAAAAAACAAGTCAAAAAAAAAAAGAGGGAGAGGTAGAGGTAGAGAGAGGAGAGGAAAGGTCGAGGAGAAGCGAGGTAGAAGGAGAGGTAGAAGGAGATGAGAGGTAGAAGGAGATGAGAGGTAGAAGGAGAGGTAGGAGAGAGGTAGAGGAAAGGACAGGAGAGGAGGAGAGGTAGAAGGAGAGGTTGAGGAAGAGGGAGAGGAGAGGGATAGAGGAGGTAGAAGATAGGGAGAGGTAGAAGGAGAGGTAGAAGGAGATGAGAGGTAGAAGGAGAGGTAGAAGGAGATGAGAGGTAGAAGGAGAGGTGGAAGGAGATGAGAGGTAGAAGGAGAGCTAGGAGATGAGGTAGAGGAGAGGAGCGGTAGAAGGAGAGGAGAGGTAGAGGAAAGGGGGAAGTAGAAGGAGAGGTAGAGGAAAGGGAGTTTAGGGGAGTGTTAGAGGAGAGGGAGAGGTAGAGGAAAGGGAGATGGAGAGAAGGGGTAGAGCGAGGAGACAGGCCCAGATAGACATGCTGTAGGCTGATTAAACTAGCCTCTTAATGAGCACATATACTGTAGAGGAATGCAAAGTGGGCAAATCACATCCATTAGATAGCCTAGCGGTTAACAAAGGATGGAGGATCTGCAAGCAGGCTCTGCGACAGACAGGCTGTGTTTGTGGGATACAGGTTCAGAGGAACTACAGGACAAATACTGGAGCTCAGCTCACCTCAAGCATAGTGTCTGTCCCTGCCTTACATAGTTGGCTAACCTCAAGGGTACCCTGTTTGACTATTCTATGATGGAGACAAGTATCTGTTTTTCGAAGGAATACGGCAAAATGCTCTGCCAAGATGGTCTTTGCCAATCTGAATCTGAATCTCATGTGTGTCCCACATGCAGTATTTTAAAATGTGAATACCTTATTATCTCAGTTGCAAAGGTTAACTTCACCATCAGTCATCAGTCATTTCATTCAAGAATGTGGAGAAGTAACTGTTGGTCTTTGTCTTCACTCAGAGTGGTTAGTAGCTGTCCACCTCTCCTGGCAGACTGTTAACTGACAAGCCTCTAGCATTTGGCAAGATGTTATCCAGCAGCCCACCTCATCTCCAGCCCGATGCACCTGCCAACGGAACTTCTTCTTACATCCACTTTATGGCTGTGAGTGAGCAGCACTCAAAGCAAATGTTTCATGCCCCTACAATGGAAGATGTATTTGTGTTCACTTATAGCTCCTTTTTATTAGATAGAGACAGGCTAGGAGATACTTTCATGGCTAATGAGACAATGGATTTTATTTATTTATTCCTTTACCGGTCTACATTTTCTGGGCAGACATAATGTTGGAAATCTAAGAAGTAAATATATTTCATCAATGTCTTATCCTGGTTTACTATTGAACTAATGAAATTTGGCAGAACTTATTGAGGAGAATAGAGTCCTTATTTATGGAGGGTTGCCTCTGAATTCTCAAGTTACTGGTATTCATAGCCGAGGGAAGATGTTTTGACTTGGGGGTGCTGGTGGGTGGGGAAAAACAATCCCTTTTATAATAAAGCATTACATGTATCTACAATCACATTTGTGTAGTAGCATACAGTTGAGCAGACATGTTTTTGAGATTTCCAAACAATTACTTTTTATAATTCTACATCATTTACATGATAGAAGACATCAGCAGAATACTTTATACCACACAAATGGCCATGAAGGCTACTATGCAACTCACTATTTAAGTAGAATGACATTTTTGGGTACACTATTCATATTTATAATACTTTTTTTTATCATTATTATTATTATTTTATCATTATTATTATTGTAGCTTATCTACTAATCTAAACTAGTTCTTTAAATATGTAAAACATGTTTACTTTCATTATGTTGAGACATTTTGGTTGGCTAAATATTTCTTAAATGTTAATAGAATACATTGGATACCTAAGTCTATAGGCCTATGCATGCAATGCCCTGATACATTTAGTACTCACATTTCTGACAGCTGAACTGTGAGATGGACAGCTATTGTTTTAGGAAAGTAAAAACCAATAAAACAATAGGTTATAAAAGTTTTACATCGAAACACAAGGATTAGTGTTACAGTGGCTTGCCAAAGTTTTCACCCCCCTTGGCATTTTTCCTATTTTGTTGCCTTACAACCTGGAATTAAAATAGATTTTGGGGGGGTTTGTAATCATGTTGATTTACACAACCTGACTACCACTTTGAAGATGCAAAATATTTTTCATTGTGAAACAGACAAGAAGTTAGACAGAAAACATCAGAACTTAAGGGTGCACAACTATTCACCCCCCCCCCCCCCAAAGTCAATACTTTGTAGAGACACCTTTTGTAGCAATTCTTTAAGCAATGTCAAAACTGCTCCAGCTCCTTCAAGTTGGATGGGTTCCACTGGTGTACTGCAATCTTTAAGTTGTACCACAGATTCTCAATTAGATGAAGGTCTGGGCCATTCCAAGACATTTACATGTTTCCCCTTAAACCACTCAAGTGTTGCTTTAGCAGTATGCTTAGGCTCATTGTCCTGCTGGAAGGTGAAACTGTCCCAGTCTCAAATCTCTGGAAGACTGAAACAGGTTTTTCCTCAATAATTTCCCTGTATTTAGTGCCATCCTTCATTCTTTCAATTCTGACCAGTTTCCCTGTTCCTGCCGATGATGCTGCCACTACCATGCTTCACTGTGGGGATGGTGTTCTTGGGGTGATGAGAGACGTTGGGTTTGCGCCAGACATCGCGTTTTCCTTGATGGCCAAAAAGCTCAATTTTAGTCTCATCTGAACAGAGTACCCTTTTCCGTATGTTTGGGGAGTCTCCCACATGTCTTTTGGCGAACACCATATGTCTTTTGGCGAACACCATATGTCTTTAGGCAAACACCAAATGCGTTTGCTTTTTTTTCTTTAATTTTAAGCAATGGCTTTTTTCTGGCCACTCTTACGTAAAGCCCAGCTCTGTGGAGTGTACGACTTAAAGTTTCCTATGGACAGATACTCCAATCTCTGCTGTGGAGCTTTGCAGCTCTTTCAGGGTTATCTTTGGTCTCTTTGTTGCCTCTCTGATTAATGCCCTCCTTGCCTGGTCCATGAGTTTTGGTGGGTGGCCCTCTCTTGGCAGATTTGTTGTGGTGCCATATTCTATACATTCTTTAATAATGGATTTAATGGTGCTCAGCCGGATGTTCAAAGTTTCGTATACACACACACACACACACACACACACACACACACACACACACACACACACTGGACAAACACACACACACTCACACACACACTGGACTCACACACACACCTCCAGGTTAGATGGATGTCATTATTGAATAATTTGGGTCTCCCCTTTTTCCATAGTTCTGGATTAGATGGTTGCAGTAGTTGCCTATAGGACTATAAATGTTTGTCGTATTTAAAATAGATTCTGCTAATGTCTCCAGTCATATAAAGTGTCATAGAATTGCAGGGAAATAAAAGAACAAGAAAACGCATCTGATGTAACCTATAGCATACTCTAGGCCACTACACGCTCAGCCATGCATTGAACAGTATTTTGCTTACAGTGGTTGAGTCTTTGAATAAAGAGATAAAATTGTCCAGTTTGAGTGTTTGTTGCAGGTCGTTCTAGTCGCTAGCTGCAGCGAACTGAAAAGATGAGCAACCCAGGGATGTATGTCCTTTGGGGACCTTTAACAGAATGTGACTGGCAGAACGGGTGTTGTATGTGGAGGATGAGGGCTGCAGTAGATATCTCAGATATGGGGGAGTGAGGCCCAGTAGGGTTTTATAAATAAGCATCAACCAGCAGCGTTTGCGAAGGGTATAAAGAGATTACCAGTTTCCAGAGGAGTATAGAGTGCAGTGATGTGTCCTATAAGGAACATTGGTGGCAAATCTGATGGCCGAATGGTAAAGAACATCTAGCCACTTGAGAGCACCCTTATCTGCCGATTTATAAATGATGTTTCCGCAATCTAGCATGGGTAGGATGGTCATCTGAATCAGGGTTAGTTTGGCAGCTAGGGTGAAAGAACAGCAACTACAATAGAGTAATCCAAGTCTAGATTTAACTTTAGCCTGCAGCTTTGATATGTGCTGAGAGAAGGACAGTGTACCATCTAGCCATACTCCCAAGTACTGGTATGAGGTGACTACATCAAGTTCTAAACCCTCAGAGGTAGCAATCACACCGGTGGGGAGAGGGGCATTCTTCTTACCAAACCACATGACCTTTGTTTTGGATGTGTTCAGAACAAGGTTAATCTAGTGACTCCCCATCCCGCATGAGAGAGCGTAATCATCGACTGACACTAATTAGCATAACGCAACGGACATAAATATTCCTAGAAAATATTCCTATTCATGAACATCACAAGTGAAATATATTGAGACACAGTTTAGCCTTTGTTAATCACCCTGTCATCTCAGAATTTCAAAATATGCTTTACAGCCAGAGCTAGACAAGCATTTGTGTAAGTTTATCGATAGCCTAGCATAGCATTTTGTCCAGCTAGCAGCAGGTAACTTGGTCACGGAAATCAGAAAAGCAATCAAATTAAATAGTTTACCTTTGATGAGCTTCGGATGTTTTCACTCACGAGACTCCCAGTTAGATAGCCTATGTTCCTTTTTTCCCAAAATTTTATTTTTGTAGGCGAAATAGCTCCGTTTGTTCTTCACGTTTGGCTGAGAAATCGCCCGGAAATTGCATGAAAACGCCGAAAAATATTCAAAATTAGCTCCATAATATTGACAGAAACATGGCAAACGTTATTTATAATCAATCCTCAAGGTGTTTTTCAAATATCTATTCGATAATATATCCACCGGGACAATTGTTTTTTTCAGTAGGACCGATTGGAATAATAGCTACCTCTGCATTTTACGCGAGAATCACTCTGGGAGCCATCAGGTGACCAGTTGCGCAATGTAGCCGCTTACGGGTATTCTTCAACATAAATGCGTAAAACTACGTCGCAATGCTGTAGACACCTTGGGGAATACGGATAAAAAGTAATCTGGTTGATAGCCCATTCACTGCTCAATAGGGACGCATTGGAACGCAGAGCTTTCAAAAGATGAGTCACTTCTGGATTGGATTTTTCTCAGGCTTTCGCCTGCAATATCAGTTCTCTTATACTCACAGACAATATGTTTACAGTTTTGGAAACTTTAGAGTGTTTTCTATCCTAAGCTGTCAATTATATGCATATTCTAGCATCTTGTCCTGACAAAATATCCCGTTTACTACAGGAACATTATTTTTCCAAAAATGAAAATACTGCCCCCTAGTCACAAAAGGTTGGGCAGAGAAAGCTTGTTGAACAATAAGAGAACTTTGTTGTGGTGTTTATCACAAAATACAGGGAGGGGCCAGCTGAGTATAAGACAGTATCATCTGCATATACATGGATGAGAGCGCTTCGTCTCTCAGTCTATAATGGAGTGATGCAATTGGACACAGCTGAAGACGTAGATGAGAAGAATTTAATTTGCTCTCCTTTCTACCTCAATGCCTACAAACGTTAAAGCCTTTTCTCTAATGCAGCCATGACCATGATAGATACACCTGCATAAGTCTATAAAACCCGCTTCAATGCAAGTGAGATTAGTATATGGTCTCCCTCTGTGGACCACCTAGGCACTGAAGGAAACCCTGGCCTTGGTGACAGGACACCTATAGCCACGCTGGTCTCAGGGAAACCCACTAGTGTGGTCCATAATCAGCCATAATAGCGTCTGAATACAGAACAGGATAATGAAACAATTGAAGGAAGAGGAAGGAACTAGGGGCTTATGGGGAGAGAAAACAGCAGTGCTCTGCCAAGAGCCCGATGATGGTAATTTGCAGAGTGAGTTATTTCCCTTAACATTGACGCAGCGAGAGCCATGAGCATGTTGGGTTCTTAAATGAGGTATAGTGTTCCATTTCCCATCCATTAATATGCCTGGAACGGCTAATGAGGCTGAACCAAGTCAGATAGCGAGATGCTGGTGCTGCAGCACCACACTGCATTAACGCTGTGCAACTCTTTGTTGAGGCATTTGTCTCTGGATGCCTTTGGACATAGGCAAAGATGGGACTCCAATGAGATGTGCTCAGTGGAACATGGATATGCATTTGACAGTAATTGCTCTATTAAAATGCTGGAGAAGAGAAGCCTTTTATCTGTAGAAGAGCGTCTGCTAAATGACTAAACATACTGTAGGTTAGGTTGTATTGGGTATTAAGCTACATCATTAGTTAATCACAGGTATGTACAGTTAATAATGGTAGTGAAGTAACCGATGTGTTGTAGTGTTTTAATGTTGTAGTGTTGTAATGTTATAGTGTTGTAGTGTTGTAGTGTTGTAGTGTTTTAATGTTATAGTGTTGTAGTGTTGTAGTGTTGTAGTGTTGTAGTATTTTAATGTTGTAGTGTTTTAATGTTGTAGTATTGTAGTGTTTTAATGTTGTAGTGTTGTAGTGTTTTAATGTTGTAGTGTCGTAGTGTTGTAGTGTTGTAGTATTGTAGTGTTTTAATGTTGTAGTGTTGTAGTGTTTTAATGTTGTAGTGTTGTAGTGTTGTAGTGTTGTAGTATTGTAGTGTTGTAGTGTTGTTTTAATGTTGTAGTGTTGTTGTGTTGTAGTGTTTTAATGTTGTAGTGTTTTAATGTTGTAGTGTTGTAGTGTTATAGTGTTATAGTGTTGTAGTGTTGTAGTGTTTTAATGTTGTAGTGGTATAGTGGTATAGTGGTGTAGTGTTATAGTGTTATAGTGTTGTAGTGTTGTAGTGTTGTAGTGTTGTAGTGTTGTAGTGTTGTAGTGTTGTAGTGTTGTAGTGTTGTAGTGTTGTAATGTTGTAGTGTTGTAGTGTTGTAGTGTTGTAGTGTTATAGTGTTATAGTGTTGTAGTGTTTTAATGTTGTAGTGTTATAGTGTTATAGTGTTGTAGTGTTTGTAGTGTTGTAGTGTTGTAGTGTTGTAGTGTTATAGTGTTATAGTGTTATAGTGTTGTAGTGTTATAGTGTTATAGTGTTGTTGTAGTGTTATAGTGTTATAGTGTTGTAGTGTTATAGTGTTGTAGTGTTATAGTGTTATAGTGTTGTAGTGTTGTAGTGTTTTAATGTTGTAGTGTTGTAGTGTTTTAATGTTGTACTGTTATAGTGTTGTAGTGTTATAGTGTTTTAATGTTGTAATGTTATAGTGTTTTAATGTTGTAGTGTTATAGTGTTGTCGTGTTGTAGTGTTATAGTGTTATAGTGTTGTAGTGTTATAGTGTTGTAGTGTTATAGTGTTGTAGTGTTATAGTGTTATAGTGTTGTAGTGTTATAGTGTTATAGTGTTATAGTGTTATAGTGTTGTAGTGTTATAGTGTTGTAGTGTTATAGTGTTGTAGTGTTATAGTGTTATAGTGTTGTAGTGTTATAGTGTTATAGTGTTGTAGTGTTGTGTTATAGTGTTGTAGTGTTATAGTGTTATAGTGTTATAGTGTTGTAGTGTTATAGTGTTGTAGTGTTATAGTGTTATATGTTATAGTGTTGTAGTGTTGTAGTGTTATAGTGTTGTAGTGTTATAGTGTTGTAGTGTTATAGTGTTTTAATGTTGTAGTGTTATAGTGTTATAGTGTTGTAGTGTTGTAGTGTTGTAGTGTTATAGTGTTATAGTGTTGTAGTGTTGTAGTGTTTTAATGTTGTAGTGTTGTAGTGTTTTAATGTTGTACTGTTATAGTGTTGTAGTGTTATAGTGTTATAGTGTTGTAGTGTTATAGTGTTATAGTGTTGTAGTGTTATAGTGTTGTAGTGTTATAGTGTTGTAGTGTTATAGTGTTGTAGTGTTATAGTGTTATAGTGTTATAGTGTTGTAGTGTTATAGTGTTATAGTGTTGTAGTGTTGTAGTGTTATAGTGTTGTAGTGTTATAGTGTTATAGTGTTGTAGTGTTATAGTGTTGTAGTGTTATAGTGTTTTAATAGTGTTATAGTGTTGTAGTGTTATAGTGTTATAGTGTTGTAGTGTTATAGTGTTATAGTGTTGTAGTGTTGTAGTGTTGTAGTGTTATAGTGTTATAGTGTTGTAGTGTTGTAGTGTTGTAGTGTTATAGTGTTATAGTGTTGTAGTGTTATAGTGTTATAGTGTTATAGTGTTGTAGTGTTATAGTGTTATAGTGTTGTAGTGTTATAGTGTTATAGTGTTGTAGTGTTATAGTGTTGTAGTGTTATAGTGTTTTAATGTTGTAGTGTTGTAGTGTTGTAGTGTTATAGTGTTGTAGTGTTATAGTGTTATAGTGTTGTAGTGTTATAGTGTTGTAGTGTTATAGTGTTATAGTGTTGTAGTGTTATAGTGTTGTAGTGTTATAGTGTTATAGTGTTGTAGTGTTATAGTGTTATAGTGTTGTAGTGTTATAGTGTTATAGTGTTGTAGTGTTATAGTGTTATAGTGTTGTAGTGTTATAGTGTTGTAGTGTTATAGTGTTGTAGTGTTGTAGTGTTATAGTGTTGTAGTGTTATAGTGTTGTAGTGTTATAGTGTTATAGTGTTGTAGTGTTATAGTGTTGTAGTGTTGTAGTGTTATAGTGTTGTAGTGTTATAGTGTTTTAATGTTGTAGTGTTGTAGTGTTGTAGTGTTGTAGTGTTATAGTGTTGTAGTGTTATAGTGTTGTAGTGTTATAGTGTTGTAGTGTTGTAATGTTGTTTTGTAGTGTTGTAGTGTTATAGTGTTGTAGTGTTATAGTGTTGTAGTGTTATAGTGTTTTAATGTTGTAGTGTTGTAGTGTTGTAGTGTTATAGTGTTGTAGTGTTATAGTGTTATAGTGTTGTAGTGTTATAGTGTTGTAGTGTTTTGTTATAGTGTTGTAGTGTTTTAATGTTGTAGTGTTATAGTGTTATAGTGTTATAGTGTTGTAGTGTTATAGTGTTGTAGTGTTATAGTGTTGTAGTGTTATAGTGTTATAGTGTTATAGTGTTGTAGTGTTGTAGTGTTGTAGTGTTTTAATGTTGTAGTGTTTTAATGTTGTAGTGTTATAGTGTTATAGTGTTATAGTGTTGTAGTGTTATAGTGTTGTAGTGTTATAGTGTTGTAGTGTTATAGTGTTATAGTGTTATAGTGTTGTAGTGTTGTAGTGTTGTAGTGTTATAGTGTTATAGTGTTGTAGTGTTATAGTGTTATAGTGTTATAGTGTTATAGTGTTGTAGTGTTGTAGTGTTGTAGTGTTGTAGTGTTGTAGTGTTGTAGTGTTTTAATGTTGTAGTGTTGTAGTGTTGTAGTGTTATAGTGTTGTAGTGTTATAGTGTTATAGTGTTGTAGTGTTATAGTGTTGTAGTGTTATAGTGTTATAGTGTTGTAGTGTTTTAATGTTGTAGTGTTATAGTGTTATAGTGTTATAGTGTTGTAGTGTTATAGTGTTGTAGTGTTATAGTGTTGTAGTGTTATAGTGTTATAGTGTTATAGTGTTGTAGTGTTGTAGTGTTGTAGTGTTGTAGTGTTATAGTGTTGTAGTGTTATAGTGTTGTAGTGTGTAGTGTTATAGTGTTGTAGTGTTATAGTGTTGTAGTGTTATAGTGTTGTAGTGTTATAGTGTTGTAGTGTTTTAATGTTGTAATGTTATAGTGTTGTAGTGTTGTAGTGTTATAGTGTTGTAGTGTTATAGTGTTGTAGTGTTATAGTGTTTTAATGTTGTAGTGTTGTAGTGTTATAGTGTTATAGTGTTATAGTGTTGTAGTGTTATAGTGTTTTAATGTTGTAGTGTTATAGTGTTGTAGTGTTATAGTGTTTTAATGTTGTAGTGTTGTAGTGTTATAGTGTTATAGTGTTGTAGTGTTGTAGTGTTATAGTGTTATAGTGTTATAGTGTTGTCGTGTTGTAGTGTTTTAATGTTGTAGTGTTATAGTGTTGTAGTGTTATAGTGTTTTAATGTTGTAGTGTTGTAGTGTTATAGTGTTATAGTGTTGTCGTGTTGTCGTGTTATAGTATTGTAGTGTTTTAATGTTGTAGTGTTGTAGTGTTATAGTGTTGTAGTGTTGTAGTGTTGTAGTGTTGTCGTGTTGTCGTGTTATAGTATTGTAGTGTTTTAATGTTGTAGTGTTGTAGTGTTATAGTGTTGTAGTGTTGTAGTGTTGTAGTGTTGTAGTATTGTAGTGTTATAGTGTTGTAGTGTTTTAATGTTATAGTGTTGTAGTGTTTTAATGTTGTAGTGTTGTAGTGTTATAGTGTTGTAGTGTTATAGTGTTGTAGTGTTTTAATGTTATAGTGTTGTAGTGTTTTAATGTTGTAGTGTTGTAGTGTTGTCGTGTTGTCGTGTTATAGTGTTGTAGTGTTGTAGTGTTATAGTGTTGTAGTGTTGTAGTGTTGTAGTGTTGTAGTGTTGTAGTATTGTAGTGTTGTAGTGTTATAGTGTTGTAGTGTTTTAATGTTGTAGTGTTGTAGTGTTGTAGTGTTGTCGTGTTGTCGTGTTATAGTGTTGTAGTGTTTTAATGTTATAGTGTTGTAGTGTTTTAATGTTATAGTGTTGTAGTGTTTTAATGTTGTAGTGTTGTAGTGTTTTAATGTTGTAGTGTTGTAGTGTTTTAATGTTGTAGTGTCGTAGTTATAGTGTTGTGTCGTAGTGTTCGTGTTGTGTTTGTAGTGTTGTAGTGTTGTAGTGTTGTAGTGTTATAGTGTTGTAGTGTTGTAGTGTTGTAGTGTTATAGTGTTGTAGTGTTGTAGTGTTATAGTGTTGTAGTGTTATAGTGTTGTAGTGTTGTAGTGTTGTAGTGTTTTAATGTTGTAATGTTATAGTGGTGTAGTGTTGTAGTGTTTTAATGTTGTAGTGTTGTAGTGTTATAGTGTTGTAGTGTTGTAGTGTTGTAGTGTTATAATGTTGTAATGTTATAGTGTTATAGTGTTGTAGTGTTATAGTGTTATAGTGTTGTAGTGTTATAATGTTGTAGTGTTATAGTGTTATAGTGTTGTAGTGTTATAGTGTTATAGTGTTGTAGTGTTATAGTGTTATAGTGTTATAGTGTTATAATGTTGTAATGTTATAGTGTTATAGTGTTGTAGTGTTATAGTGTTATAGTGTTGTAGTGTTATAGTGTTATAGTGTTGTAGTGTTATAATGTTGTAATGTTATAGTGTTGTAGTGTTATAGTGTTGTAGTGTTTTAATGTTGTAATGTTATAGTGGTGTAGTGTTGTAGTGTTTTAATGTTGTAGTGTTGTAGTGTTATAGTGTTGTAGTGTTGTAGTGTTGTAGTGTTATAGTGTTGTAGTGTTGTAGTGTTGTAGTGTTGTAGTGTTGTAGTGTTGTAATGTTGTGTTTTAATAGTGTTGTAGTGTTGTCGTTATAGTGTTGTAAGTGTTATAGTGTTGTAGTGTTGTCGTGTTGTCGTGTTGTAGTGTTGTAGTGTTGTAATGTTGTAGTGTTTTAATGTTGTAATGTTATAGTGTTATAGTGTTATAGTGTTGTAGTGTTATAGTGTTTTAATGTTGTAGTGTTATAGTGTTATAGTGTTGTAGTGTTTTAATGTTGTAATGTTATAGTGTTATAGTGTTATAGTGTTGTAGTGTTATAGTGTTGTAGTGTTGTAATGTTGTAGTGTTGTAATGTTATAGTGTTATAGTGTTATAGTGTTGTAGTGTTTTAATGTTGTAGTGTTGTAGTGTTATAGTGTTGTAGTGTTGTAGTGTTGTAGTGTTTTAATGTTGTAATGTTATAGTGTCGTAGTGTTATAGTGTTTTAATGTTGTAGTGTTGCAGTGTTATAGTGTTGTAGTGTTGTAGTGTTGTAGTGTTTTAATGTTGTAATGTTATAGTGTCGTAGTGTTATAGTGTTGTAGTGTTATAGTGTTTTAATGTTGTAATGTTATAGTGTTGTAGTGTTATAGTGTTATAGTGTTTTAATGTTGTAGTGTTGCAGTGTTATAGTGTTGTAGTGTTGTAGTGTTATAGTGTTTTAATGTTGTAGTGTTGCAGTGTTATAGTGTTATAGTGTTATAGTGTTGTAGTGTTGTAGTGTTTTAATGTTGTAATGTTATAGTGTTGTAGTGTTATAGTGTTGTAGTGTTATAGTGTTTTAATGTTGTAATGTTATAGTGTTGTAGTGTTATAGTGTTATAGTGTTGTAGTGTTTTAATGTTGTAATGTTATAGTGTCGTAGTGTCGTAGTGTCGTAGTGTTTTAATGTTGTAGTGTTGCAGTGTTATAGTGTTGTCGTGTTGTCGTGTTATAGTATTGTAGTGTTTTAATGTTGTAGTGTTGTAGTGTTATAGTGTTGTAGTGTTGTAGTGTTTTAATGTTGTAGTGTTGTAGTGTTTTAATGTTGTAGTGTCGTAGTGTCGTAGTGTCGTAGTGTCGTAGTGTCGTAGTGTCGTAGTGTCGTCGTGTTGTCGTGTTGTCGTGTTGTCGTGTTGTAGTGGTGTAGTGTTATAGTGTTATAGTGTTGTAGTGTTGTAGTGTTGTAGTGTTTTAATGTTGTAGTGTTATAGTGTTGTCGTGTTGTCGTGTTGTCGTGTTGTCGTGTTGTAGTGTTGTCGTGTTGTCGTGTTGTCGTGTTGTAGTGTTGTAGTGTTGTAGTGTTGTAGTGTTGTAGTGTTGTCGTGTTTTAATGTTGTAGTGTTGTAGTGTTGTAGTGGTGTAGTGTTGTAGTGTTGTAGTGTTATAGTGTTGTAGTGTTGTAGTGTTATAGTGTTATAGTGTTATAGTGTTGTAGTGTTATAGTGTTGTAGTGTTATAGTGTTATAGTGTTGTAGTGTTATAGTGTTGTAGTGTTATAGTGTTGTAGTGTTGTAGTGTTGTAGTGTTTTAATGTTGTAGTGTTGTAGTGTTGTAGTGTTGTCGTGTTTTAATGTTGTAGTGTTATAGTGTTATAGTGTTATAGTGTTATAGTGTTATAGTGTTGTAGTGTTGTAATGAATAAGATAGTGAAATAACCAATGTATTGTAGTGTTGTAACTGTATATGAGAAGACTAATCACAAACAACTGATCTGTCTAAAACAGCCCAGAGTTACACTACATGACCAAAAGTATGTGGACAACTGCGTGTCAAACATTTCATTTCAATATCATGGGCAGTAATATGAAGTTGGTCCCCCCTTTGCTGCTATAACAGCCTCCACTAGATGTTGGAATATTGCTGCAGGGACTTGCTTCTTCCATTCAGCCACAACTGCATTAGTGAGGTCGAGCACTGATGTTGGGCTATTAGGCCTGGCTCGCGGTCAGCGTTACCAATCATCCCAAAGGTGTTCGATTGAGTTGAGGTCAGGGCTCTGTGTAGGCCAGTCAAGTTCTTCCACACCGATCTCGACTAACCATTTCTGTATGGACCTCGCTTTCTGCACGGGGACATTGTCATGCTGAAACAGGAACTGGCTTTCACCAAACAGCTGCCACAAAGTTGGAAGCACAGAATCGTCTAGAATGTCATTGTATGCTGTAGAGTTACATACTGTAGCGTTGTGTGATTCATCAGTCCAGAGAACGCGTTTCCACTGCTCCAGTGTCCAATGGCGGTGAACTTTACACCACTCCAGCCATCTTTTGGCATCATGGTGATCATGTATATTGTCACGGTCGTCCTCCTCTTCATCTGAAGAGGAGAGGTGAGAAGGATCGGAGGACCAAAATGCAGCGTGATATGTGTTAATGAGGGAATGTTTAATTAAAGAAAGAACTGAACACTGAAACACTATACAAAACCAGTAAACAAAATAACAACCGTGAAGCTAATGCAAGCTGCGCTGAAACAAGCCATCAACATAGACAATCACCCACAAACAAACAGTGCAACCCAGGCTACCTAAGTATGATTCTCAATCAGAGACAACTAATGACACCTGCCTCTGATTGAGAACCATACTAGGCCGAAACATAGAAATACCCAAATCATAGAAAAACAAACATAGAGTGCCCACCCAACTCACGCCCTGACCATACTAAATAAATACAAAACAAAGGAAATAAAGGTCAGAACGTGACATATATACTGTACTCAATACCATCTACTGCATTGGCAGACTCGACAGCCTTGGTTTCTCAAATGATTGCCTCGCCTGGTTCACCAACTACTTCTCTGATAGATTTCAGTGTGTCAAATCGGAGGGTCTGCTGTCCGGACCTCTGGCAGTCTCTATGGGGGTGCCACAGGGTTCAATTCTTGGACCAACTCTCTTCTCTATATACATCAATGAGGTCGCTCTTGCTGCTGGTGAGTCTCTGATCCACCTCTACGCAGACGACACCATTCTGTATACTTCCGGCCCTTCTTTGGACACTGTGTTAACAACCCTCCAGGCAAGCTTCAATGCCATACAACTCTCCTTCTGTGGCCTCCAATTGCTCTTAAATACAAGTAAAACTAAATGCATGCTCTTCAACCGATCGCTACCTGCACCTACCCGCCTGTCCAACATCACTACTCTGGACGGCTCTGACTTAGAATACGTGGACAACTACAAATACTTAGGTGTCTGGTTAGACTGTAAACTCTCCTTCCAGACCCATATCAAACATCTCCAATCCAAAATTAAATCTAGAATTGGCTTCCTATTTCGCAACAAAGCATCCTTCACTCATGCTGCCAAACATACCCTTGTAAAACTGACCATCCTACCAATCCTCGACTTTGGCAATGTCATTTACAAAATAGCCTCCAATACCCTACTTAACAAATTGGATGCAGTCTATCACAGTGCAATCCGTTTTGTCACCAAAGCCCCATATACTACCCACCATTGCGACCTGTACGCTCTCGTTGGCTGGCCCTCGCTTCATACTCGTCGCCAAACCCACTGGCTCCATGTCATCTACAAGACCCTGCTAGGTAAAGTCCCCCCTTATCTCAGCTCGCTGGTCACCATAGCATCTCCCACCTGTAGCACACGCTCCAGCAGGTATATCTCTCTAGTCACCCCCAAAACCAATTATTTCTTTGGCCGCCTCTCCTTCCAGTTCTCTGCTGCCAATGACTGGAACGAACTACAAAAATCTCTGAAACTGGAAACACTTATCTCCCTCACTAGCTTTAAGCAACAACTGTCAGAGCAGCTCACAGATTACTGCACCTGTACATAGCCCACCTATAATTTAGCCCAAACAACTACCTCTTTCCCAACTGTATTTAATTAATTAATTAATTTTGCTCCTTTGCACCCCATTATTTTTATTTCTACTTTGCACATTCTTCCATTGCAAAACTACCATTCCAGTGTTTTACTTGCTATATTGTATTTACTTTCCCACCATGGCCTTTACCTCCCTTCTCTCCTCATTTGCTCACGTTGTATATAGACTTGTTTATACTGTATTATTGACTGTATGTTTGTTTTTCCTCCATGTGTAACTCTGTGTCGTTGTATCTGTCAAACTGCTTTGCTTTATCTTGGCCAGGTCGCAATTGTAAATGAGAACTTGTTCTCAACTTGCCTACCTGGTTAAATAAAGGTGAAATAAAAAAATAAAAAAATAAATCATGCCTATGCCGTTCTGTACCATCACTTATTCATATATCTTTATGTACATATTCTTTATCCCTTTACACTTGTGTGTATAATGTAGTAGTTGTGGAATTGTTAGGTTAGATTACTCGTTGGTTATTACTGCATTGTCGGAACTAGAAGCACAAGCATTTCGCTACCCTCGCATTAACATCTGCTAACCATGTGTATGTGACAAATAAAATTTGATTTGATTTATTAAATAAATAATTCAGTCACTGTGAAGAGAAAGACCATTGTAGTGCCCGAGCACATAGGTATGATACAGACTCAGTAGAGATTATGAGACTTTGGGGAGCTGGACCCCTCCTAGCCTGGACCCCTATCTCCCCCTCCCTCCTAGTCTGGACCCCTCTCTCCCTCCTAACCTGGACCCCTCTCTACCCCTCCTAGCCTGGACCCCTCTCTACCCCTCCTAGCCTGGACCCCTCTCTACCCCTCCTAGCCTGGACCCCTCTCTACCCCTCCTAGCCTGGACCCCTCTCTACCCCTCCTAGCCTGGACCCCTCTCTACCCCTCCTAGCCTGGACCCCTCTCTACCCCTCCTAGCCTGGACCCCTCTCTCCCTCCTAGCCTGGACTCCTCTCTCCCCCTCCCTCCTAGTCTGGACCCCTCTCTCCCTCCTAACCTGGACCCCTCTCTCCCTCTTAGCCTGGACCCCTCTCTCCCTCCTAGCCTGGACCCCTCTCTACCCCTCCTAGCCTGGACCCCTCTCTACCCCTCCTAGCCTGGACCCCTCTCTACCCCTCCTAGCCTGGACCCCTCTCTCCCCCTCCCTCCTAGTCTGGACCCCTCTCTACCCCTCCTAGCCTGGACCCCTCTCTCCCCCTCCCTCCTAGTCTGGACCCCTCTCTACCCCTCCTAGCCTGGACCCCTCTCTCCCCCTCCCTCCTAGTCTGGACCCCTCTCTACCCCTCCTAGCCTGGACCCCTCTCTCCCCCTCCCTCCTAGCCTGGACCCCTCTCTACCCCTCCTAGCCTGGACCCCTCTCTACCCCTCCTAGCCTGGACTCCTCTCTCCCCTCCCTCCTAGTCTGGACCCCTCTCTCCCTCCTAACCTGGACCCCTCTCTCCCTCTTAGCCTGGACCCCTCTCTACCCCTCCTAGCCTGGACCCCTCTCTACCCCTCCTAGCCTGGACCCCTCTTTACCCCTCCTAGCCTGGACCCCTCTCTCCCTCCTAGCCTGGACCCCTCTCTCCCTCCTAGCCTGGACTCCTCTCTCCCCCTCCCTCCTAGTCTGGACCCCTTTCTCCCTCCTAACCTGGACCCCTCTCTCCCTCTTAGCCTGGACCCCTCTCTCCCTCCTAGCCTGGACCCCTCTCTACCCCTCCTAGCCTGGACCCCTCTCTACCCCTCCTAGCCTGGACCCCTCTCTACCCCTCCTAGCCTGGACCCCTCTCTACCTCTCCTAGCCTGGACCCCTCTCTACCCCTCCTAGCCTGGACCCCTCTCTACCCCTCCTAGCCTGGACCCCTCTCTACCCCTCCTAGCCTGGACCCCTCTCTCCCCCTCCCTCCTAGCCTGGACCCCTCTCTACCCCTCCTAGCCTGGACCCCTCTCTCCCTCTTAGCCTGGACCCCTCTCTCCCTCCTAGCCTGGACCCCTCTCTACCCCTCCTAGCCTGGACCCCTCTCTCCCCCTCCCTCCTAGTCTGGACCCCTCTCTCCCTCCTAGCCTGGACTCCTCTCTCCCTCATAGTCTGGACCCCTCTCTACCCCTCCTAACCTGGACCCCTCTCTCCCTCCTAGCCTGTACCCCTCTCTCCCTCATAGTCTGGACCCCTCTCTCCCTCCTAACCTGGACCCCTCTCTCCCTCCTAACCTGAACCCCTCTCTCCCTCCTAGTCTGGACCCCTCTCTCCCTCGTAGCCTGGATCCCCCTCTCTCCTAGCCTGGACCCCTTTCTAGCCTGGACCCCTCTCTGATGTGCGGGGCCTGGCTGTCAGATCCTCTCCTGTGAGTACGGCTGCTGTGATTTCCCTTGGGCCACCAGGTGGGCTGCAGCTAACTAGCCAAGCCTGAGACAGGGTGACCTCAAGCCTCATGATGAGTTTGAATCAACAACGTGTTCGACCTAAACAGGGAGGGAGAGACCAAACAACTTAGAGGGCCGCCAGAAAATAAAGCAACACCATTTCAAAGTTGTTTATATACCTAAAAAAGTATTACAAGTAAGCATTAAAAATGTTCTCCCAATATTGTTTTTTGTAACTGGTAACAGTTCTCTTGAAATTCTAAATTCCGTAGTTTTTTTTTGTGTGTGTGTGTGTGTGTGTCACGTTCTGACCTTAGTCCTTTGTTATGTCTTTGTTTTAGTTTGGTCAGGACGTGAGTGGGGGTGGGTTGTCTATGTTCTTTTTTCTATGTTGTGTTTATGTGTTTGGCCTGGTATGGTTCTCAATCAGAGGCAGGTGTCGTTCGTTGTCTCTGATTGAGAATCATACTTAGGTAGCCTGGTTGTCTCTGATTGAGAATCATACTTAGGTAGCCTGGTTGTCTCTGATTGAGAATCATACTTAGGTAGCCTTTTCCCACATGTGTTTTGTGGGTGATTATTTTCTGTTCCGTGTTGTTTTTTCATTACCTTACGGGACTGTTCGTTTGTCGTTTTGTTGTTGCTTTGTTCAGTGTTCAGTTATTTTATTAAAAACATGGACACTTACCACGCTGCGTATTGGTCCTCCTCTTCTTCCACCTACGACGATTGTTACTGTGTGTGTGTGTGTGTGTGTGTGTGTGTGTGTGTGTGTGTATTGATCACATGGTTTTGTCTCAGTGGTGTTTCATGGTTGGTGTATTGTAAATCAAACAGATGTTACTTGAACTGTCGTTATAGCGATCGTTAACACTCGTGGTATCATCAGTGCAGGTATAGCGAGATGCTGGTGTTTCTGTACCCAAGAATGCAAATGTAACTGAACTTAATGACTATCTCCTCGTAGCACTCACCTCTGTCATCATGAAGTGCTTTGAGAGACTAGTCAAGCATCATGTCACCTCTACCTTACCTGCCACCCTAGACTCACTTCAATTTGCTTTCCGCCCCAATAGATCCACAGACGATGCAATCTCCATCACTCCGCACAGTGCCCTATCCCATCTGGACATGTGGAATACCTATGTAAGAATGCTGTTTATTGACTATAGCTAAGCATTCAACACCATAGTACCCTCCAAGCTCATCATTAAGCTTGAGGCCCTGGGTCTGAACCCCACCCTGTGCGACTAGGTCCTGGACTTCCTGAAGGGCCGCCCCCATCACCTCCACTCCACTGATCCTCAACACTGGGGCCCCACAAGGGTGTGTGCTCAGCCCCCTCCTCTACTACCTGTTCACCAATGACTGTGAGGCCAAGAACGCCTCAAACTCAATCATCAAGTTTGCAGACGACACAACAGTGGTAGGCATAATTACCAACGATGACGAGACAGCCTACAGGGAGGAGGTGAGGGCTCTGGGTGTGTGGTGCCTGGAAAACAACGTCAACAAAACAAAGGAGAAGATCGTGGATTTCAGGGAACAGCAGAAGATGCACCCCCCCCGATATAAACTCAGCAAAAAAAGAAACGTCCGCTCACTGTCAACTGCGTTTATTTTCAGCAAAGTTAACATGTGTAAATAGTTTATTTTCAGCAGAATATGTGTAAATGTGTAAATAGTTGAATGAACATAACAAGATTCAACAACTGAGACATAAACTGAACAAGTTCCACAGACATGTGACTAACAGAAATTGAATAATGTGTCCCTGAACAAAGGGGGGGGGGGTGTCAAAATTAAAATAACAGTCCGTATCTGGTGTGGCCACCAGCTGCATTAAGTACTGCAATGCATCTCTTCATGGACTGCACCAGATTTGCCAGTTCTTGTTATACCACTCTTCCACCAAGGCACCTGCAAGTTCCCGGACATTTCTGGGGGGAATGGCCCTTGCCCTCACCCTCCGATCCAACAGGTCCCAGACGTGCTCAATGGGATTGAGATCCGGGATCTTTGCTGGCCATGGCAGAACATTCCTGTCTTGCAGGAAATCACGCACAGAACGAGCAGTATGGCTGGTGGCATTGTCATGCTGGAGGGTCATGTCAGGATGAGCCTGCAGGAAGGGTACCACATGAGGGAGGAGGATGTCTTCCCTGTAAGGCACAGCGTTGAGATTGCCTGCAATGACAACAAGCTCAGTCTGATGATGCTGTGACACACCACCCCAGACCATGACGGACCCTCCACCTCCAAATCGATCCCGCTCCAGAGTACAGGCCTCGGTGTAAGGCTCATTCCTTCAACGATAAACGAGAATCCAACCATCACCCCTGGTGAGACAAAACCCCGACTCGTCAGTGAAGAGCACTTTTTGCCAGTCCTGTCTGGTCCAGCGACGGTGGGTTTGTGCCCAAAGGCAACGTTGTTGCCAATTATGTCTGGTGTGGACCTGCCTTACAACAGGCCTACAAGCCCTCAGTCCAGCCTCTCTCAGCCTATTGCAGAATGTCTGAGCACTGATGGAGGGATTGTGCGTTCCTGGTGTAACTCGGGCAGTTGTTGTTGCCATCCTGTACGTGTCCCGCAGGTGTGATGTTTGGATGTACCGATCCTGTGCAGGTGTTGTTACACGTAGTCTGCCACTGCGAGGACAATCAGCTGTCCATCCTGTCTCACAGTACGGAGGCATCTCACAGTACGGACATTGCGATTTATTGCCCTAGCCACGTCTGCAGCATGCCTAAGGCACATTCATGCAGATGAGCAAGGACCCTGGGCATCTTTCTTTTGATGTTTTTCAGAGTCAGTAGAAAGGCCTCTAGTGTCCTAAGTTTTCATAACTGTGACCTTAATTGCCTACCATCTGTAAGCTGTTAGTGTCTAAATGACCATTCCACAGTTGCATATTCATTGATTGTTTATGGTTCATTGAACAAGCATGGGAAACAGTGTTTAAACCTTTCACGATGAAGATCTGTGAAGTGATTTGGAATTTTACGAATTATCATCGAAAGACAGGGTCCTGAAAAAGGGCCATTTCTTTTTTTGCTGAGTTTACATCGACGGGACTGCAGTGGAGAAGGAGGAAAGCTTCAAGTTCCTTGGTGTACACATCACTGACATACTGAAATGGACCACCCACACAGACAGCGTGGTGAAGGCAGCGCAACAGAACCTCTTCAACCTCAAGAGTCTGAATAAATTAGGTTTGTCACCTAAAACCCTCACAAACCTTTACAGATGCACAACTGAAAGCATCCTGTCAGGCTGTATCACCGCCTGGTACAGCAACTGCACCGCCCGCAACCACAAGGCTCTCCAGAGGGTGGTGCGGTCTGCCCAACGAATGGAACACTAGTCACTTTAATAGTGTTTACATATCTGGCATTACTCATCTCATATGTATATACTGTATTCTATACTATTCTGCGGTATTTTAGTCCATTCCCGCTCGTCCATATGTACATAGTCTTAATTCATTCTTACTTAGATTTGTGTGTATTGGGTATATGTTGTGTAATTTGTCAGATATTACTTGTTAGATATTACTGCACTGTCGGAGCTAGAAGCAGAAGCATTTCGCTAAACACCCACAATAACATCTGCTAAACACCTATATGTGACCAATACAATTTTATTTGAAATGCGCTGACCATCTTTTGCTTGAGAGCCCTTTGCCTTATGCTTCCATCAGAGAAGTGGAAGTCTCACTGCTTAACAATGCCATCCCCTGCTCCCATCAGAAGGGGGAAGGTTGAGGAGCTGCGCCCTGCAGAATACGGGGGGCAGGTCCCCTGTGATTGGCGAAAGCTGAACATCGATGCCAGATTCCATCTGTCATGATAGCCTATCTTTGAACCTTCAATCTGTCAAAAGCTTGCAGCCTAGCTGAAGGCTCCAAGAGATTTGACGTGCTTAACAGACTTGACAACAGGCATTATCACTGTGAGGGGCCTGGCGAAAAATGCCATCAAAGTGTTTAATTGTGGCTGGAGATGTAAACTGTCATTTCTCATCTCATTTAACATTTTCTCCACATCTCGTTTTCTTCACTTTACAAAACATATGGAAATGTTGACGTACCCTCTCTCACCCTCTCAGTTGGTGGGGACCATAAGCTTCTGTACTGTAGTTTTCAGGTTAGGTTTTCTCCTTTGATTCATCAGTCAGAAGGATTTAAGCAACACCGAGTAGTACCAATGAGAGTAGAGATGATAAGGAAGTCTCTGATGAGGGTGTGGTCTGTTTGTAGTATAAAAGGCAAAAACAACATTCTGTGTAAGATATAACCGTTTTTTTCTCATACTATGAAACACAAACTTAAAAATCATATTTTGGCTAAAATATTTTGCTAATTCATTTGAGGAGTGTCAACCATTGTAAACTCACTTGGAGGTTGTGTGTTTATAATTTATTATACTAATGCTTTTGTTACTTTACGGTTGTCCGTATCTTGTTTCTTTCATTAAATGATCATATTCGTGTGACTTGAAAGCTGCCTATTTGGTGTAACCAGACAGGTCGTCATGGTGATGGTTGGTTTAACCCCCAAGCTGTGCTAATAGGATCTAGCAGCAGGTGACTGGTTACACACACTCCCAAACACCACTGACCCTTGACCCCTAGAGCAGGGGTAGGCAACTAGATTTTTGTCTGAGCGGATGGTCGGGGGGCTGCAACATAATAATTATAATAATTTGTACACTGCAAATTGACCACAGTCAGCCCAAAAATAGATTCTATTTTGAAAAAAAGCAAAGGGGCTGAATACTTATTGACTCAAGACATTTTCAGCTTTTCATTTTTTATTAATTAGTAAAAAGGTCTCAATACATAATTCCACAATTGATTATTACAAATGATCAGAATAAAAGTAACGTACAATATATTGATAGTTAATGAGCAATTCATTATTTGGCTGTAGAAATATTAGCCAGTTTTCTCCTGTTACAGCCAAAGTGTACTTTGGTCTATACTGACTAATGATAAAAAACATTCATTGTGGTCCAGAGGGGACTCAGGTGATCATTACTTTTTTTTAACAATCCGTCATTATATCATCATCAGTGGACCTTTCTGAGCCTCATATCCACCAATCAGCAGAAGTGACTTGTGTAAAGGGCATCCATAATACGGGTCAGTGGAGCAGTAAGAGTAGCTAGTTTAGCCAGGTGAGGCCGTGATGGGACCCTTGTCTGTCAAGATCTGAGCTGCTGCGAACTGAGGTAGGGCTGCTCTCTCAGCTTTTCTGCCTTTATTTGGTGTTCCTCCTCTCCACAGATCACTACAGAGGCCATCCCATTTCCACCTCTACGCTGATGGGGAGACGAAACATGGTGTGTTGGTTGTCTGGAGGTGAGGAACACATCGCAACCAAAGCAGGGAGCCTGGAGGGCCGGGAGGTGCTGGTAATTAAGGACAGTGCAGAGCCTGGACAGGACGTGTCAAATTGCTGTATTCTTTGTGTAGAAAAGCTGCTCTGTCCATCCTCTGGGGACCTCATCATCTTCCCTAAGTCATAATGTGGTTTTGTACTCTCTATTCACTCACCTTCATCTTATTTCTCAGTGTCTTCCGCTCTCCCTCTTCTATCTCTCTGTCTCTTCCCTCTGTCACCTTCTCATTGAAATGTAGGCCCGTTTCTAAAGCTAGCATTTCTAGGGACCGTTGTGTTTGGACGTTCAGTCCCCCCCTGCCCAATTCAGTTTAGTTTATTTCACAGATACATTTTACATTTTTAAAGGAAAAAAAAACTCTGACCATATTACTATATCAGTCTTTGGCTAGAGTTATCTGTCTAGCTAGAGTTATCAGTCTAACTAGAGTTATCAGTCTTTAACTTGAGTTATCAGTCTAAATAGAGTTATCAGTCTTTAACTAGAGTTATCAGTCTAACTAGAGTTATCAGTCTTTAACTAGAGTTATCAGTATTTAACTAGAGTCATCAGTCTAACTAGAGTTATCAGTCTAACTAGAGTTATCTGTCTTTGGCTAGAGTTATCAGTCTAGCTAGAGTTATCAGTCTAACTAGAGTTATCTGTCTTTGGCTAGAGTTATCTGTCTTTGGCTAGAGTTATCAGTCTTTAGCTAGAGTTATCAGTCTAACTAGAGTTATCAGTCTTTAGCTAGAGTTATCAGTCTAACTAGAGTTATCAGTCTAACTAGAGTTATCAGTCTTTAGCTAGAGTTATCTGTCTAGCTAGAGTTATCAGTCTTTAGCTAGAGTTATCAGTCTTTAGCTAGAGTTATCAGTCTAACTAGAGTTATCAGTCTAACTAGAGTTATCAGTCTTTAGCTAGAGTTATCAGTCTTTAGCTAGAGTTATCAGTCTAACTAGAGTTATCAGTCTTTAGCTGGAGTTATCTGTCTAGCTAGAGTTATCAGTCTTTAGCTAGAGTTATCAGTCTTTAGCTAGAGTTATCAGTCTAACTAGAGTTATCAGTCTTTAGCTAGAGTTATCAGTCTTTAGCTGGAGTTATCAGTCTTTAGCTAGAGTTATCAGTCTTTAGCTGGAGTTATCAGTCTAACTAGAGTTATCAGTCTAGCTAGAGTTATCAGTCTTTGGCTAGAGTTATCAGTCTTTAGCTGGAGTTATCAGTCTTTAGCTAGAGTTATCAGTCTTTGGCTAGAGTTATCAGTCTTTAGCTATAGTTATCAGTCTTTAGCTGGAGTTATCAGTCTTTAGCTAGAGTTATCAGTCTTTAGCTAGAGTTATCCGTCTTTAGCTGGAGTTATCAGTCTTTAGCTAGAGTTATCAGTCTTTAGCTGGAGTTATCAGTCTTTGGCTAGAGTTATCAGTCTTTAGCTATAGTTATCAGTCTTTAGCTGGAGTTATCAGTCTTTAGCTAGAGTTATCAGTCTTTAGCTAGAGTTATCCGTCTTTAGCTGGAGTTATCAGTCTTTAGCTAGAGTTATCAGTCTTTAGCTGGAGTTATCAGTCTTTGGCTAGAGTTATCAGTCTTTAGCTATAGTTATCAGTCTTTAGCTGGAGTTATCAGTCTTTAGCTAGAGTTATCAGTCTTTAGCTGGAGTTATCCGTCTTTAGCTGGAGTTATCAGTCTTTAGCTAGAGTTATCAGTCTTTAGCTAGAGTTATCCGTCTTTAGCTAGAGTTATCAGTCTTTAGCTGGAGTTATCCGTCTTTAGCTAGAGTTATCCGTCTTTAGCTGGAGTTATCAGTCTTTAGCTAGAGTTATCAGTCTTTAGCTGGAGTTATCAGTCTTTAGCTAGAGTTATCAGTCTTTAGCTAGAGTTATCAGTCTAACTAGAGTTATCAGTCTAACTAGAGTTATCAGTCTAACTAGAGTTATCCGTCTTTAGCTGGAGTTATCTGTCTAGCTAGAGTTATCAGTCTTTGGCTAGAGTTATCAGTCTTTGGCTAGAGTTATCAGTCTTTAGCTATAGTTATCAGTCTTTAGCTGGAGTTATCAGTCTTTAGCTAGAGTTATCAGTCTTTAGCTGGAGTTATCCGTCTTTAGCTAGAGTTATCAGTCTTTAGCTGGAGTTATCAGTCTTTAGCTGGAGTTATCAGTCTTTAGCTAGAGTTATCAGTCTTTAGCTGGAGTTATCAGTCTTTAGCTGGAGTTATCAGTCTTTAGCTGGAGTTATCAGTCTTTAGCTGGAGTTATCAGTCTTTAGCTAGAGTTATCAGTCTTTAGCTGGAGTTATCAGTCTTTAGCTGGAGTTATCAGTCTTTAGCTGGAGTTATCAGTCTTTAGCTGGAGTTATCAGTCTTTAGCTGGAGTTATCCGTCTTTAGCTGGAGTTATCTGTCTAGCTAGAGTTATCAGTCTTTGGCTAGAGTTATCAGTCTTTAGCTAGAGTTATCAGTCTAACTAGAGTTATCAGTCTTTAGCTGGAGTTATCAGTCTTTAGCTGGAGTTATCAGTATTTAACTAGAGTTATCAGTCTAACTAGAGTTATCAGTCTTTAGCTGGAGTTATCAGTCTTTGGCTAGAGTTATCAGTCTTTAGCTAGAGTTATCAGTCTAACTAGAGTTATCAGTCTAACTAGAGTTATCAGTCTTTAGCTAGAGTTATCCGTCTAGCTAGAGTTATCTGTCTTTGGCTAGAGTTATCAGTCTTTGGCTAGAGGTATCAGTCTTTAGCCAGGGTTTTGACAGTGCACAATTTGAGCGATTGATTCAGGGAAAAGTTGCTGAGGTGGGGACAGGGGAAACTGTGATGAGGTGGGGGACAGGGGAAACTGTGATGAGGTGGGGACAGGGGAAACTGTGATGAGGTGGGGACAGGGGAAACTGTGATGAGGTGGGGACAGGGGAAACTGTGATGAGGTGGGGACAGGGGAAACTGTGATGAGGTGGGGACAGGAAAACTGTGATGAGGTGGGGACAGGGGAAACTGTGATGAGGTGGGGACAGGGGAAACTGTGATGAGGTGGGGACAGGGGAAACTGTGATGAGGTGGGGACAGGGGAAACTGTGATGAGGTGGGGACAGGGGAAACTGTGATGAGGTGGGGACAGGGGAAACTGTGATGAGGTGGGGACAGGGGAAACTGTGATGAGGTGGGGACAGGAGAGGAGGAACACTCTGGGGTTTAAAATCGCCCAAAGCATTCTGGGTAATTAGCCATTACGGAGCTGTCACAGAGGGTTCTGCAGTCAATACAGAGATAATTTGGGCAATGGTGAATGACAGTGCTGTTCAGACATTTGGGATGATCAAGGACAGATCCAACTGCAACAGGCATTTGTCAGGCCCATGAATCACTCCTCCAGCCAGCAGCTGGAGGAGTGGAGCAGAGAGAATCGCTGGAGAGACGTGCAGAGACACAAATAAACATGTTCCTTACTCTCTGCGCTTCTCTCGCTCCCCCCACCCCGTCGCTCTCCTTGCCACACCAGGAAATGTCTATTAAAGGACTGACGTTACAGGGCACAGTGAGAGAAAATTTGTTACCTTAGGATGGCAAATTAAAGACATAAGGATAAGGTGAGGAATAAAAGTCAGACCAAGGGGACATTCTGTCGTGTTATTTAAAGTCAGGCCAAGGGGACATTCTGTCCAGTTATTTAAAGTCAGACCAAGGGGACATTCTGTCCAGTTATTTAAAGTCAGACCAAGGGGACATTCTGTCCAGTTATTTAAAGTCAGGCCAAGGGGACATTCTGTCCAGTTATTTAAAGTCAGGCCAAGGAGACATTCTGTCCAGTTATTTAAAGTCAGACCAAGGGGACATTCTGTCCAGTTATTTAAAGTCAGACCAAGGGGACATTCTGTCCTGTTATTTAAAGTCAGACCAAGGGGACATTCTGTCCTGTTATTTAAAGTCAGACCCAGGGGACATTCTGTCGTGTTATTTAAAGTCAGACCAAGGGGACATTCTGTCCTGTTATTTAAAGTCAGACCAAGGGGACATTCTGTCGTGTTATTTAAAGTCAGACCAAGGGGACATTCTGTCCTGTTATTTAAAGTCAGACCCAGGGGACATTCTGTCCTGTTATTTAAAGTCAGACCCAGGGGACATTCTGTCCTGTTATTTAAAGTCAGACCCAGGGGACATTCTGTCCTGTTATTTAAAGTCAGACCCAGGGGACATTCTGTCTTGTTCAATACATAATCAAATAAAGCAAAACAACATAATTAAATAAAAACAAACAAATTCATGATCACAAAACACATGGCAAAATTACATGATTAATCAACCATACCACGGCTAAATTATATTATTAATCAACCATACCATGGCTAAATTATATTATTAATCAACCATACCATGGCTAAATTATATTATTAATCAACCATAACATGTTCATATTATGGTCCCCTTGCTGAGAAGGCTTTGTGTATATAGGCCTTGTAAAAAAGTAATTGTCAAATTACTTTGACTTATGCCAACTAAGGACAGTTATTATTTTAATTTGAAAGATGTTGAATAACATAACTGGTTCATAGGAAAAAGTTAAGTCAGTTTTTATTGGAAGCATAGAGTAGCAAGATACCTGCAACTCCTACAGCTGGTTTCAAGGCCTTGCTAGCTGGTTTACGTACGCCTACAGCTGGCTTCAAGGCCTTGCTAGCTGGTTTACGTATGCCTACAGCTGGCTTCAAGGCCTTGCTAGCTGGTTTACGTATGCCTACAGCTGTCTTCAAGGCCTTGCTAGCTGGTTTAGAAACTGCAGCTGGCTTCGAGGCCTTGCTAGCTGGTTTAGATACTACAGCTGGCTTCAAGGCCTTCTAACTGGTTTAGACACTACAGCTGGTTTTGAGGCATTGCTAACTGTTTTAGATACTACAGCTGGCTTTAGGCCTGATAGCTGGTTTATATACTCCTACATCTGGCTTCAAGGCCTTGCTAACTGGTTTAGATACTGCGGCTGTGTTCGAGGCCTTGAAACTGGTTTAAATACTATTGCTGGGTTCAAGGCCTTGTTAGCTGGTTTAGGTACTACAGCTGTGTTCGAGTCCTTGGAACTGGTTTAAATACTAAAGCTGGCTTCGAGGCCTTGCTAGCTGGTTTAGATTTTCCTCCAGCTGGCTTCAAGGCCAAGTTAGCTGTTTAGATACTAGAGCTGGCATTGAGGCCTTGCTAACTGGTTTATATACTCCTACAGCTGGCTTCAAGGCCTTGTTAGCTGTTTTATATACTCCTGCAGCTGGCTTTGAGGCCTTGTTAGCTGTTTTATATACTCCTACAGCTGGCATTGAGGCCTTGCTAACTGGTTTATATACTCCTGCAGCTGGCTTCAAGGCCTTGTTAGCTGTTTTATATACTCCTGCAGCTGGCTTCAAGGCCTTGTTAGCTGTTTTATATACTCCTACAGCTGGCTTTGAGGCCTTGTTAGCTGTTTTATATACTCCTGCAGCTGGCTTCAAGGCCTTGTTAGCTGTTTTATATACTCCTGCAGCTGGCTTTGAGGCCTTGTTAGCTGTTTTATATACTCCTGCAGCTGGCTTCAAGGCCTTGTTAGCTGTTTTATATACTCCTGCAGCTGGCTTCAAGGCCTTGTTAGCTGTTTTATATACTCCTGCAGCTGGCTTTGAGGCCTTGTTAGCTGTTTTATATACTCCTGCAGCTGGCTTTGAGGCCTTGTTAGCTGTTTTATATACTCCTACAGCTGGCTTCAAGGCCTTGTTAGCTGTTTTATATACTCCTGCAGCTGGCTTTGAGGCCTTGTTAGCTGTTTTATAGACATCCTGCAGCTGGCTTCAAGGCCTTGTTAGCTGTTTTATATACTCCTGCAGCTGGCTTCAAGGCCTTGTTAGCTGTTTTATATACTCCTACAGCAGGCTTCAAGGCCTTGTTAGCTGTTTTATATACTCCTACAGCTGGCTTCAAGGCCTTGTTAGCTGTTTTATATACTCCTACAGCTGGCTTCAAGGCCTTGTTAGCTGTTTTATATACTCCTGCAGCTGGCTTCGAGGCCTTGTTAGCTGTTTTATATACTCCTGCAGCTGGCTTTGAGGCCTTGTTAGCTGTTTTATATACTCCTACAGCTGGCTTTGAGGCCTTGTTAGCTGTTTTATATACTCCTGCAGCTGGCTTTGAGGCCTTGTTAGCTGTTTTATATACTCCTACAGCTGGCTTTGAGGCCTTGTTAGCTGTTTTATATACTCCTGCAGCTGGCTTCAAGGCCTTGTTAGCTGTTTTATATACTCCTGCAGCTGGCTTCAAGGCCTTGTTAGCTGTTTTATATACTCCTGCAGCTGGCTTCAAGGCCTTGTTAGCTGTTTTATATACTCCTGCAGCTGGCTTCAAGGCCTTGTTAGCTGTTTTATATACTCCTGCAGCTGGCTTTGAGGCCTTGTTAGCTGTTTTATATACTCCTGCAGCTGGCTTCAAGGCCTTGTTAGCTGTTTTATATACTCCTGCAGCTGGCTTTGAGGCCTTGTTAGCTGTTTTATATACTCCTGCAGCTGGCTTTGAGGCCTTGTTAGCTGTTTTATATACTCCTGCAGCTGGCTTCAAGGCCTTGTTAGCTGTTTTATATACTCCTGCAGCTGGCTTTGAGGCCTTGTTAGCTGTTTTATATACTCCTGCAGCTGGCTTCAAGGCCTTGTTAGCTGTTTTATATACTCCTGCAGCTGGCTTCAAGGCCTTGTTAGCTGTTTTATATACTCCTGCAGCTGGCTTCAAGGCCTTGTTAGCTGTTTTATATACTCCTGCAGCTGGCTTTGAGGCCTTGTTAGCTGTTTTATATACTCCTGCAGCTGGCTTCAAGGCCTTGTTAGCTGTTTTATATACTCCTGCAGCTGGCTTTGAGGCCTTGTTAGCTGTTTTATATACTCCTGCAGCTGGCTTCAAGGCCTTGTTAGCTGTTTTATATACTCCTGCAGCTGGCTTCAAGGCCTTGTTAGCTGTTTTATATACTCCTGCAGCTGGCTTCAAGGCCTTGTTAGCTGTTTTATATACTCCTACAGCTGGCTTCAAGGCCTTGTTAGCTGTTTTATATACTCCTACAGCTGGCTTCAAGGCCTTGTTAGCTGTTTTATATACTCCTGCAGCTGGCTTCGAGGCCTTGTTAGCTGTTTTATATACTCCTACAGCTGGCTTTGAGGCCTTGTTAGCTGTTTTATATACTCCTGCAGCTGGCTTCAAGGCCTTGTTAGCTGTTTTATATACTCCTGCAGCTGGCTTCAAGGCCTTGTTAGCTGTTTTATATACTCCTGCAGCTGGCTTCAAGGCCTTGTTAGCTGTTTTATATACTCCTGCAGCTGGATTCAAGGCCTTGTTAGCTGTTTTATATACTCCTGCAGCTGGCTTTGAGGCCTTGTTAGCTGTTTTATATACTCCTGCAGCTGGCTTCAAGGCCTTGTTAGCTGTTTTATATACTCCTGCAGCTGGCTTTGAGGCCTTGTTAGCTGTTTTATATACTCCTGCAGCTGGCTTCAAGGCCTTGTTAGCTGTTTTATATACTCCTACAGCTGGCTTCAAGGCCTTGTTAGCTGTTTTATATACTCCTGCAGCTGGCTTTGAGGCCTTGTTAGCTGTTTTATATACTCCTACAGCTGGCTTCAAGGCCTTGTTAGCTGTTTTATATACTCCTACAGCTGGCTTCAAGGCCTTGTTAGCTGTTTTATATACTCCTGCAGCTGGCTTTGAGGCCTTGTTAGCTGTTTTATATACTCCTGCAGCTGGCTTCAAGGCCTTGTTAGCTGTTTTATATACTCCTACAGCTGGCTTCAAGGCCTTGTTAGCTGTTTTATATACTCCTACAGCTGGCTTCAAGGCCTTGTTAGCTGTTTTATATACTCCTGCAGCTGGCTTCAAGGCCTTGTTAGCTGTTTTATATACTCCTGCAGCTGGCTTTGAGGCCTTGTTAGCTGTTTTATATACTCCTACAGCTGGCTTCAAGGCCTTGTTAGCTGTTTTATATACTCCTGCAGCTGGCTTCAAGGCCTTGTTAGCTGTTTTATATACTCCTGCAGCTGGCTTCAAGGCCTTGTTAGCTGTTTTATATACTCCTGCAGCTGGCTTCAAGGCCTTGTTAGCTGTTTTATATACTCCTGCAGCTGGATTCAAGGCCTTGTTAGCTGTTTTATATACTCCTGCAGCTGGCTTTGAGGCCTTGTTAGCTGTTTTATATACTCCTGCAGCTGGCTTCAAGGCCTTGTTAGCTGTTTTATATACTCCTGCAGCTGGCTTTGAGGCCTTGTTAGCTGTTTTATATACTCCTGCAGCTGGCTTCAAGGCCTTGTTAGCTGTTTTATATACTCCTACAGCTGGCTTCAAGGCCTTGTTAGCTGTTTTATATACTCCTGCAGCTGGCTTTGAGGCCTTGTTAGCTGTTTTATATACTCCTACAGCTGGCTTCAAGGCCTTGTTAGCTGTTTTATATACTCCTACAGCTGGCTTCAAGGCCTTGTTAGCTGTTTTATATACTCCTGCAGCTGGCTTTGAGGCCTTGTTAGCTGTTTTATATACTCCTGCAGCTGGCTTCAAGGCCTTGTTAGCTGTTTTATATACTCCTACAGCTGGCTTCAAGGCCTTGTTAGCTGTTTTATATACTCCTACAGCTGGCTTCAAGGCCTTGTTAGCTGTTTTATATACTCCTGCAGCTGGCTTCAAGGCCTTGTTAGCTGTTTTATATACTCCTGCAGCTGGCTTTGAGGCCTTGTTAGCTGTTTTATATACTCCTACAGCTGGCTTCAAGGCCTTGTTAGCTGTTTTATATACTCCTGCAGCTGGCTTCAAGGCCTTGTTAGCTGTTTTATATACTCCTGCAGCTGGCTTCAAGGCCTTGTTAGCTGTTTTATATACTCCTGCAGCTGGCTTTGAGGCCTTGTTAGCTGTTTTATATACTCCTGCAGCTGGCTTCGAGGCCTTGTTAGCTGTTTTATATACTCCTGCAGCTGGCTTCAAGGCCTTGTTAGCTGTTTTATATACTCTTCCAGCTGGCTTCAAGGCCTTGTTAGCTGTTTTATATACTCCTGCAGCTGACTTTGAGGCCTTGTTAGCTGTTTTATATACTCTTCCAGCTGGCTTCAAGGCCTTGTTAGCTGTTTTATATACTCCTGCAGCTGACTTTGAGGCCTTGTTAGCTGTTTTATATACTCCTGCAGCTGGCTTCAAGGCCTTGTTAGCTGTTTTATATACTCCTGCAGCTGACTTTGAGGCCTTGCTAGTTGGTTTAGATATAAAAGCTATACTATGTATTTGGTATCGACATTGAAGGTTTAAAAATATATATATGTATTGAGCTTAATGACATCATTGGTGACAGGAAGAGTCTTTGGTGATGGTCCTGTTTTTTGGAGGTGAGTTGTTTTCAGATATCTTTGATATCTTAGGTTGTGTTGGAGATTTTTTTTTGTTCCTCTCTATAATGTAAGTCTTACCTTAGTGCAGTATATTTAATGTGTAAAATCCCCTCAGCTCTGAGACTGGGGATTATTATCATACATTAATCAATATCTTTCTCACATCGTGAACACAATTGCAGACCCCACTTGGCAACAGAGCTGGGAGTGTATGTGTATTTTGGATATAATAAGGTCTTGGAAATGGCAGTGAATATAAACACTATGGGATGGAATACTTATTTGAATATTGGTGTGTTAGGAAATACATGAGTTGGTATTTTGTTTATAGTTATTTGACAAGCACAGCGTTTCCTTGGCTGAGGCAGTCAAGTTTGAATCACATTTTGTATGGCCCTCTAAAATACTTGTCAAGGCAATTCATAAACGACTTGAATCCTGCCAGGAGCTTATTTAATCAGATTGTATTATAGTGTGGCAGTGACCTAATGCAGCACCTCAGAAAAGGAAAGGCACAAGTAGAATAAGTCACCTTCATTTAAGCGTAATTTCCACCATCCATCTAACAATGGCATTAGCTTCATAAAGACAGTGAAATTGCCTATCCATCTTCCATAGGACTGTGCAGATGCACAACTTTGACAGTCAATTAAAAATGAAAGATCATGTTTTTTTTATTTTTTTATAAAAAATAAAAACTTTGAGTGGAATGCTTATATTCAATTTAAAATATTTAAATACCTGGCAGGGATTCAAAGCTGTTTTTTCCACTAATGTGAAACCCCTTAAACCTGTGAATATTTACCTGCCATTTACCCTGGCTGGTGGCTTCTCCTGGTGACTGCTGTATGCCCATATTTAGTATTCCCCAGGGAGCCATTCCCATATATGCCTCTATAAAGGGAATTTGCCCAGAGGAAAGTGAACATGTTATATCAGGTGCTTGCTGTGGAAGGAGATTTTCCTCCAAACTGCATTTTAAATTATGTTGTTCTCCATTACTCTGCTGAAATAATTAGTGTGTCCTTTGTTTCTGTCGATAGGCCGCTAGTAACCACTCAGAGACCTAATGACTCTTAATTAAATTGGTTTAAGTGGAAGACAATGGGAAAGATCCTGTCATCTGTAGCAAGAGGGGAAAACACCCAGATCCTCTCATCTGTATCCAGAGGGGAAAACACCCAGATCCTCTCATCTGTATCCAGAGGGGAAAACACCCAGATCCTCTCATCTGTATCCAGAGGGGAAAACACCCAGATCCTCTCATCTGTATCCAGAGGGAAAACACCCAGATCCTCTCATCTGTATCCAGAGGGGAAAACACCCAGATCCTCTCATCTGTATCCAGAGGGGAAAACACCCAGATCCTCTCATCTGTATCCAGAGGGGAAAACACCCAGATCCTCTCATCTGTATCCAGAGGGGAAAACACCCAGATCCTCTCATCTGTATCCAGAGGGAAAAACACCCAGATCCTCTCATCTGTATCCAGAGGGGAAAACACCCAGATCCTCTCATCTGTATCCAGAGGGGAAAACACCCAGATCCTCTCATCTGTATCCAGAGGGGAAAACACCCAGATCCTCTCATCTGTATCCAGAGGGGAAAACACCCAGATCCTCTCATCTGTATCCAGAGGGGAAAACACCCAGATCCTCTCGTCTGTATCCAGAGGGAAAAACACCCAGATCCTCTCGTCTGTATCCAGAGGGAAAAACACCCAGATCCTCTCGTCTTGAGATGCTATTTTCCTATTCTCTCCCAATATGTGAGTCACATATTTAACATTTTGTGTCATATGAGCAAAATATTTCTGTATTCACACCCAGGTTCATTATACCATACATAGACACATAAACTACTACTTCAAGGTCTCAGAGCAAGTGACGTCACCGATTGAAACGCTATTTAGCGCGCACCGCTAACTAAGCTAGCCGTTTCACATCCGTTACACTCACATGTACAGTAATTCACAGGTACTCTTGAAATACCACTATTCTGTTTTTATGACAATCTTCTTAAGCAGAGGTCAAAGTAATATCTGAAGTTTAACAGAGGTGACGAGAGCTCAAATGTAACCAGTGTAGGAAACCATTTAATGGATCCTAACGTCCCTATTCTCCTCTACAGGGCTGCTGGCATGGATGAAACTTCCCTTCCTAATGATCCATTTCAGTCTGTCTGTTTCACATCTCCTACACTCGTAGTCTGCTCAGTGTTACATTAGTAAAAAATGTGACCCTTTGATTTGTTCTCAACAGCATAGAGATACACAGGGGAAGGAATGGAGAGAGAGGGTCAGGGATGGATTGGAGCCTGGCACGCTAAACGTATTGACCGGTATTTTCATCATCCAGAATAGTGCACATGATCCAAGGACAAGCTGTTTAAAGCCGCCATAAGACATTTTGTTTTTCATCTCCTCTGTGACTGATGTACAGTAGGGAGGATATGTACTGTAAATGAAAAAAACACAAAAAAACTGCTCTTAAAATAACACACGTTATAGCACATTATAACACATCATAGCAAACCAAAGTGCGGATTGCAGTCACATCTCCATGTATTTTCTTTTCCTAAACCAAGAAAACGTTAAAAAATATTCCATCTGTATTTTTTTGCATTGTGTGAACGAAGCAGAAATCAATGTGCGGGATACCCTAAGCTCACTTGTTCATACACTAAGTCAGACATATTAAAGTACATTAAGGTTGTAGCCTCTTGGACATAATTCAGCAATAAGAAGCTGATCATGTCAGGTCACTTTGGAAGAGAGTGGCTGCTGCCAATTAAAGCTACACAGCCCTCCAGCTGGGACATTTTTAAAATTTAATTAGGCAAGTCAGTTGAGATGAAATTCTTACATCGACAGCCTACCAGGAATAGTGTTTACTGCTTTGTTTGGGGGGTATAATTACAATATTTTTACCTTGTCAGCTCGGGGATTCGATTCAGCAACCTTTCGGTTACTGGCCCAAGGCTCTAACCACTAGGATACCTGCCGCCCCACATTGATACTCTTGATTTCTTAAGTCCTAAAAAACACAAAGACGATGCCAAGAATGCATTCATCACCGCAGGGCTGTTTGTGGTCAGCAGAAACATGTCCATCCTGTTAGCAAATTCAGCCATTTCCATTTTTCTACTGTGTCTGACATGTTTTTATTACTGAAGGTGTGGAGATCATGAGGATGCTGCCTTGTTAGTCCTCTCTCCTGGGCCCTTGGTCTAATGACTGTCATTAACAGGGCTGCATTAGAGAGACACCTCAGGAAGCATTGGAGTGTTCATTTGCATGGCACTAATACAGGAGGATGCTGTGCTGTGAGAGGCTTGACATGAGTGTTGATACTTCCTGCTTGGCATGCCGTGCTGTTCTGTTCCTAACTGTGCCAGGGCCTATTCTTTCATTCATTATGCGTCCAAAGCTTGACTTATCCTCTACGTGGTGTAGGGATGAATGTTTTTCAAGGCCGTCTGAAACTGTTCTAATGAAAAAAAAAAAAAAAAAAAATTCTGAAGTTTATTATGTTGCTAGCCAGCTCAGAAAATTCCTGCTTCATTTTCCCCAGCCTAACACATGGCAGTGTAATACGTAACTTCCTGATACACATTTTCTCTTCAAGTTTTGTGGCTCAGAGCTTCATCAAAAAAAGACGCCTTTATTATCCCTCTGTGTACCTCTCTCTGGTTGCTCAGCAAAAAGGGCGAAACTGGACTTTTTTGGTCCATTATAAAATTGTGAGATACTAGAACTAGGCTACTGTATTGTTTTGGAATGGTGGCTGTCAACATGTGCTCATAATTGAGAGCCATTGTTTTATTTTTGTTTGCAGCAGACTTGGCTGCTGATATTGCTGAATCAAATTTCACTAGTATCAACCTTGATATCGCCAATTGAATTTGCTCCTCTATAGAATATCCCAATAATATGTCACTTTTTCCCGTTGAACACATTGCATGATGACACACTATAATGCGCTGTACAAAATCCAAATCTCTTACACGTACTTGCGGGTTGACATCATTGGAAATATACAAATAGAGGGATAATCACATGGTGACAACTCTTTCTCCAGATGATGCAGGGTTGCATGAGAGAGACAGAGAGGCAGAGGGACAGAGATGAGTGCTCAGCAGTAGGATCACATTGCAAACTATTTTAAGGCCAGTCAAAAGTGGCAGGTCATGTTGAAGTTGATCATGCCCACACTGACACTCCCCAAGCCTATAAAAACCACCAGGCCAGCCTGCGTGACTCCTACTCCCTCTCTACCCCACCAGGCCAGCCTGCGTGACTCCTCCCCCCTCTCTACCCCACCATGCCAGCCTGTGTAACTCCTCCTCCATCTCTACCCCACCAGGCCAGCCTGCCAGACTGCGTGACTCCTCCTCCCTCTCTACCCCACCAGGCCAGTCTGCCAGACTGCGTGACTCCTCCTCCCTCTCTACCCCACCAGGCCAGCCTGCGTAACTCCTCCTCCCTCTCTACCCCACCAGGCCAGCCTGTGTAACTCCTCCTCCATCTCTACCCCACCAGGCCAGCCTGCCAGACTGCGTGACTCCTCCTCCCTCTCTACCCCACCAGGCCAGCCTGCGTAACTCCTCCTCCCTCTCTACCCCACCAGGCCTGCCTGCCAGACTGGCGGAGTCACACAGAGTATACTAGGGTGGGCTTGTATTTTCTTCAGCATTTTCTTCATCAGCTTTCAGACTGTGACTCTGTTCAGGTACATTATTAAAGCCCAAAAAATATTATTAAAGCATTTAAAATCTAGGTTTTTAAGATCTAGAGCATTTAAAATCTGTTTTTAATATCTATGTTTTTAAGATCTATGTGTTATCTGTGGTTATTTTGATACATCTTTAATAAAGATGAAAATAGAACAATATACAAGAACCATGAAAAACCAAAAACAGCCCTATCTGGTGTCACAAAGACAGGAACAATCACCCACAAAACCCAACACAAAACAGGCTACCTAAATATGGCTCCCAATCAGAGACAATGACTAACACCTGCCTCTGATTGAGAACCATATCAGGCCCAAACACAGAAACAGACAAACAAGACATCCAACATAGAATGCCCACGGAGTTTAAAACTCAACCACATATCCTCTCTGTGGTGGAGCGTTTAAAACGCGACCGCATATCCTCTCTGTGGTGGAGCGTTTAAAACGCGACCGCATATCCTCTCTGTGGTGGAGCATTTAAAACGCGACCGCATATCCTCTCTGTGGTGGAGCATTTAAAACGCGACCGCATATCCTCTCTGTGGTGGAGCATTTAAAACGCGACCGCATATCCTCTCTGTGGTGGAGCATTTAAAACTCAACCACATATCCTCTCTGTGGTGGAGCATTTAAAACGCGACCGCATATCCTCTCTGTGGTGGAGCATTTAAAACGCGACCGCATATCCTCTCTGTGGTCCGCCTGTGGTGAAGTGTTCGTTATTATTATTTTATTTAAACTTTATTTAACTAGGAAAGTCTGTTAAAGAACAAATTCTTATTTACAATGACAACCTACCAGAAGGCAAAAAGGCCTCCTGCGGGGACGGGAGCTGGGATTTAAAAAAAAGTAAAAAATATAGGATAACACACACACACACACACATCACGACAAGAGAGACAACACAACACTACATAAAGAGAGACCTACATTTAAAACACAACCACATATCCTCTCTGTGGTCCACCAGTGTGCTTTGTTAGGGTTGTTTTTGACGCTGAGACTCAGGTGTGCTTTGTTAGCATTTTCTTGACGATGAGACTCCTCTTGTCAGATTATGCAACATTTCATAAACTGTTTACGCTTCAGAAACTATGACAATATCTTCTCTCTTGTGCATATTATTTTACATATGTTGTGTTTCTAGAAATGTCTGGCCCATTTATAGCAATCACTTAAAAACCAATCCCACACGGTTATATTAGTAATGTTTTCATACCAGGTTGTATTTTTTGGGTGTTTTTTTTAGTACATAAAAACCGGATGGAATGGGTTTGTACATGAGAACCAGATGGAATGGGTTTGTACATGAGAACCAGATGGAATGGGTTTGTACATGAGAACCAGATGGAATGGGTTTGTACATGAGAACCAGATGGAATGGGTTTGTACATGAGAACCAGATGGAATGGGTTTGTACATGAGAACCAGATGGAATGGGTTTGTACATGAGAACCAGATGGAATGGGTTTGTACATGAGAACCAGATGGAATGGGTTTGTACATGAGAACCAGATGGAATGGGTTTGTACATGAGAACCAGATGGAATGGGTTTGTACATGAGAACCAGATGGAATGGGTTTGTACATGAGAACCAGATGGAATGGGTTTGTACATGAGAACCAGATGGAATGGGTTTGTACATGAGAACCAGATGGAATGGGTTTGTACATGAGAACCAGATGGAATGGGTTTGTACATGAGAACCAGATGGAATGGGTTTGTACATGAGAACCAGATGGAATGGGTTTGTACATGAGAACCAGATGGAATGGGTTTGTACATGAGAACCAGATGGAATGGGTTTGTACATGAGAACCAGATGGAATGGGTTTGTACATGAGAACCAGATGGAATGGGTTTGTACATGAGAACCAGATGGAATGGGTTTGTACATGAGAACCAGATGGAATGGGTTTGTACATGAGAACCAGATGGAATGGGTTTGTACATGAGAACCAGATGGAATGGGTTTGTACATGAGAACCAGATGGAATGGGTTTGTACATGAGAACCAGATGGAATGGGTTTGTACATGAGAACCAGATGGAATGGGTTTGTACATGAGAACCAGATGGAATGGGTTTGTACATGAGAACCAGATGGAATGGGTTTGTACATGAGAACCAGATGGAATGGGTTTGTACATGAGAACCATATGGAATGGGTTTGTACATGAGAACCAGATGGAATGGGTTTGTACATGAGAACCAGATGGAATGGGTTTGTACATGAGAACCAGATGGACTGGGTTTGTACATGAGAACCAGATGGACTGGGTTTGTACATGAGAACCAGATGGACTGGGTTTGTACATGAGAACCAGATGGAATGGGTTTGTACATGAGAACCAGATGGAATGGGTTTGTACATGAGAACCAGATGGAATGGGTTTGTACATGAGAACCAGATGGAATGGGTTTGTACATGAGAACCAGATGGAATGGGTTTGTACATGAGAACCAGATGGAATGGGTTTGTACATGAGAACCAGATGGAATGGGTTTGTACATGAGAACCAGATGGAATGGGTTTGTACATGAGAACCAGATGGAATGGGTTTGTACATGAGAACCAGATGGAATGGGTTTGTACATGAGAACCAGATGGAATGGGTTTGTACATAAGAACCAGATGGAATGGGTTTGTACATGAGAACCAGATGGAATGGGTTTGTACATGAGAACCATATGGAATGGGTTTGTACATGAGAACCAGATGGAATGGGTTTGTACATGAGAACCAGATGGAATGGGTTTGTACATGAGAACCAGATGGAATGCAAAAATGAAACATTCTGAGGAACAGCATACGCTTTCATGCTTTACTACAATTCCCGTGTAACTTAACTGGTAGTACCATCATCAAAGTGTCTAATCCATGAACATTTCCACCAATTATGATTAAAATCACCATTCTATCCAATAAATATTGTCGGGCCTTTACTCTGAAACCAGTTATGGCTTTTAATAATGGTGTTTAATGTGGACAATATCTCTTAATATCTCTTATAAATGCTTGGTAGGTGGGTCCCGGGCTCAGCGACTGTATCCATTAGGGGTGGTCTCTCTTCGGGGAGGATGAAACACGTGCATGAGAATAAACCCAGTGTGAGTCCTGTTCAAAACGCACCGACGAGATCAGACTGGATGAACATTTATTGACCGTTTAAAGCTTTAAAGCTTTATTGACCGTTTATCTGTTTTTTCCCCCCCAAAATAATCAAAAATGGAATTGCAGTGTCTGTTCTACCAACTGATTACAATTGTGCCATCAATAGCCTCACTAATAGACACTTCATTAAGGATTAGAACGTCTCTATTACAAAACAAATGAACCATGTTCTGATCTTAACCTGTAGGTCAAACAGCATTACAAGCAAAGTTGAAGCTGTTAGATAGCTGAACAAACTTATTACGGCTTAGCGCTGAGCAAGCACTTTGGTATTGATTTTTACCATAGCTATGTATGATGATTTATGGAGTGCTTGTGTCAGTATACTGTAACAAAGCTGAAGGACACACTATAAACATCTTCGACATCATTAAAATCCAGCAGTGCCCTGAGCTAGCTCATCAAGTACTGTTCACTACCTTGGAATACAGATAGATACAGCTACACTGTTATTATTGTGCTGAAACCGTTTGAGTAGATTTCACAGTAGTTTTACACAACAGTTTATATAGTAGCTTCCGAGTGGCGCAGTGGTCTAAGACAGTGCATCTCAGTGCAAAAGGTGTCACTGCAGTCCCTGGTACAAATCCAGGTTGCATCACATCTGGCTGTGATTGGGAATCCCATAGGGCAGTGCACAATTGGCCCAGCGGTGTCTGGGTTTGGCTGGGGTAGGCCATCATTGTAAATAATAATAATTTGTTCTTAATTAAATATAAAAATATATCAGATTGTGCTGATGGTAAATATGAGCGGTTTCTTTTAGGTGAAATGTTTACTATTATTTTTTGTATCATTCTGTTTTGTTCATTCAGATCGTTAAAGTGCACAGTGCCCAGCCCAGTCAGTCTCTCCTCAGTCTGATAGAGGCAGGTTATGGTCCTCCTGACTATGGTACACTAGAGCCCCCTTTGGGCACATGAAAGTAATACCAGCTGAATTATATGGTGCAAGGAGCCAGGGGTGGACATGCCCCGCCCCCCCCCCCTTAATTTTCTTAATTGATTTGGTTTGCATGCTTTTGTTTGCTCAATATAATGATAATTTTTCTACGTTAAATTTCATTCAACCCTTTAAATGTTCACATGGATACTTAAAACAATAGACATTTGAAATGTGATGAATGTAATGTTTTCTCTGTTAATAAGCTACATGTGCAATACAGTTAAACAACTAAAGTTAAACTCTGTAATTGAGAGTAGACAGATATGGTAAAAGTGAACAGACTCTTGCAATGTAAGTCTTACTCACAATCTCTCTGTTCCACAGGAAGATTTAGAGCAGGGGTGTCAAACTCCTGGAGAACCTGGTGTCTGCTGGTTTTGTTTTTTTCCTTCCAATTAAGACCTAGACAACCAGGTGAAGGGAGTTCATTTCTAATTAGTGGCCTTAATTCCTTAATCAAGTACAAGGGAGGAGCGAAAAGCCACAGACACTGGCCTTCCGTGGATTGAGATTGATACGTGATGTAGAGCTTTCAAGCCATTAAAGGTTGTCCCTCAAATTAGTTCTTACTGCAGGTAATTCAATACCATTATCTGAGAAATGTCCCGTGAATGAGACATTTGTACATTCATAAATTCTTTGAAGTTATTCATTTAAATTAGGTCAAATGTCCTTAGTTAAAATCAAAAAGCAACTCGTAAACATGGTTGTTTGAAATTACATTCTAGAGAAATAAATGTGCAACACTTGCTCAAAATCATCTCATTATCAGTTTAACTATCATTTCAGTGTAACCCCCCCAACCCCACCCGCCCTCAAAACCCCCACCCCAATGAGGAGACCCAGATTCCCCCTCCCGGAACCCAGCTTTCACCTCCCGGAACCCAGGTTTCACCTCCCGGAACCCAGCTTTCACCTCCCGGAACCCAGATTCCCCCTCCTGGAACCCAGATTCCCCCTCCCGGAACCCAGGTTTCACCTCCCGGAACCCAACTTTCACCTCCCGAACCCAGCTTCTGTACATCATCTCCTGCAGCCGAGAGGTCTGGCTGGTGGGGCCTGGGCAGCTGTGTGTGGGCGGACACTCTGGGTGCTGAGTAATGTGAAGCAGAGAGAGAAACCCCCAGAAAGAGACAGGCCCTAGACGGAGGCACGCGTTCCTGCTGTGACTTGGCGCACCCCACTGGACAGCTGTAGACTCAGGGAGCAGAAACGTTGCCAAACTGACGGAGCAAGGGCGTGCTGGGGCTGCAGGACCGGGGATGCTTCCCATACCTGCAGCTGATCACCAGCCCACCATGTGAAAATAGATAGACTTACAGTAAGTATAGGTCTGTGAAATAAAAGGGTGATCACACACACCCACACTGTCATGTTAAACAACCGCAAAGTAACTGGGTGAAAGGACTCTTATAAGACCACAGCATGGGGTATGATGAAAATAAATCTAATTCAATTAGCTACCGTTACCTCTGCAATAGGTTCAGTAGTTATGGCCTTTCATATTGAACTGAACATGACCATATGCAATTCATATTTTAATACATAGCTCCAATTATAGTGTGGACCTGCTATGAATAATTTAGGAAATATGCTTGAGCACTGTTATTTCAAGGTGGATTAGAGTTCTTATTGGGGAGTTCTTACTGGGGAGTTCTTCCTGGGGAGTTCTTACTGGGGAGTTCTTATTGGGGAGTTCTTACTGGGGAGTTCTTACTGTGGAGTTCTTACTGGGGAGTTCTTACTGGGGAGTTCTTACTGTGGAGTTCTTACTGGGGAGTTCTTACTGGGGAGTTCTTACTGGGGAGTTCTTATTGGGTTCTTATTGGGAAGTTCTTCCTGGGGAGTTCTTACTGGGGAGTTCTTACTGGAGAGTTATTATTGGGGAGTTCTTACTGGGGAGTTCTTACTGGGGAGTTCTTACTGGAGAGTTATTATTGGGGAGTTCTTACTGGGGAGTTCTTACTGGGGAGTTCTTACTGGGGAGTTCTTACTGGGGAGTTCTTATTGGGGAGATAGTATTATTCACAATATGAATAAACAGCAGCAAATCTCCTTTTGCACTGTTGAAATGATTAATGTGTAAGGAAATGCAGATAATACAGACAAATATGACAATGGAGATACTTTAGGCAAGTATGAGGATGAGATTCTTCAGGTAAGTATGATGATGAAGATGTTTCAGGCAAGTATAATGGTGAAGATGCTTCAGGCAAGTATAATGGTGAAGATGCCTTAGGCAAGTATGAGGATGGAGATGCTTCAGGCAAGTATAATGGTGAAGATGCTTTAGGCAAGTATGAGGATGGAGATGCTTCAGGCAAGTATAATGGTGAAGATGCTTCAGGCAAGTATAATGGTGAAAATGCCTTAGGCAAGTATAATGGTGAAGATGCCTTAGGCAAGTATAATGGTGAAGATGCTTCAGGCAAGTATAATGGTGAAGATGCCTTTGGCAAGTATAATGGTGAAGATGCTTCAGGCAAGTATGATGATGAAGATGTTTCAGGCAAGTATAATGGTGAAGATGCCTTAGGCAAGTATAATGGTGAAGATGCCTTAGGCAAGTATGATGATGAAGATGTTTCAGGCAAGTATGAGGATGGAGATGCTTCAGGCAAGTATGAGGATGGAGATGCTTCAGGCAAGTATGATGACGAAGATGCTTTAGGCAAGTATGATGACGAAGATGCTTTAGGCAAGTATGGGGATGGAGATGCTTTAGGCAAGTATGAGGATGGAGATGCTTCAGGCAAGTATGATGGTGGAGATGCTTCAGGCAAGTATGATGGTGGAGATGCTTCAGGCAAGTATGATGGTGGAGATGCTTCAGGAAAGTATGAGGATGGAGATGCTTGAGGCAAGTATGATGACGAAGATGCTTTAGGCAAGTATGATGACGAAGATGCTTCAGGCAAGTATGAGGATGGAGATGCTTCAGGCAAGTATGAGGATGGAGATGCTTCAGGCAAGTATGAGGATGGAGATGCTTCAGGCAAGTATGATGATGGAGATGCTTCAGGCAAGTATGATGATGGAGATGCTTTAAAACCAAACTGAGATCAAGAAAAAATAATCCCATAAATGATGTATAAACTTCTCAAATGAAACAAACATGTTTACTCGTATACATTATTTATGATGCAGGTGTTATCATAACTTATCTCGAAAACTTTCAGAGAATAGGAATAGGTATTATCAAATCAAACTTTATTTGTCACATGCGCCGAATACAACAAGTGTAGACCTTTCTGTGAAGTGCTTACTTTACAAGCCCTTAACTCTTCTTGAACTGCACTGTTGGTTAAGGGCTTGTGAGTAAGCATTTCACAAGTTTACACTTGTTGTGTTCGGCGCATGTGAACAATAAAGTTTGATTTGATAATACCTTTTCCAATTCTTTGAATGTTTTCAAGATAAGATATGATAATACCTTTTCTGATTCTCTGGAAGTTTTTAAGATCAGATATCACCTGTAACCCCCGCACATTGACTCAGTACCGGTACCCCCTCTATAATGACTTAAATGTATATAGCCTCGTTATTGTTATTTTATTGTGTTACTATTTATTATTTTTTACTTTAGTTTATTTGGTAAATATTTCCTTAACTGTTCATGAACTGCACTGTTGGTTAAGAAAATATTTACCAAATAAACAAAAGTAAAGAAATTATAAAAAGTGTTACCGGTACCGAGTCAGTGTGCGGGGGTACAGGTGATATCTTATTTTGAAAACTTTCAGAGGACAGGAAAAAAATATCTTATATTTAAAAAGGGAAATGGCATCTTTTGCTGGTATGGCAGCATTTCTGAATTTCTCATATTACCTTGATGGTGAGACCTGACATACAGTATATATTTTCATTGGGATGCTCAAATCACTCATGATGCCGTGGGATTGCAGGCTGTCCACCATCATCTCACTATGGATAGATTCTCCTATTAGAAATAATGTCAAATTAATATTCTGAATACTGAATCGACGCGCTATGAAATGTGTCCCCATTGTTTCTCCTCCACTCCCAAGCTGTGGCTTCATCTTGATTCGTCAGTTCCAGGGCCTTATTACAGCTCTGACAGCATGCTTGTTCTGGTGAGGAATAACCCTGGACAGATTTCAAATGTGAGGCTCAAGTGACAATTATCTATGGTGACCTGGTTAATAAATTATATATGGGGACCTGGTTGATAACGAGATCTCTTGTTAAAGATCTGATTTCAGCGTTTATGTCATCTGTCATCCAGGCTGCATGTTTACAGTTGAAGTCGGAAGTTTACATACACCTTAGCCAAATACATTTAAACTCAGTTTTTCACAATTCCTGACATTTAATCCTAGTAAAAATTCCCTGTCTTGGGTCAGTTAGGATCACCACTTTATTTTAAGAATGTGAAATGTCAGAATAATAGTAGAGAGAGTGATTTATTTCAGCTTTTATTTCTTTCATCAGATTCCCAGTGGGTCAGAAGTTTACATACACTCAATTAGTATTTGGTAGCATTTCTCCAAAAAGTACGATCTTCGTCCCCATGTGCAGTTTGCAAACCATAGTCTGCCTTTCTTATCGCGGTTTTGGAGCAGTGGCTTCTTCCTCGCTGAGCAGCCTTTCAGGTTATGTCGATATAAGACTAGTTTTACTGTGAATATAGATACTTTATTTAAATTGTATTTTTTATTTCACCTTTATTTAACCAGGTAGGCTAGTTGAGAACAAGTTCTCATTTACAACTGCGACCGTTTGTACCTGTTTTCCTCCAGCATCTTCACAAGGTCCTTTGCTGTTGTTCTGGGATTGATTTGCACTTCTCGCACCAAAGTACATTCATCTCTAAGAGACAGAACTCATCTCCTTCCTGAGCGGATTTACGGCTGCATGGTCCCATGGTGTTTATACTTGCGTACTTTTGCTTGTACGATGAACGTGGTCCCTTCATGTGTTCGGAAATTGCTCCCAAGGATGAACCAGACTTGTGGAGGTCTACCATTATTTTTCTTGGCTGATTTCTTTGGATTTTCCCATGATGTCAAGCAAAGAGGCACTGAGTTTGAAGGTAGGCCTTGAAATTCATCCACAGGTACACTTTCAAATGATGTCAATTCACCTATCAGAAACTTCTAAAGCCATGACATCATTTTCTGGAATTTTCCAAGCTGTTTAAAGGCACAGTCAACTTAGTGTTTATAAACTTCTGACACACTGGAATTGTGATACAGTGATTATAAGTGAAATAATCTGTCTGTAAACAATTGTTGTAAAAATCACTTGTCTCATGCACAAAGTAGATATCCTAACCGACATGCCAAAACTATAGTTTGTTAACAAGAAATGTGTGGAGTGGTTGAAAAACAAGTTTAAATGACTAATACAACTTAAGTGTATTGTAACTTCTGACTTCATATGTAAGCACTTGGCTCCTCCCAGGACCATAAAATTACCCAATTGGAAATCACAACCAATAAATGGTTCTACAATGTAAAAAGGCAATTTCCAAATCCATTGTTTTTTTACCCTTTAATAACCTTTTATTAGGGAGCTGACATCATGATTAAGCTTACGCCAAACACACACAAAGAGGTAGTCAATTACCCTCAGCCAGTTGCATCCACAATGACGGAATATACACTGTATGTTCAAAAGTATGTGGACAGCCCCTTCAAATGAGTGAATTCGGCTATTTCAGCCACACCCATTGCTGACATGTGTATAAAATCGAGCACACAGCCATGCAATCTACAGAGAGAAACATTATCAGTAGAATGGCCTTACTGGACCTGCAGAGTGGCACAGCAGGGTCGTGTTTCGGGGGATGCATGGCTCTCGACCTTCACCTCTCCCGAGTCCGTAGGGGAGTTGCAGCGATGGGACAAGACTGTAACTACCAATTGGATATCACGAAATTAGGAAGAAAAAGGGGTCTGGGGCAGTTTTTCATGGTTAGGACAAGGCCCCTTAGTTCCTTTGAATTTAAGTCTAATGCATACAATGACATTGTAGACGATTCTGTGTTCCCAACTTTGTGGCAACAATTTGGGGAAGAACCTTTCCTGTTTCGGCATGACAATTTCCCCGCGCACAAAGCATTTCTGTATGGACCTCACTTTATTGAGATTGGTGTGAGATCTTGACTGGCCTGCACAGAGCCCTAACCTTAACCCCATCGATCACCTTTGTGATGAATTGGAACGCCGACTGGGAGCCAGGCCTGATCGCCAAACATCAGTACCTGACCTCACTAATGCTCTTGTGGCTGAAAGGAAGCAAGTCCCCACAGCAACGTTGAAAACCTTGTCTGCCAGTGACATAGTATTTGAGAGTTGCAAGATGAGAGACCAGCCAGCCAGTGACATCCTGCACGAGACAGACATAATCCAGTAGAGGTCCAACAAGTATTCAAACAAACAGTCAAGAGCAATAAAAATGAAAAGAGCTAGTGCTGTAAGATGATCTACGTGTTTTTCTCTGACCAGACTGATAAGATACATCTCAACATGCCCCTATTATTTTGGGTCATTGTTACAGTTGCAGGAGAGAGAACGGTGCAGTGATTCCTATAATCAGAACCAGAGAACATTGCATTACTGCACTGTATAAACAGAACAAGAGAACATTGCATTACTGTACTGTAGAAATAGAACCAGAGAACATTGCATTACTGCACTGTATAAACAGAACCAGAGAACATTGTATTACTGCACTGTATAAACAGAACCAGAGAACATTGCATTACTGCACTGTATAAACAGAACCAGAGAACATTGCATTACTGTACTGTAGAAATAGAACCAGAGAACATTGCATTACTGTACTGTAGAAACAGTATGTAGAGTAAGTGAGAGAGATACCATCGTTACTGTAGATATACTGTGAGGTACTGTAGGATATATAGAGATACTGTAGAGATACTGTAGAGGTACTGTAGATATACTGGAGAGATAATGCAGAGGTACTGTATTTATATAGAGATACTGTAGCGATACTGTAGAGGTACTGTAGATATACTGTAGAGGTAATGTAGAGATACTGTAGATATATAGAGATACTGTAGAGATACTGTAGAGGTACTGTAGAGATACTGTAGATATAATGAAGAAGTACTGTATAGGTACTGTATAGATACTGTAGACATACTGTAGATATAACGTGGATGTACTGTATAGATACTGTAGATATACTGTAGAGATACTTTTTAGGTACTGTAGAGATACTTTTTTAGGTACTGTAGAGATAATGTATAGGTACTGTAGAGGTACTGTAGAGATACTGTAGAGGTAATGTATAGGTACTGTAGAGATACTGTAGATATATAGAGATACTGTAGATATGTAGAGATACTGTAGATATATAGAGATACTGTATAGGTACTGTAGAGATACTAAAAAGATAGAGATACTGTAGAGGTACTGTAGAGATATAGAGATATTGTAGAGATAATGTATAGGTACTGTAGAGATAATGTATAGGTACTGTACAGATACTGTAGATATAATGTATATGTACTGTAGAGATACTGTAGAGGTAATGTATAGGCACTGTAGAGATACTGTATATATATAGAGATACTGTAGATATGTAGAGATACTGTAGATATATAGAGATACTGTATAGGTACTGTAGAGATACTAAAAAGATAGAGATACTGTAGAGGTACTGTAGAGATATAGAGATATTGTAGAGATAATGTATAGGTACTGTACAGATACTGTAGATATAATGTATATGTACTGTAGAGATACTGTAGAGGTAATGTATAGGCACTGTAGAGATACTGTATATATATAGAGATACTGTAGATATGTAGATATACTGTAGATATATAGCGATACTGTAGAGGTACTGTAGATATACTGTAGAGATAATGTAGAGGTACTGTAGATATACTGTATATGTACTGTATATATATAGAGATACTGTAGATATGGATGGTTCCGACCTAGAATATGTGGACATCTATAAGTACCTAGGTGTCTGGCTAGGCTGTAAACTCTCCTTCCAGACTCATATCTCCAATCTAAAATCAAATCTAGAGTCGGCTTTCTATTCCGCAACAAAGCCTCCTTCACGCACGCCTCCAAACTTACCCTAGTAAAACGGACTATCCTACCGATCCTCGACTTTGGCGATGTCATCTACAAAAAAGCTTTCAATACTCTACTCAGCAAACTGGATGCAGTTTATCACAGTGCCATCCGTTTTGTTACTAAAGCACCTTATACCACCCACCACTGCGACCTGTATGCTCTAGTCGGCTGGTCCTCGCTACATATTCGTCGCCAGACCCACTTGCTCCAGGTCATCTACATATCCATGCTAGGTAAAGCTCCGCCTTATCTCAGTTCACTGTTCACGATGGCAACACCCACCCGTAGCACGCGCTCCAGCAGGTGTATCTCATTGATCATCCCTAAAGCCAACACCTCATTTGGCCGCCTTTACTTCCAGTTCTCTGATGCCTGTGACTGAAACGAATTGCAAAAATCGCTGAAGTTGGAGACTTTTATCTCCCTCACCAACTTTAAACATCTGCTATCTGAGCAGCTAACCGATCGCTGCAGCTGTACATAGTCCATCAGTAAATAGCCCACCCAATTTACCTACCTCATCCCCATACTGTTTTTATTTATTTAGCTTTTCTGCTCTTTTGCACACCAGTATCTCTACCTGCACATGACCATCTGATCATTTATCACTCCAGTGTTAATCTGCTAAATTGTAATTATTTGCCTACCTCCTCATGCCTTTTGCACACAATGTATATAGACTATTTTTTTCTTTTTTTCTACTGTGTTATTGACTTGTTTATTGTTTACTCCATGTGTAACTCTGTGTTGTTGTCTGTTCACACTGCTATGCTTTATCTTGGCCAGGTCGCAGTTGTAAATGAGAACTTGTTATCAACTAGCCTACCTGGTTAAATAAAGGTTAAATAAAAAATTAAATTAAATAAATAAATATACTGTATATGTATTGTATATATACTGTAGATATACTGTATATGTACTGTAGAGGTACTGTAGATATATTGTAGAGGTACTGTAGAGATATAGAGATACTGTAGAGGTACTGTAGAGATATAGAGGTACTGTAGATATATAGAGATACTGTAGAGGTACTGTAGATATACTGTATATGTACTGTAGAGGTACTGTAGAGATATAGAGATACTGTAGAGGTACTGTAGAGATATAGAGATACTGTATAGGTACTGTAGATATACTGTATATGTACTGTAGAGGTACTGTAGATATATTGTAGAGGTACTGTAGAGATATAGAGATATTGTTGAGGTACTGTAGAGATATAGAGATACTGTAGAGGTACTGTTGAGGTACTGTAGATATATTGTAGAGGTACTGTAGAGATATAGAGATACTGTAGAGGTACTGTAGAGATATAGAGGTACTGTAGATATATAGAGATACTGTATAGGTACTGTAGATATACTGTATATGTACTGTAGAGGTACTGTAGAATTACTGTAGATATATTGTAGAGGTACTGTAGAGATATAGAGATACTGTAGAGGTACTCTAGAGATATAGATGTACTGTAGAGGGACTGTAGATATATAGAGATACTGTATAGGTACTGTAGATATACTGTAGAGGTACTGTAGATATAATGTATATGTACTGTAGAATTACTGTAGATATACTGTTGAGATAATGTATACGTACTGTAGAGGTACTGTAGAGGTAATGTAGAGATACTCACTCTATATCACTCTATATCACCTTCTACCATGACCTCTGAGTCTTAAAACCAACAAGGAAATTCTTGTTAGCAGCATTCTGAAAGGAGACAGATCAGACACCAATGCAAAGCAACAGACCGAAAATAACTCCAAGACAGTACGACACCTGCACTTTTCTGTCTTGCCAAATCTCATCCGAAAGCCAAAGAATAGAGAGCTAAGCTGAGGATTCCCTTGAAGCACCAGAGAGACTATCTCCGCCTCAGAGCGGGGCTGTTCCATTAGCACCGAGGGAGGGATCATGAGTAGCATACGGACCTGAAATGACAGCAATAGCTGTTGCTCATGCTGTCTCAGGAACTCACTGCAGATCAAACACTGCAGATCAGGCCTGGACTAGGAGAAAGCCAGTCTCTTGGCGCACCTATCCCGTTAGCGGGATCATTTTCGTCAACATCCGCTGAATTGCAGAGTGCCAAATTCAAATTAAATTACAAAAAATATTTAGTGCAATATAGCAAAACAAGTGCAATATAGCAAAACACAGCTTAGCTTGTTGTTAATCCACCTGGCGTGTCAGATTTAAAAAAAGCTTTACTACAGCAAAAGATATACAAGCGTTTATGTTAGGACATCTCTCTCAGCAAACAAAACATTACAAACAGCTTGCAGCAAAGTAGATTGGCCACGAAAGTCAGAACAGCAATAAAATGAATCGCTTACCTCTGATGATCTTCGGACGTTTGCACTCATGAGACTCCCAGTTACACAATAAATGTTCCTTTTGTTCGATAAAGATTATTTTTATATCCAAAAACCTCCATTTGGTTGGCGCGTTTTGTTCAGAAATCCACAGGCTTGTGCAGGTCATGACGGGCAGACGAAAATTCCAAATAGTATTTGTAAAGTTCGTAGAAACATGTCAAATGTTTTTTATAATAAATAATAAATAATATTTCAACCGGACAGTAGCTTTTTCAATAGGAGAGAGAGAAAATGTCTGTTCCAAGCTGTTGCGCATGCAAAACTCTACTGGCACCCAGCCATCCACTGATGCGAAGTGATCGTTCTCGCTCATTTTTCAGATTAAAAGCCTGAAACTATGTCTAAAGACTGTTCACACCATGTGGAAGCCATAGAGAAAGGAATATGGTTGATATCCCTTCAAATGGAGGGAAGGCATGCAATGGAACAGGGAGATTTGTTTCTCTTAGGCACTTCCTTGTTGGATTTTCCTCAGATTTTCGCCTGCAATATCAGTTCTGTTATACTCACAGACAATATTTTGGCAGTTTTTTAAAAAACTTTAGAGTGTTTTCTATCCTAATCTGACAATTATATGCATATTCTAGATTCTGGACTTGAGAAATAGGCCGTTTCATTTGGGTACGTTTTTCATCCAAACATCAAAATACTGCCCCCTACACTCAACAGGCTAACCTGCAAAACACTCATACAGCACCCCCACATCTCACACGGAGCTCTCCCCCTGCCTCTGGACATGTAATACAAAAAGACCTTACGCTTCTAGCTCATTTGCGTTTCAAAGCCGACGTTGATTGGAAAACCAAGAAAATGATCCAAAGATGAGAGGATATCTTTGTGGGTAGGGCTCTGGAGAAACCCATGAGTAAAACAGTGGAGTAGAAGGCATTACCTTACTGACGACAGAGACAAGTTGGGTTCGGAAACAGACAAACCCAAAAGCCTTGTAAATGTGTTTTCCTTTTCCTGTCTGTCAACACTAATAACATACCATCAACATGCATGATGATCTGGGAGGCCTTGTCTCAGAGCTGTCAACACTAATAACATACCATCAACATGCATGATGATCTGGGAGGCCTTGTCTCAGAGCTGTCAACACTAATAACATACCATCAACATGCATGATGATCTGGGAGGCCTTGTCTCAGAGCTCTAGGAGGAGTAGCACAGGATATGACGACAGTGATAAATGATGCTATGGACCTTCTCGCGTGACAAAAGAACTGGTGCACATTCTGCAGCGTGTTCCTCCATCCTCCTCCATCCAGGTCCCATCGTTATGTGTAATTGGGACTCGTGGCGATGTTCTTCCACTTAGCCTTTGTTGTTTAGGAATGAGGCTGCTTAAACCCACTTCTAATAAGTCACAGAGAAAGGTGTCCAATCTGTTAGAACAGAATGTTAGAATATTACATGAGATTGGATATGAAGCAATCTGCACAGACACAAGTATTGGTGCTTTGTATTATTGCGGTGCAAAAGCCCAATAGTAATTGGTAAGTGTCTAGCGGTCAGTCCAATGTGCCTGTCTGTTGTTGTTTGTCTGACATTGACAGGGAACTGGAGACTGAATGTGTGTAACATACACACTTATCTAAAAAAGAGGTATTTACATGCAAATTAAACAGGCTGTTATTGACAGCTGTCTGTAGTATGTTCCGTTGTTGTAAACACAGTAGTTAACAATCACAGGGAGAGCCATCCGTCCCATCAGGCTCTGATTACAGCACTGCTCATTAGTTATAATGGAGATACATATCATTTGCAGGCTTGCATAATGAGGGTAAGAACAGACTCGTGCATCCTATTAGTCACCATACAGAATGTTTAGTGCAACAGGAAAGTTTCCAGTAAGTCAGTCAGAGGCAGGGACTGCCACAACAACCCTTGGCAGTGTATAACAATATATACAAGTGTATTTAAAAAACATTGTTTTATTTAACTAGGCAAGTCCATTAAGAACAAATTCTTATTTACAATGACGGCCTACACCGGCCAAACCCGGACAACGCTGGGCCAATTGTGCGCCGCCCTGTGGGACTCCAATTCACGGCCGGTTGTGATACAGCTCGGTGAGACTAAGTCAGTCAGAGGCAGGGACTGCCACAACAACCCTTGGCAGTATATAACAATATTTACTGTAAGTGGTGAGAGTAACCTCTAGATACCGGCCAAACCCGGACGACGCTGGGCCAAAGTCCTGTGGAACTCACAATCACAGCCGGTTGTGATACAGTCTGGTGAGAGTAACCTCTAGATACCGGCCAAACCCGGACGACGCTGGGCCAAAGTCCTGTGGAACTCACAATCACAGCCGGTTGTGATACAGTCTGGTGAGAGTAACCTCTAGATACCGGCCAAACCCGGACGACGCTGGGCCAAAGTCCTGTGGAACTCACAATCACAGCCGGTTGTGATACAGTCTGGTGAGAGTAACCTCTAGATACCGGCCAAACCCAGACGACGCTGGGCCAAAGTCCTGTGGAACTCACAATCACAGCCGGGTGACACAGTCTGGTGAGAGTAACCTCTAGATACCGGCCAAACCCGGACGACGCTGGGCCAAAGTCCTGTGGAACTCCCAATCACAGCCGGTTGTGATACAATCTGGTGAGAGTAACCTCTAGATACCGGCCAAACCCGGACGACGCTGGGCCAAAGTCCTGTGGAACTCCCAATCACAGCCGGTTGTGATACAGTCTGGTGAGAGTAACCTCTAGATACCGGCCAAACCCGGACGACGCTGGGCCAAAGTCCTGTGGAACTCACAATCACAGCCGGGTGACACAGTCTGGTGAGAGTAACCTCTAGATACCGGCCAAACCCGGACGACGCTGGGCCAAAGTCCTGTGGAACTCACAATCACAGCCGGTTGTGATACAGTCTGGTGAGAGTAACCTCTAGATACCGGCCAAACCCGGACGACGCTGGGCCAAAGTCCTGTGGAACTCCCAATCACAGCCGGTTGTGATACAGTCTGGTGAGAGTAACCTCTAGATACCGGCCAAACCCGGACGACGCTGGGCCAAAGTCCTGTGGAACTCACAATCACAGCCGGTTGTGATACAGTCTGGTGAGAGTAACCTCTAGATACCGGCCAAACCCGGACGACGCTGGGCCAAAGTCCTGTGGAACTCACAATCACAGCCGGGTGACACAGTCTGGTGAGAGTAACCTCTAGATACCGGCCAAACCCGGACGACGCTGGGCCAAAGTCCTGTGGAACTCACAATCACAGCCGGTTGTGATACAGTCTGGTGAGAGTAACCTCTAGATACCGGCCAAACCCGGACGACGCTGGGCCAAAGTCCTGTGGAACTCCCAATCACAGCCGGTTGTGATACAGTCTGGTGAGAGTAACCTCTAGATACCGGCCAAACCCGGACGACGCTGGGCCAAAGTCCTGTGGAACTCCCAATCACAGCCGGTTGTGATACAGTCTGGTGAGAGTAACCTCTAGATACCGGCCAAACCCGGACGACGCTGGGCCAAAGTCCTGTGGAACTCACAATCACAGCCGGTTGTGATACAGTCTGGTGAGAGTAACCTCTAGATACCGGCCAAACACGGACGACGCTGGGCCAAAGTCCTGTGGAACTCACAATCACAGCCGGGTGACACAGTCTGGTGAGAGTAACCTCTAGATACCGGCCAAACCCGGACGACGCTGGGCCAAAGTCCTGTGGAACTCACAATCACAGCCGGTTGTGATACAGTCTGGTGAGAGTAACCTCTAGATACCGGCCAAACACGGACGACGCTGGGCCAAAGTCCTGTGGAACTCACAATCACAGCCGGGTGACACAGTCTGGTGAGAGTAACCTCTAGATACCGGCCAAACCCGGACGACGCTGGGCCAAAGTCCTGTGGAACTCACAATCACAGCCGGGTGACACAGTCTGGTGAGAGTAACCTCTAGATACCGGCCAAACCCGGACGACGCTGGGCCAAAGTCCTGTGGAACTCCCAATCACAGCCGGTTGTGATACAATCTGGTGAGAGTAACCTCTAGATACCGGCCAAACCCGGACGACGCTGGGCCAAAGTCCTGTGGAACTCACAATCACAGCCGGTTGTGATACAGTCTGGTGAGAGTAACCTCTAGATACCGGCCAAACCCGGACGACGCTGGGCCAAAGTCCTGTGGAACTCACAATCACAGCCGGGTGACACAGTCTGGTGAGAGTAACCTCTAGATACCGGCCAAACCCGGACGACGCTGGGCCAAAGTCCTGTGGAACTCACAATCACAGCCGGTTGTGATACAGTCTGGTGAGAGTAACCTCTAGATACCGGCCAAACCCGGACGACGCTGGGCCAAAGTCCTGTGGAACTCCCAATCACAGCCGGTTGTGATACAGTCTGGTGAGAGTAACCTCTAGATACCGGCCAAACCCGGACGACGCTGGGCCAAAGTCCTGTGGAACTCACAATCACAGCTGGTTGTGATACAGTCTGGTGAGAGTAACCTCTAGATACCGGCCAAACCCGGACGACGCTGGGCCAAAGTCCTGTGGAACTCACAATCACAGCCGGGTGACACAGTCTGGTGAGAGTAACCTCTAGATACCGGCCAAACCCGGACGACGCTGGGCCAAAGTCCTGTGGAACTCACAATCACAGCCGGTTGTGATACAGTCTGGTGAGAGTAACCTCTAGATACCGGCCAAACCCGGACGACGCTGGGCCAAAGTCCTGTGGAACTCCCAATCACAGCCGGTTGTGATACAGTCTGGTGAGAGTAACCTCTAGATACCGGCCAAACCCGGACGACGCTGGGCCAAAGTCCTGTGGAACTCCCAATCACAGCCGGTTGTGATACAGTCTGGTGAGAGTAACCTCTAGATACCGGCCAAACCCGGACGACGCTGGGCCAAAGTCCTGTGGAACTCACAATCACAGCCGGTTGTGATACAGTCTGGTGAGAGTAACCTCTAGATACCGGCCAAACACGGACGACGCTGGGCCAAAGTCCTGTGGAACTCACAATCACAGCCGGGTGACACAGTCTGGTGAGAGTAACCTCTAGATACCGGCCAAACCCGGACGACGCTGGGCCAAAGTCCTGTGGAACTCACAATCACAGCCGGTTGTGATACAGTCTGGTGAGAGTAACCTCTAGATACCGGCCAAACCCGGACGACGCTGGGCCAAAGTCCTGTGGAACTCCCAATCACAGCCGGTTGTGATACAGTCTGGTGAGAGTAACCTCTAGATACCGGCCAAACCCGGACGACGCTGGGCCAAAGTCCTGTGGAACTCACAATCACAGCCGGTTGTGATACAGTCTGGTGAGAGTAACCTCTAGATACCGGCCAAACCCGGACGACGCTGGGCCAAAGTCCTGTGGAACTCCCAATCACAGCCGGGTGACACAGCCTGGTGAGAGTAACCTCTAGATACCGGCCAAACCCGGACGACGCTGGGCCAAAGTCCTGTGGAACTCACAATCACAGCCGGTTGACACAGCCTAGTGAGAGTAACCTCTAGATACCGGCCAAACCCGGACGACGCTGGGCCAAAGTCCTGTGGAACTCACAATCACAGCCGGTTGACACAGCCTGGTGAGAGTAACCTCTAGATACCGGCCAAACCCGGACGACGCTGGGCCAAAGTCCTGTGGAACTCACAATCACAGCCGGGTGACACAGCCTGGTGAGAGTAAACTCTAGATACCGGCCAAACCCGGACGACGCTGGGCCAAAGTCCTGTGGAACTCACAATCACAGCCGGTTGTGATACAGTCTGGTGAGAGTAACCTCTAGATACCGGCCAAACCCGGACGACGCTGGGCCAAAGTCCTGTGGAACTCCCAATCACAGCCAGGTGACACAGCCTGGTGAGAGTAACCTCTAGATACCGGCCAAACCCGGACGACGCTGGGCCAAAGTCCTGTGGAACTCCCAATCACAGCCGGTTGTGATACAGTCTGGTGAGAGTAACCTCTAGATACCGGCCAAACCCGGACGACGCTGGGCCAAAGTCCTGTGGAACTCACAATCACAGCCGGTTGTGATACAGTCTGGTGAGAGTAACCTCTAGATACCGGCCAAACCCGGACGACGCTGGGCCAAAGTCCTGTGGAACTCACAATCACAGCCGGGTGACACAGTCTGGTGAGAGTAACCTCTAGATACCGGCCAAACCCGGACGACGCTGGGCCAAAGTCCTATGGAACTCCCAATCACAGCCGGGTGACACAGTCTGGTGAGAGTAACCTCTAGATACCGGCCAAACCCGGACGACGCTGGGCCAAAGTCCTATGGAACTCCCAATCACAGCCGGGTGACACAGTCTGGTGAGAGTAACCTCTAGATACCGGCCAAACCCGGACGACGCTGGGCCAAAGTCCTGTGGAACTCCCAATCACAGCCGGTTGTGATACAGTCTGGTGAGAGTAACCTCTAGATACCGGCCAAACCCGGACGACGCTGGGCCAAAGTCCTATGGAACTCCCAATCACAGCCGGGTGACACAGCCTGGTGAGAGTAACCTCTAGAATATGGGAACTATGGTCAATAGGATCCATCCAACAGTTCATTTCCATTTCTCAGGGTGTTTTGTAATATTGGTGCACCTTGCCTGTAAGCACAAGATAGGGGAGCCTGAGGACAATTGTAACACCTTGAATTTGACAAAACAGAAACAAGCTGGAGTGATGAAACACACAGTACATGACCGTCTAGAATCTCTCCCAGCTACAGACACAAGCTGGAGTGATGAAACACACAGTACATGACCGTCTAGAATCTCTCCCAGCTACAGACACAAGCTGGAGTGATGAAACACACAGTACATGACCGTCTAGAATCTCTCCCAGCTTGACAAGTTACAGACACAAGCTGGAGTGATGAAACACACAGTACATGACCGTCTAGAATCTCTCCCAGCTTGACAAGCTACAGACACATAAAGGGCATTAGGGAAATTATTCAGACCCCTTGACTTTTTCCACATTTTGTTACTTTACAGCCTTATTCTAACATATATATATTTTTTAACTCATCAATCTACACACACTACCCCATACTGACATCACAATACCCCATAATGACAAAAACTGAAATATCACATTTACATAAGTATTCAGACCTTTTACTGAGTACTTTGTTGAAGCACCTCTGGCGGTGACTACAGCCTTGAGTCTTCTTGAGAATGACACTCCAAGCTTGGCACACCTATATTTAGGGAGTTTCTCCCATTATTCTCTGCAGATCCTCTCAAGCTCTGTCAGATTGGATGGGGAGCGTCGCTGCATAGCTATTTTCAGGTTTCTCCAGAGATGTTCGATCGGGTTCAAGTCCGGGCTCTGGCTGGGCCACTCAAGGACATTCAGAAACGTATCCTTAAGCCATTCCTGTGTGTTTAGGGTTGTTGTCCTGTTGGAAGGTGAATCTTCGCCCCAGTCTGAGGTTCTGAGTGCTCTGGAGCAGGTTTTCGTCACGGATCTCTCTGTACTTTGCTCCGCTCATCTTTCCCACAACCCTGACTACACTTCCAGTCCCTGCCGCTGAAAAACAGCGGGATGGTGCCAGGTTTCCTCCAGACGTGACGCTTGGCATTCAGGCCAAAGCGTTCAATCTTGGTTTCATCAGACCAGAGAATCTTGTTTCTCATGGTCTGAGAGTCCTTTAGGTGCCTTTTGGCAAACTCCAAGCGTGCCTTTACTGAGGAGTGGCTTCCGTCTGGCCACTCTACCATAAAAGCCTGATTAGTGGAGTGCTTCAGAGATGGTTGTCCTTCTGGAAGGTTCTCCCATCTCCACATAGGAACTCTGGAGCTCCAGAGTGACAATCAGGTTCTTGGTCACTTCCCTGACCAAGCCCCTTCTCCCCCGATTGCCCAGTTTGGCTCAAATCTAAAAGCTTGTTTTCGCTTCGTCATTATGCGGTATTTTGTGTAGATTGATGATAATTATTATTTTTTAAATCCATTTTAGAATAAGTCTGTAAAGTATCAAAATGTGTAAAAAGTCAAGGGGTCTGAATAATTTCCGAATGTACTGTATGTTTCTATTTGCACTTGCTATGGGAAACTGTTTTTTTTTTTTTTAACAGAGTGTCACGCCCTGACCTTAGAGATCCTTTTATGTCTCTATTTTGGTTTGGTCAGGGCGTGAGTTGGGGTGGGCATTCTATGTTGTGGGTTCTATGTTTTCTATTTCTGTGTGTTTGGCCGGGTATGGTTCTCAATCAGAGGCAGCTGTCTATCGTTGTTTGGGAGCCTTTTCCCACCTGTGTGGTGTGATTAGTTGTTTTCTGTTTTTGTGTCTGTACCAGACAGAACTGTTTCGGTTTCGTTCGTTCTCTTTGTTATTTCAGTGTTCAGTTTAAAATAAATCATGAACACTTACCACGCTGCGCTTTGGTCCACACCTTCTTCAAACAGCGGTTACACGGTGAGTCGTTTTTTTCCCCGGCTGTATTTTTCACATACTACCCAGGGCCCCGTTTCCCAGTTGCAATGTAACTTAAGCATTACGATGATCATACCAATTGCATCATTATTTGCCGGACAACTTTTTTAAAGATTTTTTTTTTTAAAGTTTCCCAAACAAGCACATAGAGAGAATGTTCGCTAAGCGCGTCGTTAGAGCATGTGTCCATACTGATAGTATCTACAAGAAAAGCAGCGCTGCTCTCGGATCGGCCTTCTCCACTCAAATCTCATTATGCATTTCATTCATTCACTTCATTTAATTTTTAAAAATTTCATTATGCTTTACCCAATAATAATGCACTAAATCACAGATTTGCCACATCATTGTGCACATGTAGTTATCACACATCATGAAACACATTGAGACCAAAAATTACAGACATTAAGCTAAAATAAAACTCAACATGATTTAAATATATAGGCCCATGTAAACCTTTTTATCTTTTAAAGCGCAGTCATCTCGGTTTTCATAGATGTGCGAAGGTTTTTAAGGTACACGTTGTTAATGAAGGCTCTGGGAAACAGATTGGTTTACTAAAGATACATCGTAAGATGGTTCTAACAATGATCTTAACGCTACGAAGGCCCTGGGAAACAAAGCCCAGAGCATTAATGTCCAATAATTAAAACTAGAATCATTATATCACCAGTATCTGTTGGCTAAACATTGACATGAATGACATGTCACTATTGTAATCTCTTGCTAGGCTTTGTCATTGCTGCCGGGTTGGGGGCGGTTGTAACGCAGTGTTAAAATGGAACCGGAGTCAAACAGACAACTTATGAAATCAAGTGATTTTAACTTTAAGATTGTATGAATTATACAAATAGTAACTTTAAATAGCCTTGGAATCTTGTATAGTGCCAAATAAGTGAGTTTTACTGTAATTATTGCTTTTGGACATATACTAATTTCTGGCAAAATCATTACAAACATCTATGATAATATGATCATTCATAAACATGTATGTTTTATCAGATAAATGAAGGGCTAGGCTTTATTTTTGACCCCAGCTACAGTTACAAAATGTAACATCAGGACTGCTTAAAATCAATATTGTGATCTGACCGTCTTATGTACAGACATACATGGTATGTATGAATGACTACATTACATTTACATTTAAGTCATTTAGCAGACGCTCTTATCCAGAGCGACTTACAAATTGGTGCGTTCACCTTATGACATCCTGGAGTAGGACTAGGAGACAGATGTACATTTCTTATATAGAAAATGTTTGTCCTTGTTCAAATGGTCTCTGGGCAATAGAGTAATGTTTTTTATTTTAAAGTGTTCATATTAAAGTTTAATCAAATTAAATTATTATCACAGATGCAGTTAAATACTTCTGTTTCTAGCTCCAAACAGTGCAGTAATATCTAGCTATATGGTAACTATACACACACAAAATTCAAAAGTTAGAAAAAAATTAAAATGAATTAACACATGTTTAGAACAAGCAAATGTTAGAATGAGCAAATGTCAGAGTCCAGAACATAAATACATTTGTGAATGGTGTGTATAGACAGTATATGAGTAGAAAAGGTGTGTACAGCAGTAGTAATGTAGGATGAGCCTTGACTAGAATACAGTATATACACATGAAGTGGGTAAAACAGTATGTAAAAAATGATTATAGTGACCAGTGTTCAATGACTATGTACATAAGGTTCAGGGAAGGGTATTGGGTGGAGGTCGGCTAGTGATGACTGTTTAACAGACTGATAGCATGGAGATAGAATCTGTTTAACAGGCTCTTTTTTCCCAGCTTTGATGCGCCTGTACTGTCTCCACCTTCTAGATGGTAGCGGGGTGAAAAGGCCGTGGCTCGGGTGGCTGAGTTCCTCGATGATCTTTTTGGCCTTCCTGTGACACCGGGTGCTGTATATGTCCTGGAGGGCAGGCAGTGTGCCCCCAGTGATGTGTTGGGCTGACCGCACCACCCTCTGGAGAGCCCTGCGGTTGCGGGGGGTGCAGTTGCCGTACCAGGCGATGATACAGCCTGACAGAATGCTCTCGACGGTGCATCTGTAGAAGTTTGTGAGGGTCTTAGGGGCCAAGCCTAATTTCCATTACAATTGCATCTCCCCTACCACTCTGCTACAACCGTAGGTATAACTACTGTGGTGAAGGTCTACCAACACCAAGGAGCAACACAACAGAAAATCTTTCTTTGGTGACCTTAGCCTGTATATCTTTCCCCCTCCTCTGAATCACAGCTCTCCACGCCATGTTTAGCTTTTAGAATTAATATCCTCAAATTAATTCCTAACTGTTTTGACAACACACACAGAGAGAGAGAAAGGCAATTATTATTCTGTACTCACCTCACAGAGAGGGATATGATGCTAATTATCTTCTCTACATGATGAGGAAATGGGGCTTGTTTCACTGGGCAGATGCTGCCTAGACAGTCCTGTGTTCTGTGTGCAGCCAATCATGAAGTAGAGATTCTGGGTAAATATCATCTCTCCACCTGGCTTCCCAGTGATTCCACATCTGAGAAACGGTGTCAAAAAACATTGAGCAATTCATTTGTTTTTCATTTCAAGAAGGGAATCATGTGAATGTTTGTGCCAGGCAACTAAGGTTAAAAGGAAATGGTCCAAGTGGTATAGTCCAATTTTAAAACGGGTGTTCTGCACATACGGTATGAGCTTCGAGGAGCTTCTTGACATAAAACAAAGCCTTGTAGCTAAAATAATTTTCTGCAAATATTCTACACATCATTAGGCATGAGCAGAGCATCCAGAATGTTCGCCCTGTATGCGAGATTTGGGCCGACAGGGTGTCTAGGCTGAGTCTCACCTCCCCTGGCCAGCTGTTCCTCTTGCAGTACACACAGTGAGTGTTTATTAATCTGAGACCTAGAGACCAGGGAGCAGTTTAACTCATCAATATAGCTCATTTAAAAAACTACAATATATCATTGGTTTTCAGCTTCCAATGTGAGGTATAGTCAGAGCCTACAATACTTCTTAAAGGCCATTTTTTCTACCTGTTTTCTATATAAGAGTTTTATTTTTAACTGTTAAAGTCAAAGCTCTTATCGCCATTACAAATCAAAAGAGGAGCATATGAAAAGCAGCCCAGAGACTATTCATCACCTTAAAAACTGATCTCAGTAGTACAGCTCCAGGTGCTCTCCGTGGTACAGCTCCAGGTGTTCTCAGTGGTACAGCTCCAGGTGTTCTCAGTAGTACAGCTCCAGGTGTTCTCAGTGGTACAGCTCCAGGTGTTCTCAGTAGTACAGCTCCAGGTGTTCTCAGTGGTACAGCTCCAGGTGTTCTCAGTAGTACAGCTCCAGGTGTTCTCAGTGGTACAGCTCCAGGTGTTCTCAGTAGTACAGCTCCAGGTGTTCTCAGTAGTACAGCTCCAGGTGTTCTCAGTGGTACAGCTCCAGGTGCTCTCAGTGGTACAGCTCCAGGTGCTCTCAGTAGTACAGCTCCAGGTGCTCTCAGTAGTACAGCTCCAGGTGCTCTCAGTAGTACAGCTCCAGGTGCTCTCAGTGGTACAGCTCCAGGTGTTCTCAGTAGTACAGCTCCAGGTGCTCTCAGTGGTACAGCTCCAGGTGTTCTCTGTTCTCAGTGGTACAGCTCCAGGTGCTCTCAGTGGTACAGCTCCAGGTGTTCTCAGTAGTACAGCTCCAGGGGCTCTCAGTGGTACAGCTCCAGGTGCTCTCAGTGGTACAGCTCCAGGTGCTCTCAGTGGTACAGCTCCAGGTGCTCTCAGTGGTACAGCTCCAGGTGTTCTCAGTGGTACAGCTCCAGGTGTTCTCTGTTCTCAGTAGTACAGCTCCAGGTGTTCTCTGTTCTCAGTGGTACAGCTCCAGGTGCTCTCAGTGGTACAGCTTCAGGTGTTCTCTGTTCTCAGTGGTACAGCTCCAGGTGTTCTCAGTGGTACAGCTCCAGGTGTTCTCTGTTCTCAGTGGTACAGCTCCATGTGTTCTCAGTGGTACAGCTCCAGGTGTTCTCAGTGATACAGCTCCAGGTGTTCTCAGTGGTACAGCTCCAGGTGCTCTCAGTGGTACAACTCCAGGTGCTCTCGGTAAATTGGGTCTTTGGATGTGGAATGGCTCAAACACCAACTCCATGTTCATTCAGATAGCCTAGCTTTTAGAGCATTTGGCCAGTAACCCGAAAGGCCACTAGTTTGAATCCCCGAGCTGACCAAGGTGAAAAATATGTCGATGTGCCCTTGATCAAGGCACTTAACCCTAATTGCTCCAGGGTTGCCGTTGATAATACAAAACCCTGGCTGTGAACCCACTCTCCGAGAGGGTCTCAGGGAGAGTTGGGATATGCAAAAAAAAAGTTCCAATTTGCACATGTGTATTAATACACACTTGTACATGTGAAATAGGACAAAATCACAGGCATTATTATTGGGTTGGTACCTCCTTTCCTGCTATAACATGTTCCACTCTTCTGGGAAGATGTTGGAACATTGCGGAAGATGTTGGAACATTGCTGCAGGGACTTGCTTCCATTCAGTCACAAGAGTAGACCAGTCGTGTTTTTCCACACCGATCTCGACAAACCATTTCTGTATGGACCTCCCTTTGTGCACAGGGGCATTGTCATGATGAAAAAGGAAAGGGTCTTCCCCAAGCTGTTGCCACAAATATTAAGCGAACCGCACTGAGTTCACATAAATTGACTGAAAGGGACCAAGTGTGAAAACACCTTAAGAGTCTATCAAATATGTTCTTAGGATACCTGTAGACACCTAAACAGGACACATTCCTCCATGGCCTGCAGTACTGTGAACGGAACACACTTTTATATAGGAATGTAGTACACTCCCGGTTTAAATAGGGAGGTAGTACACTCCCGGTTTAAATAGGGAGGCAGTACACTCCCGGTTTAAATAGGGAGGCAGTACACTCCCGGTTTAAATAGGGAGGCAGTACACTCCCGGTTTAAATAGGGAGGCAGTACACTCCCGGTTTAAATAGGGAGGCAGTACACTCCCGGTTTAAATAGGGAGGCAGTACACTCCCGGTTTAAATAGGAGGCAGTACACTCCCGGTTTAAATAGGGAGGCAGTACACTCCCGGTTTAAATAGGGAGGCAGTACACTCCCGGTTTAAATAGGGAGGCAGTACACTCCCGGTTTAAATAGGGAGGCAGTACACTCCCGGTTTAAATAGGGAGGCAGTACACTCCCGGTTTAAATAGGGAGGCAGTACACTCCCGGTTTAAATAGGGAGGCAGTACACTCCCGGTTTAAATAGGGAGGCAGTACACTCCGGTTTAAATAGGGAGGCAGTACACTCCCGGTTTAAATAGGGAGGCAGTACACTCCCGGTTTAAATAGGGAGGCAGTACACTCCCGGTTTAAATAGGGAGGCAGTACACTCCCGGTTTAAATAGGGAGGCAGTACACTCCCGGTTTAAATAGGAGGCAGTACACTCCCGGTTTAAATAGGGAGGCAGTACACTCCCGGTTTAAATAGGGAGGCAGTACACTCCCGGTTTAAATAGGGAGGCAGTACACTCCCGGTTTAAATAGGGAGGCAGTACACTCCCGGTTTAAATAGGGAGGCAGTACACTCCCGGTTTAAATAGGGAGGCAGTACACTCCCGGTTTAAATAGGGAGGCAGTACACTCCCGGTTTAAATAGGGAGGCAGTACACTCCCGGTTTAAATAGGGAGGCAGTACACTCCCGGTTTAAATAGGGAGGCAGTACACTCCCGGTTTAAATAGGGAGGCAGTACACTCCCGGTTTAAATAGGGAGGCAGTACACTCCCGGTTTAAATAGGGAGGCAGTACACTCCCGGTTTAAATAGGAGGCAGTACACTCCCGGTTTAAATAGGGAGGCAGTACACTCCCGGTTTAAATAGGGAGGCAGTACACTCCCGGTTTAAATAGGAGGCAGTACACTCCCGGTTTAAATAGGGAGGCAGTACACTCCCGGTTTAAATAGGAGGCAGTACACTCCCGGTTTAAATAGGGAGGCAGTACACTCCCGGTTTAAATAGGGAGGCAGTACACTCCCGGTTTAAATAGGGAGGCAGTACACTCCCGGTTTAAATGGGAAGGCAGTACACTCCCGGTTTAAATGGGAAGGCAGTACACTCCCGGTTTAAATGGGAAGGCAGTACACTCCCGGTTTAAATGGGAAGGCAGTACACTCCCGGTTTAAATGGGAAGGCAGTACACTCCCGGTTTAAATGGGAAGGCAGTACACTCCCGGTTTAAATAGGAATAGAAAATACTTTAAAGTACTATTTAAGTTGTTTTTTGGGTATCTGTACTTTACTATTTATATTCTTGACTACTTTTACTTCACTACATTCCTAAAGAAAAGAATGTACTTTTTACTCCTTACAATTTCCCTGACACCAAATGTACTCGTTACATTTTGAATGCTTAGTAGGACAGGATAGGACAAGAAAATGGTCAAATTCATGCCTAATCAAGAGAACGTCACTGGTCATCCCTACTGCCTCTGATCTGGCAGACTCACTAAACACAAATGCTTAGTTTGTAAATGATGTCTCAGTGTTGGAGTGTACTCCTGGCTATACATCAATAAAAAAAAACATTTGAAATGTATATTTGTACTTTTGATACTTACGTATATTTTAGCAATTTAGTTGACTTTTGATACTTAAGTATATTTAAAACAAAATACTTTGACTTTTACTCAAGTAGTATTTTACTTAAGTCATTTTCTATTACGGTATCTTTACTCTTACTCAACTATGACAATTGGGTACTTTTTCCACCACTGCAAGCAAGAGTATAAAATAGTCACAGGACTAAAATTAAAGCAATCGATCCAGCGAGATTTAAGTGAGAAGTGGATTTTGCACCTCTCAAACACAGGAAATAGATGGCTGAAAGAAACTGATACTCTAATTAATGGAGCCTATAAAAGCAACTAATTGAGCATTCCGGAACATGCCGAGTTGGGTATCCGCTACTGACATTTTGCAGCTCCAGATCTCCACCAGGGATCTTCATTAGCTCTCTGAACTGGGCTGTAGGTCAGGTCATTAAAGGCAGGAAGGGCTTGAGGACTAAATACTGAGACAGCCTCATATATAGCACCTGATGTGGGACCAGTGCTTAGGATTTATTTGCAGGGATCTCTGGTGAATAGCTTTTCCTAAGGAAGCATTTGATAATGGAATGGCCATTCAAAGCTAATCCCTGTTTTATTAAACCATATAATTGAGCACAATAAATTCCAACCATATACAGTATGTCCTCTTAAAATCAACAATGTTATGAATGACTGCCACTGCATGTGAAGAAGATCTGTGCTTGTCAAGAAAAACTTGCACTTGACTCATTCACACTGACAATGGCTTGAATATGTGATCTTCCCCAATATGTGATCTCCTTCTGTTTGTGAAACTGCATTTGCAGAGCCTTTCTTCGGTACCACAAAGGGGTGAACTAAAAAAAAGGTCACGCACACTCCCATTACGGTGGCCAAGTCCTAACTTTTTAAATCAGCTTCAGTCGCCAGTTATTAAAGAGCCATAAACACTCTGATTTTAAATCTCAGTGACCTTAAAATACACTAGAGCAAACACACATCTGTTAACCAATCATGTCACGGCTGCCCCTGTCAGCCACGGGTCCCTCACAGCCGCTGACTGCAACTGGTGATGGAGGTAAAGAGGGAGGTGATGGAGGGGGATGGAGGTAAAGAGGGAGGCGATGGAGGGGGATGGAGGTAAAGAGGGAGGTGATGGAGGGGGGTGGAGGTAAAGAGGGAGGTGATGGAGAGGGGTGGAGGTAAAGAGGGAGGCGATGGAGAGGGGTGGAGGTAAAGAGGGAGGCGATGGAGAGGGGTGGAGGTAAAGAGGGAGGTGATGGAGAGGGGTGGAGGTAAAGAGGGAGGTGATGGAGAGGGGTGGAGGTAAAGAGGGAGGCGATGGAGAGGGGTGGAGGTAAAGAGGGAGGCGATGGAGAGGGGTGGAGGTAAAGAGGGAGGCGATGGAGAGGGGTGGAGGTAAAGAGGGAGGCGATGGAGGGGGTGGAGGTAAAGAGGAGGCGATTGAGGGGTGGAGGTAAAGAGGGAGGCGATGGAGAGGGGTGGAGGTAAAGAGGGAGGCGATGGAGAGGGGTGGAGGTAAAGAGGGAGGCGATGGAGGGGTGGAGGTAGAGGGAGGCGATTGAGGGGGTGGAGGTAAAGAGGGAGGCGATGGAGGGGGATGGAGGTAAAGAGGTGATTGAGGGGGTGGAGGTAAAGAGGGAGGCGATGGAGGGGGATGGAGGTAAAGAGGGAGGCGATGGAGGGGGATGTAGGTAAAGAGGGAGGAGAGGGAGGGGGTGGAGGTAAAGAGGGAGGTGATGGAGAGGGGTGGAGGTAAAGAGGGAGGTGATGGAGAGGGGTGGAGGTAAAGAGGGAGGCGATGGAGAGGGGTGGAGGTAAAGAGGGAGGCGATGGAGAGGGGTGGAGGTAAAGAGGGAGGCGATGGAGGGGTGGAGGTAAAGAGGGAGGTGGAGGTAAAGAGGGAGGTGATAGAGGTAAAGAGGGAGGGGATGGAGGTAAAGAGTGAGGAGATGGAGAGGGATGGAGGTAAAGAGGGAGGCGCTGGAGGGGGTGGAGGTAAAGAGTGAGGAGATGGAGAAGGATGGAGGTAAAGAGGGAGGTGATGGAGAGGTAAAGAGGGGGCGCTGGAGAGGGATGGAGGTAAAGAGGGAGGAGATGGAGAGGGATGGAGGTAAAGAGGGAGGAGATGGAGGGATGGAGGTAAAGAGGGGGTGATGGAGAGGTAAAGAGGGGGCGCTGGAGAGGATGGAGGTAAAGAGGGAGGAGATGGAGAGGGGTGGAGGTAAAGAGGGAGGAGATGGAGAGGGATGGAGGTAAAGAGGGAGGTGATAGAGGTAAAGAGGGAGGAGATGGAGAGGGATGGAGGTAAAGAGGGAGGAGATGGAGAGGGGTGGAGGTAAAGAGGGAGGAGATGGAGAGGGATGGAGGTAAAGAGGGAGGTGATGGAGAGGTAAAGAGGGGGTGATAGAGGGGTGATAGAGAGGGATGGAGGTAAAGAGGGGGCGCTGGAGGGGGTGGAGGTAAAGAGGAGGAGATGGAGAGGTAAAGAGGGGGGGTGATAGAGAGGGATGGAGGTAAAGAGGGGGTGATAGAGGGGGATGGAGGTAAAGAGGGGGTGATAGAGGGGGATGGAGGTAAAGAGGGGGGTGATGGAGAGGTAAAGAGGGAGTAGATAATGAGGGATAGAGGGGGGTGGTCAGGGAAAGAGGGAGGAGATACAGGGGGCTGCTAGTTTGTCATCTTTATAAGAATCTACCTATTGTTTTGTTTTTTCCTTTACCTAAATTCCATTTGATATTGATCAGAATACAGGTGAATGTATCCTATACTTGTGCAATTAGATGCATGATTGCCCCACCACTCTATTTCTTTTACACTGCCGGGCCATCCTCAACACTAAAAGTCTGCTCTGTTGAAAATAATGGAGTGTTAGGATACTCCTGAAGAGCTATTTAATGTGAATGAGAATTTTAAATGTTGAGCATTTAGATTCCAGCTACAATAGAATGTTGTATTATTTAATACATTGGAATGGTGTCTGTGGAAGCAGGCAAAAGTACCAATTGTTTTACAGCGACCCTTCTGTCTCAAGCTCCACTGAGTGTACAAAACATTAGGACCTCCTGTTCTATCCCATGACATTCACTGACCAGGTGAATCCAGGAGAAAGATAAGATCCCCATGTTAAATCCACTTCAATCCGTGTGTAGATGAAGGGGAGGAGACAGGTTAAATAAGGCTTTAGAAAATGGAGACATGGATTGTGTATGTGTGCCGTTCAGAGGGTGAATGGGCAGGGCAAACGATTTAAGTGCCTTTGAATGGGGTATGGTAGTAGGTGCCAGGCGCAGCAGGTTTGTGTCAAGAAGCATTGGAATCAACATGGGCCAGTATCCCTGTGGTATCCCTGCTTTCGACACCTTGTAGATTCCGTGTCCCGACGAATTGAAGCTGTTCTGAGGGCAAAAGGGGGTGCAACTCAATACTAGGACTGTGTCCCTAATGTTTTGTACACTCAGTGTAATTTATATGGTGTGTAACTGAGCACAGTGTGTGAAATTCCTTTTTTCATTTCCATTATAAACATACTGTATGTCCATGTTTCTCTTCTCTTTTCAGCTTTTCCCCAATTTATTGCTTATCTGTTTATGTAGTTTGTGCAAATGCTTTTGGTGCATGTGCTGTAACGTAGAACCTCCAAGCAGAGTGAGGTTCAACCAGCTTTGCCCCTCCCTGTTCACTGTCAGAACAGACCGTAGAATACGGGGAGGTGCCCAACCTGTCACACCCTGATCTGTTTCACCTGTCCTTGTGAATGTCTCCACCCCCTCCAAGTGTCTCTTATTTTCTCTAGTGTATATATCTCCCTGTGTTTCCTGTCTCTCTGTGCCAGTTTGTCTTGTATGTTTTTCTTGTCAACCAGCGTGTTTTCCCATACTCCTGCTTCTATTCTCTTTTTGCTAGTCCTCCTGGTTTTGACCCTTGCCTGTTTTCTGGACTTTGTGCCCGCCTGCCTGACCTCGAGCCTCCCTGCCACTCTGTACCTCCTCGACTCAGAACTGGTTTTGACCTTTTGCCTGTCCACGGCCACTCTCTTGCCTACCCTTTTGGATTGTTTAATAAATATCAAGACTCAAACTATCTGCCTCCCATGTCTGCAACTGAGTCTCGCCTTGTGCCCTTATACAACCTGGTCTCAGAGCATTTCATATGATTCCGTACGTAAATCCGGGATAGCATTCTAAATGGGGTGTTACGTTTTGTATGGTATGTATTAATTTGTGAATGCCCATCACCCATTTCATATGATATTTCAAATTATATTTTACAATTTACAAAACACATGTTTTAAATTCTAGCTAGGTGGCTAATGTAAGCTTGGTTAGGGTTAGGTTAAGGGTTAGCTAGCATGCAAAGTAGTAAGTATTTGAAATGTTTCTATATAGCTAAAATGCTAATGTTGTATGTGAGGAGATTCAAACTGGCAACCTTTGGGTTGCTAGACGTTTGCAATGTGCGTTTTTGCCTTATGTAACCATGCCAAAACACAACATATCATACTATTGAGTATTCCAGATTTACATTTACTATATTACATCTAGTCTATGGGACCAGGCTGGGGTGCCTGCTTATAGAGTTGTTACAGACCAGTCAGGATGATGATGATACTGCAAGTCTCAGAACTTCTTATCTCAATCCAATGGCCCCGCTTACCAGCAGCACAAAGGCCACTGTTATGGATTTGTGGAGAAATTCTATTTGTGAATACTAACGTGCTTTAAATCTTTGCATTTCTCAGAGAAAGCATGTCTATTGGATATTTTAGGATGATTTCCAGCTGTATCACTGAGCTGCCTACCCCTCCCACAGTACTATGGATTATTGGACCAGCTGCTTGACGGCCATCTAGGAGACAGCCATTAAATGAAGTAGACAGTGAACATGCAATTACAGATGAACATGAGTTTGGTGGAAAATAAGATGATGGTAACCAATAAGGGCTTGTTAGTAAACCACAGATAAACTCCAGTTCCCTTTCTTCTTAGCCATGGCCTTGACAGACATATGAGTCGGTCTATAAACACTATATTTGAGCATCCAGAGCTAGAGATTAGCATGGAGCCATCAGCAAATCAAATCAAATGTATTTATATAGCCCTTCGTACATCAGCTGATATATCCAAGTGCTGTACAGAAACTCAGCCTAAAACCCCAAACAGCAAGCAATGCAGGTGTAGAACCACAGTGGCTAGGAAAATCTCCCTAGAAAGGCCAAAACCTAGGAAGAAACCTAGAGAGGAACCAGGCTATGAGGGGTGGCCAGTCCTCTTCTGGCTGTGCCGGGTGGAGATTATAACAGAACATGACCAAGATGTTCAAATGTTCATAAATGACCAGCATGGTCAAATAATAATAATCACAGTAGTTGTCGAGGGTGCAGCAAGTCAGCACCTCAGGAGTAAATGTCAGTTGGCTTTTCATAGCTGATCATTCCGAGTATCTCTACCACTCCTGCTGTCTCTAGAGAGTTGAAAACAGCAGGTCTGGGACAGGTAGCACGTCCGGTGAACAGGTCAGGATTCCATAGCCGCAGAACATTTGAAACTGGAGCAGCAGCATGGCCAGGTGGACTGGGGACAGCAAGGAGTCATCATGCCAGGTAGTCCTGAGACATGGTCCTAGGGCTCAAGTCCTCCGAGAGAGAGAGAAAGAAATAGAGAAAGAGAGAATTAGAGAGAGCATACTTCAGCATACTCAGGTGGTTAAGCACGGCATTAATATCAAATCAAATCAAATCAAATGTATTTATATAGCCCTTCGTACATCAGCTGATATCTCAAAGTGCTGTACAGAAACCCAGCCTAAAACCCCAAACAGCAAGCAATGCAGGTGTAGAAGCACAGAAGCATTAATATGCTATCTGTCTAGCTGTTGCAATTACTATAATGCTAAATGTTTCTACTTCACAATACTCTGCTTCTGGCTATAGAGCACACATAGTATTGTATCTATCATGTGGCCTATACATGATTGCAATACGAGTTTACAAAAAAAAAACATTGTGCATACGTTGTCAATTCATTCTGCTGCGTTGTAAAGAAGTGATATATTCCTAAATACCACATTTATTTATTTTACTAGGCAAGTCAGTTAAGAACACATTCTAAATTTCAATGACGGCCTAGGAACAGTGGGTTAACTGCCTGTTCAGGGGCAGAACGACAGATTTGTACCTTGTCAGCTCGGGGGATTTGAACTTGCAACCTTTCGGTTGCTAGTCCACTGCTCTAACCACTAGGTAAATGACATACATTTGATAAATGAAATACATTTGGAATATGGAATATAAAATTCAGTCAGCAGTGGATATGATCATGTCGAAATGATGACAGCGCGAATGAGTGAGAACATGAAGCCTATGAAATTCCTTTAGTGGAATTGAAGTCCTCTTGACTAGTGATAACAAAGGGTTAGGATAGGATAAAGTAATCCTTCTCACCCCCCCCCCCCCCCTTAAAAGACCTAGATGCACTATTGTAAAGTGGCTGTTCCACTGGATGTCATAAGGTGAAAGCACCAATTTGTAAGTCGCTCTGGATAACAGCGTCTGCTAAATGACTTAAATGTAAATGTAAATATCACATACATCACATTAGGTCTCAATGGCACCCTCTGCTGGACTTAAATCCCACTGGACTACATTCAGGGACAGGGGACATGCAATGATTCACCAGAGGACATGTTTTTAACGTGTAACAAGATGGTGCATGACACTGTGATAAATGATGTAATGATGATATAAAATCCCTCTAAATAGAAATACTTTAACTTAGCTACAGACATGACGTGTAAACATGATGTGATTGTAAACATGATCCTGCCGTTTCAGGTCGTTGAACTGATTATAACAACAACAAATGAACCTATGTCCTTCTATTCCACACGGAAAGCTTGTGTAAAATATATCAGAACGCATCTAAATGTAATTTATATCAATGTCCCTTTGGTGAATCTGAATGCACTGCAGCTCAGTGCTACTCCGTGCAAATAAAGACATTCTAATTTAATCGTAACTATAAGAATCCTCCGGTGACTGTTGATTCTGTTATTTCCATGGGGCGTTGGAGGTTTATGTGCTACATTAGTAAGACTGGTTCTACTCATGACGTCGAGAGGCTATGATTTTGACTTCAAACCCCCGTGCACCAGGAAATATCATACCTGAAAAACCAGTGGTGGATTCCTCCCTTACAAGACCATACCTGAAAAAAACAGTGGGGGATTCCTCCCTAGAGCAACCGTACAGGCAGCGAAGAGGGGCTCCCCATCCCTGTTACATCTAACTTCCAGCCTCAGCTGCTGGCGAGCCATTCCACAACATTACAAATTCACCTGGTATGCAGCTATACCTCTCAGAAGAGACATCCCTTCTGGGTAGAGTGTTACATTCACATCTCAACAGGTGCTCTGGAAAGAATAGGGGAAATGTGAAAGGCACTGTCTACTCAATAGAGTTGTTTTACAAGGGAGACATGTTTATATATAGACCTACATCAAAATAATGGCTTTTTATGACAATGAATGACAGAATACTTTAATGTCTCATAGGAGAATTTGCTTGGCATCAATACATGTATTCTTGAATCAACTGGCCTATGATGATGTGATTCTGAAGACGACCAACTTCTAGGCCATAAGACTGCTGAACAGCTTCTACCCCCAAGACATAAAATTGCTGAACAGTTAATCAAAGCCCCCATTCCAGCAGGAGGCCTTTTGCCTTTTGGTAGGCCGCCATTGTAAATAAGAATGTGTTCTTAACTGAGTTGCCTAGTTAAATAAAGGTGAAATAAATAAAAATATATACATTATTTGGGTTAGTTTTAATTAGCTGCTGAGGGGACTATGGCTCATAATAATGGCTTGAATGGAGCAAATGGAATTGTTGTTGATACCTTTCCACCTGTTCTGCTCCAGCCATTACCTCGTACCGCCAACCTGTGCTTTACAGTATTTGCTGAATTAGGCAACAGGCAATTGGCACTAATTCTATACACATTTTTGTAAAAGAGCAGAAAAGTAAATAAAAACATTATGGGGATGAGATCGGCCAGGGGCCTGTTGCACAAAACTAGGATAAGGGATTAAGCCAGGATATCTTGGTGATCCTGGCTCAATTGATCCGTAATCCGGTTGCACTAAAGATGGATAGGGGGCAGGAGGATATGTTATGGTATAAATTACCATGGAGATTTATTCTGTGGAGCTAGCCTGCTCCAGACCAGGCTAAATTCCAGGATCTATGTAATCTCATCCCTAATGTCAGTCAGCAGTCACCACAAATGGAAACCAATAGTTATTTCACTGCTCACTATACATTGTTATCACATATAACTAGACCCACTGTTATTATTTAAACGTTTGTGATCATTAATTTCAATGATTTTGGATAAAAAAATGATTTTTAGATGATGTTGCTATCATTAGATAATTTACAGTTTCCCATAGACTATAAGGCTATATATAAAATGATAGAATATTAGGGCCACAGAGGGGAAAAAAACACAAGTCATAATATTGTAACCAGTTGTTTTAAAGGAGGACAGTTGTTAAAATGACAGATGTGGGGCATTTCGTGAAATTGTACTTCAGTATGGTTTCATAAACAAAGACATGCTGATGTGCCAGAATATTAAGTATCACATTGTCATAAGTATCAAAACTGTAAAAACAATATGTAGCTTTTCTGCAGAAAGAACCAGCCTCATAAATGTATGACTTTATCCTTTTTCTTCAGTGTGGCCCTAGTACTCTGTCATATAAACAAATACACATTCCATATGAATATAAAAACACAATGTGTAACATTATGTTCCTTTATTGAATAAGGACAAAACAAAGCAGGTAAACCATCAGCTCCTTTCGAAACTGAAGTCACAGTGACTCTACAAGATGGAAAGCACAGAATCCAAGCATATTATACAAAATGATACATACACATTCAAAGGTCTGTATATAACACACCCTGCATGTCTGCACACTAAAATAAATGCAGGACAAATCCATACACATCAACTGAACAGACAAATGAATGGATGCAGTAGCCTCCCTGCAGCCTTGTATTACACACAGTATACCGCACAAACATCATAAGAGGCCAAATTCGTCAAAAACGAACCCAAAAAACCCAAATTCCTCTGCCACCGCAGGACATATTTAACCAAAATTGAAAGCACACATACTAACTAAAATAATTCAACACATATTGGTCCCTCAGCAGCCGACCACTGTCGTCATCAGGAAGATTGCCGGATTGTCCCAGTCCATGGCTGGTGGCACTCTGGGGGCCCTCTCCTTCCTCAGGCAGGCCACATTGTGGAGGACAGCACAAGCCACAGTAATATCACATGCCCTAACAGGGCTGACCCTTAATTTGTGAAGGCAGTGAAAGCGTGCCTTCAGGAGGCCAAAGGTCATTTCAACTCTGGCCCTGGTCCTGGCATGGGCATGGTTGTAGGCCTGCTGTGCTTCCTGGGGTCTGTGAAAGGTGTCAGGAGAAAAGGCTGGCAGCCATACCCCTGTCTCCCAGCAACACACCAGAGAATTCACCTGTCAACACAAAATCTCATCATTACTACCTCATAAACACAGTGATATTCTTGACACAGCCATGATGGTTATAAATAGGGGTTGTGTGGCTTACCTTGTGATAGGCACTGATAGATTTCAGAGGCCCGAAAGATTCTGGAGTCATGGACTGAGCCAGGCCATTTTGCCACAACATTGCTGATCACACAGTCAGCATTGCAGACCATCTGAAATCATAAGATGAGGAATATTACACCAATCAATGCACATCACTGGCAATGCAGAGTGTTCGTCAATGGACAATATCAAAAGTTATGTTCACCTGAACATTAATGCTGTGAAAGGATTTCCTATTCACAAAATCGGCCTCATGGGCACCTGAGGGGCTTTTATCCTTATGTGTGTGCAGTCCACTGCACCAATGACATTGGGGAAACCTGTCACACAAAGTAATGAGTATCCTACTATGTGTTAACAGTTGTCCTGTAATTTGTAGATCCTCTTACCTGCAATCCTATAGAACTCCTCTTTGATGTCACAGAGTCTTCTGTGGCCAGGGAAGGAGATGAAGACATCTGCTAATGCTTTGATAGCCAGACACACACTCCTTATTGTGCGGCAAATTGTGGCCTTGTTCAGCTGTTCTGCATCCCCACTGAGTACAGGAAGGCTCCACTAGCAAAAAGCACAAGGCAACACAAACCATTTGCTCCACACTCAGTGCATGGCTCCGTGCAGTGCGGTGCTTAATCCTGGGACCCAGTAGTCTGCATAGATACCTGATGCCATCTGCAGAAAACCTGTATCTTTCATATAGATGGTCATCAGGGAAGGCCAGTGGGTCCAACCGGTCCCTGAAGACCCTTTCTCGCCTGAAGGCTCTCCTCAGCACAAGTGCTTCTTCATCCACCACATCTCGCACGAATGGGCATGCCATTGTCAGAGCAGAAAGGAACACACAATTTTGGGCCTTCATATAGGCTAGTGGCCACACCTGGTGCTGGGGGGGTGGGCAAAAGAGGGCGATGCCTTATAACGATGACTTGGTTGTACTGATTGCTGGGAAAATAAAAAAAACCTTAGAAAGATGCCACCATCCTGTGTGCTCACAATAAGAGCTCATATGTCATGGCTCACTTGACTTTACGAGAATATACCTATTTTTTTATTTTGAGCTGTGTCATCTTCTTGGAGCTGGGGGAAAGAAAAATAATGATTAATACATTTGTGTTACAGTTAGCATACAGTGTACATTGAAGGCATATCTCACCTCCCTCAAGTTTTTTTATTTCAAGGTCCAGTTTCCTAATTGTCCTCTTTTTTATTTCGGACTCCAGTGCAAGATTTTCCATCTTTTTCTTCTTGTACTGAATGTCTATGTCTGCCAGTTCTATTTGGCGCCGGAGGTGGTTGCCATACAACTTTCTGATAGCTTGTGAGCTCTGTGAACACAATACAATTAGCGCAGCTGGAATTTGGCAGGATGTGGTGTCCTTTTATTAATACGCACTATGTTGCCAGGCTGGTTTTCCCACTGTATAGCATCTGGGTCCTGTAAAAGAAAATAGATTTTTTGATTTTGATGAGGACTCCTCACCATTGTAGAGTAAATAGTACTTTCACAGTCTTAACATGATACCTCATGCCTTCTGGAATCCAGAGAGATGGTCTCCTCCTCATCATCGTCTCCATCATGTGCTGTTGCTGCTGCACTGGGGCCTTCACCCTATCACATTTAATCGGATTCATATTGAAGCTAGTAGACAAGACATGCCAGGCCTACAGTATGCCTTTGATGGAGTACTCACTGGATCAGCATCGTCTGGTGCTTGTGCTGGTGGCTCTAACAGGAACACAGTGCTGCCAGGCACTGCAAGGCAATAGGTAAACCAAAGTCAGACAGTCCAAATTGATTCAATATGAATGTGGTTGTATCCCATGTAGAGATGGAAGGACATACCTTGAATGAAGCGGGTGGCATCTTGGGAGGAACCTATGCTCGTCTCTTTCCCCCAGGGATCCCCTCTAAGACGGGCCTGCCTTTATTTAGCTCCAAGGCCATGTCCTCTGCTGGGGTAAGGTCAGCCTTTGGTGACCCACCACCCGTGCCTTGTCTGTGGGTATTCTTTTCACTGCTAAAACAGTACAGACAATGTGTGAGCAGGCACCTTCTGGGTACAATATATGCTTGTGCTTTGTTAAATATTAGTCAGGGACCATACCATTCTGCAGAATGTTCTTGTATTTGATTTTGACCTGCTGCCATGTCCGTTTTGGCTCGTTCATGTTTAATCTACACACACACACACACACACACACACACATTTAATGGAGTCACACTGCAAAAATTACTTGGTATTTTTGTCTTGTTTTCAGTAAAAATATCAAAAAATTTATCATAGCTTTATACAGTGTGATGGAGTTACTTTACACAATTTCACTCATATCTGCAGTGCATTTCAATTAAAAATTTAACCGTTTCATAATTACAGTACAACTGCATTTTTGGAGATGTGAATTAAATATTTGAATTGTAATTGTGATGTTTCAGCGGAGCGGTGAGTGTGTAATTGTGCACTACTTACGCATTCAGGCGGTCTGCAATACTTTGCCACGCTTTTTCTCTTTGCTTTATCACTGTGGCGGTGTTGCCTTTCTTCTTAATTATATCTTTTACCTCCTCGTATGCCTCCATGAGGATTTGTGCTTCCGACGGGGAAAAGTACGCGGCTCTAGTTGCCATGGTAAATCAGTTAATCTGTGATCTGTGGCGGGGTCTATTTGAGTGAGCCGTGAGCGCGCACCTATCCAGGATTGGTTTCACCTGGCTTAATGAATCCGTGTCTGCTCATCCTGGCTTGGTCTTTGTGCAACCAATTAAGCCTGGACGCACATGTTTTGGCTTCATTGAGCTCAGCTGAGTCATTTATCCCGGATGTCTTAATTCTACTTTTGTGCAACAGGCCCCAGGTCTCAGAGGCCAGGTCGAAAAGACGGCTGGACAGTACTGTCTTATCAATGGCGGTTATGATATCGTTTAGTACCTTGAGCGTGGCTGAGGTGCACCCATGACCAGCTCGGAAACCGGATTGCACAGCGGAGAAGGTACTGTGGGACTCGAAATGGTCAGTGATCTGTTTATTAACTTGGCTTTCGAAGACTTTAGAAAAGCAGGGCAGGATGGATATAGGTCTGTAACAGTTTGGGTCTAGAGTGTCTCCCCCTTTGAAGAGGGGGATGACTGCTGCAGCTTTCCAAACTTTAGGGATCTCGGACGATGCGAAAGAGAGGTTGAACAGACTGGTAATAGGGGTTGCAACAATGGCGGTGGATAATTTTAGAAAGAGAGGGTCCAGATTGTCTAGCCCAGCTGATTTGTACAGGTCCAGGTTTTGCAGCTCTTTCAGAACATCTCCTATCTGGATTTGGGTGAAGGAGAAGCTGGGGGTCTCGGGCAGGTAGCGGCGGGGGGTGCGGAGCTGTTAGCCGGGGTTGGGGTAGCCAGAAGGAAAGCATTATTCAACCATGCTGGTCATTTATGAACATTTGAACATCTGGGCCACGTTCTGTTATAATCTCCACCTGGCACAGCCAGAAGAGGACTGGCCACCCCACATATGCTCTCTCTAATTCTCTTTCTTTCTCTCTCTCGGAGGACCTGAGCCCTAGGACCGTGCCCCAGGACTACCTGACATGATGACTCCTTGCTGTCCCCAGTCCACCTGACTGTGCTGCTGCTCCAGTTTCAACTGTTCTGCCTTATTATTATTCAACCATGCTGGTCATTTATGAACGTTTGAACATCTTGGTCATGTTCTGTTATAATCTCTACCCGGCACAGCCAGAAGAGGACTGGCCACCCCACATAGCCTGGTTCCTCTCTAGGTTTCTTCCTAGGTTTTGGCCTTTCTAGGGAGTTTTTCCTAGCCACCGTGCTTTTACACCTGCATTGTTTGCTGTTTGGGGTTTTAGGCTGGGTTTCTGTACAGCACTTTGAGATATCAGCTGATGTACAAAGGGCTATATAAATACATTTGATTTGATTGCCAGCCGTAGAGAAATGCTTATTGAAATGTTCAATTATCATGGATTTATCGGTGGTGACCGTGTTACCTAGCCTCAGTGCAGTGGGCAGCTGCTCTTGTTAACCATGGACTTTACAGTCTCCCAAAACGTTTTGGAGTTAAAGCTACAGGATGCACATTTCTGTTTGAAAAAGCTAGCCTTTGCTTTCCTGACTGACTGTGTATTGGTTGCTGACTTCCCTAAACAGTTGCATATCTCGTGGACTATTCGATGCTATTGCAGTTCGCCACAGAATGTTTTTGTGCTGGTCAAGGGCAGCCAGATCTGGATTGAACCAAGGGCTATATCTATTCTTAGTTCTAAATTTTTTTGAAAGGGGCATGCTTATTTAAGTGGGAAAATTACTTTTAAAGACCAATCTAATCATTGATAGCCTAGTCCAGTCTATATCAACCATTCAATCATATATTTGTCAAATGCTGATATTCTCTAAGCCAGACGTTCTGTGGAAAATAAGTTGATTCTTCCCGTTTGTGCTATTTATATGTATTGGTTTAATATTTAGACAAGACATACCTATTAAAAGGGTAGGCCTCTACATTAAAGGCTTACCTACATTTCATTCATGGAGCTCCGATTGATTTTCATAGTTAATTAACCAGAACAATCTTTGTCAATTACATGTTTCTTTAATTGTCATTCGTAAAAGTATAGGGTTTAATAAAGTTATAGTGAAATGACCTTGCTTGGCGCTGTTATCTCATTAGTGGAAACCAAGACTGTTCTCAGGGCAAGTCTGACGGTTTTGACTAACAGAAGTAACTTCTTGCAGCAGGTTAGGATAATGAACATGACAGGTTACGAAAATCACCGTAGCAGGTTTGGAGAATAAGCTAAAATTCTAAAATTGGCCCGGAAGCGACTCGAACATATCTAGCTGCAACCAGGCCTGCCTTGGGAAAAGTCTTGTTTTCGACTAATTCATTGTCGCAAAATCTTCATCCGGGAATCTATAAACACCGATTTGCGCGGCCGCACTACTATGCCGAAGAATTTATAACTAACCCAAGATAGACTATAACCTGTCGTTTCCAATGGGCGCAAATGAAACATAGTGTGCAGAGCCATGCACGTGAAAGTGAGATCCTATTGGTGCGTTCCAGCATTTATTTGCATATTTCCGGTAGGGAACGCCTAGTCTCTGCTTGTGCAATAACTCAAATCGGCCTTGCACTCCTAAACAACGCACTTTTTGAGCAAAGGGTAAGTCTCAAGTCTTCAAAACGCAGCCCAATCTATTTTTGGAAACAGAAAATTGTATGGAGAGCAAATGTTTAATCGATGAGAAAATTAGCAGAATATCGGCCATTTTCTCCCACTGCCGGTCACTGGACTTCCCCTCATCACCACATTTGGTGTTGAGTGGAAACGCCAACCGGATGCTTCACATTTATATATTCGGTGAAATATCTCTTCGTTGTTCCATCTGTGTCTACTGTGGTTCGACCTTCTGCAGTCGGTAAGTGTCGAAATGAGTGCTATCTAAGAATTGTCCATTACAAATCCTTTTAATCCTTCGTTAAAACAACACGTAGAACAATACAAGCGAGGGTTACACATTGTACGGATTATTGTGTACATTGGTCTGTCATTATTATTTTTGTATCGTTGTGCATTTACAAACCTATTGACCTTATCTGTAACGTCTTCGCAGAAAGACCCGGGCTTCAATCAAATTTGACCGACCAGGTTATTAAAACAAGACTAAAATTGAACATGTACGCCTGCGCTAAGTTCGTCTCCACGCCGGCTCTGGTGAGTTATTTTCGTCAATCTGTTGAATCCATGTTTATTTTACATCTGAATTCACATTCTCCGGCTGTGTTCGTATGGGCCTGTGTTGAACTGTCTGACAAGGGTATTGGCTAACGTTAACTAGTTAACGTTTATGATTATGTAAGTGACACTATCTTTAGTTTCCTAGCTGTTTGCACATTCGATACTCTAAGCCGGAACTAGCTATCCGGCTTTTTAGCTATAGACTGACGTTAGTTAGTTATGAATAAAGGTCAACATGACACTTGGCTTGCTTCAACATCCAAGTCTATCTGTAACGTTACCTAGCTTGTGACATAGCTACGCTAGTTAACCCTCTGGCCTGCTTTTCTTTCTTTGTTTTTGTGTGTTTGGGGCTCTCTGTCCAAGGTCATGTTTTACTTGACTAGAAACATTTACATGTTCAGGTAAAACATGTTTAAACAGGTTTTTTTACTGGTAACGTCACGGTTTGACATTAGCTTGTGCAAAGTGCACTCAGCAGGTTAGTGTTTTAGCCTTGTAACGTTACTGTTACCAGGTGGCGTTGAGGAGCGAATCTTATCTACTTTTTGATGACTAAGCTGGGAAAGCAGCTATGATGTTGGAATGAACGAATTGTAATGTGTTGTTGGTATGCATGTCTTGGTACAGCGCTATGATGTTCCACATTGACAGTGGCTAGCTAATGTCAAGGTGCCTGCCACAGGCCAAGGTGCACTTGTTCCGCCTTTCACGGTGGGAACCATAACACTTAGGAGTTTACTTGTCCTGAACTTTGAACCGCCGTGTGCACGTCATTTTATTTATTGCCTTCAAGATCTTCCGTGTGTGCCCTTAGGCAAAATATTTGTGCATTTTTATTTCACTCAGTTTTGTCCTTGTCCCCTGGTGCAGGTCCGTGCTGGCTCCCGGACTCTTTACAGACCCTTGTCTGCCTGTATGATGTCCAGGCCCGAGGTCAACACAGAGGTGAGGAAAGACTCTTCTTGCAGTAGGTTTTATGCTCTTCACTGTCGAATATAATGCAATGTTTTCAATCCTCTTAATGGCCATTGATGTAGGATGTTTTCAAGCCCCCTAATGGTCATTGATGTAGGATGTTTTCAAGCCCCCTAATGGTCATGGATGTAGGACGTTTTTAAGCCCCCTAATGGTCATTGATGTAGGAAGTGCTTTTATCCATCATTAAAAAGAGGCTTGCTTTGTTTTTCAGAACAATGTAGCCCTCATGCCACAGAGCCCCTTCACCCAAGTAGCACTGAGAGGCTTCCAGACCAGTGCTGTGAGCAGGGACATCGACACAGCCGCTAAGTTCATTGGTGCTGGAGCAGCCACGGTCGGAGTGGCTGGATCCGGTGCTGGAATTGGAACAGTGTTTGGCAGTCTCATTATTGGATATGCCAGGTAAGTCCACATCTACAAATGGATGCCTAGATATCTGCTTGTCAATGTCAGCTTTCAGAAGGAAGGAAAAACTATGATTTTAAAAGCTGACTTTTACATAGAAATGTGTTGTGTTTTGCAGGAACCCATCTCTGAAGCAGCAGCTGTTCTCCTATGCTATCCTGGGATTCGCCCTGTCTGAAGCCATGGGTCTATTCTGTTTGATGGTTGCCTTCTTAATCTTGTTTGCTATGTAACAAAATTATTGTTCATAGAAACACTGTAATTACTGATGTGACTCCATATTTTATTGTGGTTACCAAAAAGGTTCTGTGTTGGTATCATGGAAATTTATATTTTCAAAGTCTAAATAACAAAAACATGTTTTGTAAAAATGTAAGAAATTACATAATTAAAATGCATGTATTTGACTATTTAACATATGGCAGTATGTTTTCTGTTGGGAATTATGTTTCACCACAATCAAGAAGACAACTAGCTTCTATTGAATGTCAGCATGGGATTATACAAAAGAATTGCTTAACTTACTGTAAATCAGTCTGGCACATTTTCCAATGCATCATATGTTCGCTTCTGTGGGTCCACATTGATGCTTTTGTTGGTTCAAGTGCAGTTCTATAGAAGTATGTAAGTAGGCAGCAAGTGAATGCTTGCTTTTGTAAATGGCATTAAATAAATCTAGACAATTTGATGGTGCTAAATAGTGGTCACTGGTCCAGTTTATTTGGGATACTCTGAATGAACATGTGTAATCTGTCAAAAAGCCTGCAGGTCTTGATATGATTCCCTTGATAATTTTACAATATTTTTTGGTTTAGTTAAGCTTGGATAATATTGGCTAATTACTTAGAAATATATTTTAGAGCTTTAAGATGCCTGAGAACACCAGATCCAAAATATTGCCAAATTGGATGGGCCCAGAGGAAATTCATCCATAGTGTCTTTGATGCAACGATTTCCGAAGATAATTCCAATACTCCTACATGCCGTGTAGTTTCTGCAGATGGGTCACCCTTCATACCCCGGCTCCTGGTTGTCACATTTTCAAGACCCAGGTTATGTTCAGTCGGCACAGAACAGAAAACACTGAGGATGGTACTATTTGATCTCATCCACAAAGATTTCTCCTTTTTGCTTTAATTTTGGATAATTTTACATATTTTGCGTTTGGTATTTTACCTGGGTTCATTCCTCCATCCCACAGATGATAATAACATTTACCTTTTGTATTTAGGAGACTTCTGTAATAAATTCTCACTGTTCTGGTGGGATTAATTTCCCACTTCAACTGTAGTTGTAGTTCTTCCAAAGCCTTGTTCATCTGGACTCCCATGTCGATCGTTCCTTTGCTCACCAAGCACTTTATTCAAGATTACATCCTCTAATAATCTGGACGCTTGTGTGCTTTATATGAAATGTTTAGTTTCATTGTGGTTGTTTGGCATTGGCCTAGCATACTGCATGCACCAAATCTCTGCTGTCATATCCACATAAGGTCGTTGGAATTATCACAGCATTTATTCTCATGACTAGCTATAAAGATAATTGAAATTGACAATATTCTAAAATGTATTGTCAACCGATTTCTCTTCATTTCTATAAAATTGCGGTTGCTATCTGTACAGCGGAGATGCTGCTCTCGCGAGAGTTGCACAGACGAGGGATTTCGATAGGAAGGGTTGCGCTGGTGGGTAAGTGCACGAGCTCAAGGAGATTGTATACAAAGATATCGCACGTGTACCGATTTCTTGGCATTAGTGGGGATTTAAGTGTTAAGAAAAACTAGTCTGTGATAAATGCAAATCCTTCATGTATTAACATTAGTAAATATAGTCAATATGGCGACCGTACTATGCTTGCAGATGTTAAGGCGGTGTGGATAGGACGAGCAAGCAAGCTAGTTGGTGATGCGGAGGAGTAGTGTGTAAACAAAACCATCGCACATTGTTTTGTAAGAATGCGCTGAATTATTTTTTTTAACAATTCTAAGTAATTGGGTTTCAACTGTTTCTTCTGAATAAACGCACTATGACGTCGAGTGTCATCTTTTACAATTCGAGTTTCCACTAACCATTTTGATAAGATATTTTCTTTTCTTCCTCTAACCCCAACAATATTCTCACTCCTGATTTGAAAAGACCATGCATTTACAAGAGGAAGTTGCCAACTTGCCATCAATAAGCTTTGTCCCCAAGATAAAATCTTTGAAAGAGCCTATAAGAGGAGGAACATTAATCTGGAATGTTCTACCCGTTCATATGTTCTGCTCCTGGATGTGGTCAGGTGTGTTTTAAAAGTCCCTGTGGTTTGCTCTGTGGTTATATTTATATATATATATTCTTTATTCCGGGTGTAAAAGGAATTCCTTAATATGAGTGATGACAAACCGTTCATATGTTCTGCTCCTGGATGTGGTCAGGTGTGTTTTAAAAGTACCTGTGGTTTGCTTTGTGGTTATATGTGTAATGTGTAAAGTATATATTTATCACCTTTTCATAGCGATTTACAAATGAAGACCATTTGGCTGTGCACGAACACAAACATGAGATGACACTAAAGTTTGGTCCAGCAAGAGGCAACAGTGTCACGGTAGCCGGTAAGCACTACAAGGGGTTTCAAATCAATTACTAAGGGACAGTGGTGGATAAAGTACCCAGTTGTCATACTTGAGTAAAAGTAAAGATACCTTAATAGAAAGTCATCCAGTAAAATACTACTTGAGGAGAAGCCAAAAAGTATTTGGTTTGAAATATACTTAAGTATCAAAAGTAAAAGTATAAATCCTTTAAAATTCCTTATATTAAGCAAAGCAGATGGTACCTTTAAAAAAAATAAAATAAATACATTTATGGATAGCAGGGGCACATCAACACTCAGACAATATTTACAAAATATGCATTTGTGTTTAATGAGTCCACCTGACCATAGGCAGTAGGCATGATCAGGTGTTCTCTTGATAGGTCCATGACTGAATTTTCCTGTCCTGCTAAGCATTCAAAATGTAAAGAGTACTTTGGGTTGTCACGGAAAATCTATGGAGTGAACAGTACCATCTTTTCTTTAGGAATGTAGTGAAGTAAAAGTTGTCAAAATAGTAAAGTACAGATTCCCTCAAACTACTTAAGTAGAACTTAAAATATTTTTTTACTGAAGTACTTTACACCACTGCTAAGTGATAGAATTCATTCAAGTGATGTGTGAGAGAGATTGCCTCCTGTTGCAGACCCAAAGCCAACACCTACACGCTTTTTGAAGTACTGTGAGGAAGTTGGACTCTTCAACGAGCTTACCAGTCCTATGGAGCATGACTTCAAAATAGCTGCTGTGGATGACATCAAAAAGGTGACTAGTTACTGTGTTCAGTGGTTCTTTCAAGAATAACGCTCTTTACATTCATAGTACAGGTTGCTTCAGTTTTGATCTGATCTGTTGACATTTGTTTCTGACATGCAGATGCCCTTGGATTTGTCGCCTCTTGCCACACCTATGATCATACATAACAAAATTGAGGACCACTCAGCTGTGGCGGCACATTGGGACAGCCCTCTCTGCCCCATCCAGAATCTACAACAAGGGATGACAAGGTAACAAATTTGGTTTACTTCATACAGTGATATCCAGGTGAATTAGTTGATATAAATGTAGGCTAGATCCTAGTTTTAGTTGGTAGATCCTAGTTTTAGTTGGTAGATCCTAGTTTTAGTTGCTATATCCAAGTTTCTCAATATTAGTTGCTTGTGACACAGGGTTGGTCCTGGTTGGTCCCTGGATCCGAGACCAGAGGCTGCTGGAATTGGTGTTGGAGGGCCAGTAGGAGGCACTCTTTCCTCTGGTCTAAAAAATATCCCATTGCCCCAGAGCAGTGATTGGAGACGCTGCTCTGTGTATGGTGCTGTCTGTCGGATGGGACGTTAAACGGGTGTCCTGACTCTCTGAGGTCATTAAAGATCCCATGGCACTTATTGTAAGAGTAGGGGTGTTGACCCCTGGTGTCCAGGCTAAATTCCCAATCTGGCCCTCAAACCATCATGGCCACCTAATCATCCCCAGCTTACCATTGGCTCATTCATCTCCCTCCTCTCCCCTGTAACTATTCCCCAGGTTGTTGCTGTAAATGAGAATGTGTTCTCAGTCAACTTACCTGGTAAAATAACAGTAGAAAAAATAAAACTACAGACGTACTGCCATAAGTCTAGTCATACGGTATCCGTGAACCCCAAATGTATGGCTTATCAGAGATGTTGCTCAACCACATTGCAATAAGCTCAGAGTGAATTGTTCTCCGTTATGACCACCCAGTGCAATGGAGTTGATCTACAGTTTAAAATATTTTGTCATCTCAGAATGAGGTTTATACTAATTCTTGAATAGTTTCTTCACAGACGAACCACTTATTTTTCTGGGAGCTTTGTCTTCTGTTGAATAGTCTCACTGTACTGTTTCATCCGATGAAACACTGATTCTCTTCCACACTGCTTTGATTGATGGTTTCACTCCTTCACAAAAATAACACATTTCTACCAGAACTGTACAAATGGTTTGGATAAAGAAATCACTTTTGGGCTATATTTTGTACACCAGACCCATAGAGTACTAACTGATAATCAAATAGTTACTATGTTTGTAAACGGTATTACAGGAGTTAAACAACACTAGGGCATTATTTCACAGTTGAAATCTAGAAAATGGTTTTCGTTGAACTATTAATGCAGCTAAGGTCTCTTATGGTGTTTTCTGGAGTTATCTTTGCAGCCGTCCTCACTGCCAAGCTCTACTATAGTCCATCCTGCATCTCCAATGTGCTTCTAGCAACCTCAGATGCTAGTGTTGTTATACAGCAAGCTCTCCCATCGCCAACATCTAGCTCTGTAATTACCCAAGCCTCATCCTCTAAAAGGCCAATAGTGTAAGTAAGTCGAAAATATATCTTTGTTTAGTTATTTTTTTGTAATTTTTTAAATGTGATTTTTTAGCTTGATTTCTTTCTTGGAAAAATGTTTGTGCTATTATGTCTTTATTATATTGCATTTCGTGGTCAGATGGTTCATTAAAAAGTTTGTTCTTTGGTTTAATGTCAGTCACCAGGACTGGTACCATATTGTGTGAAATCCATTTAATTAGGCTGTTAAGTTATGTTCCTTTGATTGCCGGTTAAGTTTATTAATACATTTCTTTGTAGTGTAAAGTGTATCATAATGTTCTTAAATTATATATTTTTGAAAAACGATATAATTGCTGTTTGTTGTGTAACCCATAGTGTCGTTTGTCTTTGCTCCAGTCCAGTCTCTGGAACTTTCCCCATACTCTTTCTGCTGCCTAATGGACAGACCATGCCCGTCGCTATCCCAGCAACCATTGCATCCCGTGTACACATTCCAACCGCCATTCCTGTAAGTATTGCAAGTCTTGTTTTATGGAGTTCCATTGTGTATTTCGATTGTATTGATTTCCAATGAGCTGCAGTGGTTAGAGCATTGGGCCAGCTGCTGGATCGAATCCCCGAGCTGACAAGGTAAAAATCTGTCATTCTGCCCCTGGGCAAGGCACTGTACCCCGGCCGCCGAATAGGTGGATGTCGACTTTGGCAGACCCCGCACCTCTCTGATTCAGAGGGTTTGGGTTAAATGCGGAAGACACATTTCAGTTGAATGCATTCAGTTGTACAACTGACTAAGTATCCCCCCTTTCCCCTTTCCCAATCACTTGGGCACATTTCCACTAGGCCTATACCCACGTTCCAGTAGTTAATGTCTTATCTGCATTCTGCCCCTAGAGGTCCCTATTTACTGCTTTGGCACTAGTGTCTTTTTTATGTGTTGCATAGGCAAGGGATGATGGGGGATCTAATGTGCCTTAGAAGAGAGCAGCTGTATGTCACCATGGCAAAGACATTGAGTAGGCCAAACAGTTACTTGGCCCCATCCAGAGTGGCATTTGTCCTTGTACAATTTGAATCACCACACTTGACTTCTGGCAGACTGGATGGACCATGCCGGATGTGTGTCACAGTAGATGTAGCTTCTCTGTCGTAATATAATAGAGACAGTAGATCTAGCTGGTCTGTCATAATATACGAGAGACAGTAGATCTAGCTGGTCTGTCATAATATGATAGAGACATTAGATCAAGCTGGTCTGTCATAGTATAATAGAGAATGTAGATCTACCTGGTCTGTCATAATTTAATAGAGACAGTAGATAAAGCTGGTCTGTTGTAATATAATAGAAACAGTAGATCTAGCTGGTCAGTCATAATGTAATAGAGACAGTAGATAAAGCTGGTCTGTTGTAATATAATAGAGACAGTAGATCTACCTGGTCTGTCATAATTTAATAGAGACAGTAGATAAAGCTGGTCTGTTGTAATATAATAGAAACAGTAGATCTAGCTGGTCAGTCATAATGTAATAGAGACAGTAGATATAGCTGGTCTGTTGTAATATAATAGAAACAGTAGATCTAGCTGGTCAGTCATAATGTAATAGAGACAGTAGATATAGCTGGTCTGTCATAATATAACGGAGAAGGGTGATCTAGCTGGTCTGTCATATTACAATAGAGACAGTAGATCTAGCAGGTCTGCCATATTATAATAGAGACAGTAGATCTAAATGGTCTGTCATAATATATTAGAGACAGTAGATCTAGCTGGTCTGTCATAATATAATAGAGACAGTAGATCTAGCTGGTCTGTCAAGTTATAATATAGACAGTAGATCTAGCTGGTCTGTCATAATATAATAGAGACAGTAGATCTAGCTGGTCTGTCATAATATAATAGAGACAGTAGATCTAGCTGGTCTGTCATAATATAATAGAGACAGTAGATCTGGCTGGTCTGTCATAAGAGACTGTCAATCTTGCTGGTCTGTCATAATAAATTGGAGACAGTAGATCAAGCTGGTCTGTCATAATATAATAGAGACAGTAGATCTGGCTGGTCTGTCATAAGAGACTGTCGATCTTGCTGGTCTGTCATAATAAATTGGAGACAGTTGATCAAGCTGGTCTGTCATAATATAATAGAGTAGGTAGATCTTGCTGGTCTATCATAATAAATTAGAGACAGTAGATCTTGCTGGTCTGTCATAATGTAATAGTGACAGTATATCTAGCTGGTCTGTCATTATATATTAGAGACGGTAAATCTAGCTGGTCTGTCGTAATATAATAGAGACTGTGGATCTAGCTGGTCTGTCATAATGTAATAGAGACTGTTGATCTTGCTGGTTTGTCATAATAAATTAGAGACAGTAGATCTAACTGGTGTGTCATAATATATTAGAGACAGTAGATCAAGCTGATCTGTCTTAATTTAGTAGAGACAGTAGATGTAGCTTCTCTGTCGTAATATAATAGAAGCATTAGATCAAGCTGGTCAGTCAAAATATAATACAGACAGTAGATCTAGCTGGTCTGTCATAATATATCGGAGAAGGGTGATCTAGCTGGACTGTCATATTACAATAGAGACAGTAGATCTACCTGGTCTGTCATAATTGAATAGAGACAGTAGATCTTGCTGGTCTTTCATAATAAATCAGAGACAGTAGATCTAGCTGGTCTATAATAATATAATAGAGACAGTAGATCTTGCTGGTCTGTCATAATGTAATAGAGACAGTAGATCCAGCTGGTCTGTCATATTATAGAGACCGTAGATCTCACTGGTCTGTCATAATTTAATAGAGACAGTAGATCTAGCTGGTCTGTCATAATATAATAGAGACAGTAGATCTAGCTGGTCTGTCATAATATAATAGAGACATTAGATCTACCTGGTCTGTCAAAATATAATACAGACAGTAGATCTAGCTGGTTGGTCATAAAATAATAGAGACAGTAGATCTAGCTGGTTGGTCATAAAATAATAGAGACATTAGATCTAGCTGGTTGGTCATAAAATAATAGAGACAGTAGATCTAGCTGGTTGGTCATAATATAATAGAGACAGTAGATCTAGCTGGTCTGTCTTAATTTAGTAGAGACAGTAGATGTAGCTTCTCTGTCGTAATATAATAGAGACAGTAGATCTACCTGGTCTGTCATAATATAATAGAGACAGTAGATCTACCTGGTCTGTCATAATATAATAGAGACAGTAGATCTACCTGGTCTGTCATAATATAATAGAGACAGTAGATCTAGCTGGTCTGTCATAATATTATAGAGACAGTAGATCTAGCTGGTCTGTAATAATATAATAGAGACAGTAGATCTACCTGGTCTGTCATAATATAATAGCGACAGTAGATCTTGCTGGTCTTTCATAATAAATCAGAGACAGTAGATCTAGCTGGTCTATAATAATATAATAGAGACAGTAGATCTTGCTGGTCTGTCATAATGTAATAGAGACAGTAGATCCAGCTGGTCTGTCATATTATAGAGACCGTAGATCTCACTGGTCTGTCATAATTTAATAGAGACAGTAGATCTAGCTGGTCTGTCATAATATAATAGAGACAGTAGATCTAGCTGGTCTGTCATAATATAATAGAGACATTAGATCTACCTGGTCTGTCAAAATATAATACAGACAGTAGATCTAGCTGGTTGGTCATAAAATAATAGAGACAGTAGATCTAGCTGGTTGGTCATAAAATAATAGAGACATTAGATCTAGCTGGTTGGTCATAAAATAATAGAGACAGTAGATCTAGCTGGTTGGTCATAATATAATAGAGACAGTAGATCTAGCTGGTCTGTCTTAATTTAGTAGAAACAGTAGATGTAGCTTCTCTGTCGTAATATAATAGAGACAGTAGATCTACCTGGTCTGTCATAATATAATAGAGACAGTAGATCTACCTGGTCTGTCATAATATAATAGAGACAGTAGATCTACCTGGTCTGTCATAATATAATAGAGACAGTAGATCTACCTGGTCTGTCATAATATAATAGAGACAGTAGATCTAGCTGGTCTGTCATAATATTATAGAGACAGTAAATCTAGCTGGTCTGTAATAATATAATAGAGACAGTAGATCTAGCTGGTCTGTCATAATATAATAGAGACAGTAGATCTAGCTGGTCTGTCAAGTTATAATATAGACAGTAGATCTAGCTGGTCTGTCATAATATAATAGAGACAGTAGATCTACCTGGTCTGTCATAATATAATAGAGACAGTAGATCTGGCTGGTCTGTCATAAGAGACTGTCGATCTTGCTGGTCTGTCATAATAAATTGGAGACAGTTGATCAAGCTGGTCTGTCATAATATAATAGAGTAGGTAGATCTTGCTGGTCTTTCATAATAAATTATAGACAGTAGATCTTGCTGGTCTGTCATAATGTAATAGTGACAATCAATCTAGCTGGTCTGTCAATTTAATAGTGACAGTAGATCTAGCTGGTCTGTCATTATATATTAGAGACGGTAAATCTAGCTGGTCTGTCGTAATATAATAGAGACTGTGGATCTAGCTGGTCTGTCATAATTTTATAGAGACTGTTGATCTTGCTGGTCTGTCATAATAAATTAGAGACAGTAGATCTAACTGGTGTGTCATAATATATTAGAGACAGTAGATCAAGCTGATCTGTCATAATATAATACAGACAGTAGATCTAGCTGGTCTGTCATAAAATAATAGAGACAGTAGATCTAGCTGGTTGGTCATAATATAATAGAGACAGTAAATCTAGCTGGTCTGTAATAATATAATAGAGACAGTAGATCTAGCTGGTCTGTCATAATATAATAGAGACAGTAGATCTACCTAGTCTGTCAAGTTATAATATAGACAGTAGATCTACCTGCTCTGTCATAATATAATAGAGACAGTAGATCTACCTGGTCTGTCATAAAATAATAGAGACAGTAGATCTGGCTGGTCTGTCATAAGAGACTGTCGATCTTGCTGGTCTGTCATAATAAATTGGAGACAGTTGATCAAGCTGGTCTGTCATAATATAATAGAGTAGGTAGATCTTGCTGGTCTTTCATAATAAATTAGAGACAGTAGATCTTGCTGGTCTGTCATAATGTAATAGTGACAATCAATCTAGCTGGTCTGTCAATTTAATAGTGACAGTAGATCTAGCTGGTCTGTCATTATATATTAGAGACGGTAAATCTAGCTGGTCTGTCGTAATATAATAGAGACTGTGGATCTAGGTGGTCTGTCATAATGTAATAGAGACTGTTGATCTTGCTGGTCTGTCATAATAAATTAGAGACAGTAGATCTAGCTGGTCTGTCATAATATAATGGAGACAGTAGATCTAGCTGGTCTGTAATAATATAATGGAGACAGTAGATCTAGCTGGTCTGTCATAATATAATAGAGACTGTTGATCTTGCTGGTCTGTCATAATAAATTAGAGACAGTAGATCTAACTGGTGTGTCATAATATATTAGAGACAGTAGATCAAGCTGATCTGTCATAATATAATACAGACAGTAGATCTAGCTGGTCTGTCATAAAATAATAGAGACAGTAGATCTAGCTGGTTGGTCATAATATAATAGAGACAGTAGATCTAGCTGGTCTGTCTTAATTTAATAGAGACAGTAGATGTAGCTTCTCTGTCATAATATACGAGAGACAGTAGATATAGCTGGTCTGTCATAATATTATAGAGACATTAGATCAAGCTGGTCTGTCATAGTATAATAGAGAATGTAGATCTACCTGGTCTGTCATAATTTAATAGAGACAGTAGATAAAGCTGGTCTGTTGTAATATAATAAAGACAGTAGATCTAGCTGGTCAGTCATAATGTAATAGAGACAGTAGATATAGCTGGTCTGTCATAATATATCGGAGAAGGGTGATTTAGCTGGACTGTCATATTACAATAGAGACAGTAGATCTAGCTGGTCTGTCATAATATAATAGAGACGGTAGATCTAGCTGGTCTGTCATAGTATAATAGAGACAGTAGATCTAGCTGGTCTGTCAAGTTATAATATATACAGTAGATCTAGCTGGTCTGTCATAATATAATAGAGACAGTAGATCTGGCTGGTCTGTCATAAGAGACTGTCGATCTTGCTGGTCTGTCATAATAAATTGGAGACAGTAGATCTTGCTGGTCTATCATAATAAATTAGAGACAGTAGATCTTGCTGGTCTGTCATAATGTAATATTGACAGTCAATCTAGCTGGTCTGTCACTGTAATAGTGACAGTCAATCTAGCTGGTCTGTCAATGTAATAGTGACAGTAGATCTAGCTGGTCTGTCATTATATATTAGAGACGGTAAATCTAGCTGATCTGTCTTAATTTAGTAGAGACAGTAGATGTAGCTTCTCTGTCGTAATATAATAGAGACATTAGATCAAGCTGGTCAGTCAAAATATAATACAGACAGTAGATCTAGCTGGTCTGTCATAAAATAATAGAGACAGTAGATCTAGCTGGTTGGTCATAATATAATAGAGACAGTAGATCTAGCTGGTTGGTCATAATATAATAGAGACAGTAGATCTAGCTGGTCTGTCTTAATTTAATAGAGACAGTAGATGTAGCTTCTCTGTCGTAATATAATAGAGACAGTAGATCAGCTGGTCTGTCATAATATACGAGAGACAGTAGATATAGCTGGTCTGTCATAATATGATAGAGACATTAGATCAAGCTGGTCTGTCATAGTATAATAGAGAATGTAGATCTACCTGGTCTGTCATAATTTAATAGAGACAGTAGATGAAGCTGGTCTGTTGTAATATAATAAAGACAGTAGATCTAGCTGGTCTGTCAAGTTATAATATAGACAGTAGATCTAGCTGGTCTGTCATAATATAATAGAGACAGTAGATCTGGCTGGTCTGTCATAAGAGACTGTCGATCTTGCTGGTCTGTCATAAAATTGGAGACAGTAGATCAAGCTGGTCTGTCATAATACAATAGAGTAGGTAGATCTTGCTGGTCTATCATAATAAATTAGAGACAGTAGATCTTGCTGGTCTGTCATAATGTAATATTGACAGTCAATCTAGCTGGTCTGTCAATGTAATAGTGACAGTAGATCTAGCTGGTCTGTCATTATATATTAGAGACGGTAAATCTAGCTGGTCTGTCGTAATATAATAGAGACTGTGGATCTAGCTGGTCTGTCATAATGTAATAGAGACTGTTGATCTTGCTGGTCTGTCATAATAAATTAGAGACAGTAGATCTAGCTGGTCTGTCATAATATAATGGAGACAGTAGATCTAGCTGGTCTGTCATAATATAATAGAGACAGTAGATCTAGCTGGTCTGTCATAATATAATAGAGACAGTAGATCTGGCTGGTCTGTCATAAGAGACTGTCGATCTTGCTGGTCTGTCATAATAAATTGGAGACAGTAGATCTTGCTGGTCTATCATAATAAATTAGAGACAGTAGATCTTGCTGGTCTTTCATAATGTAATATTGACAGTCAATCTAGCTGGTCTGTCACTGTAATAGTGACAGTCAATCTAGCTGGTCTGTCAATGTAATAGTGACAGTAGATCTAGCTGGTCTGTCATTATATATTAGAGACGGTAAATCTAGCTGATCTGTCTTAATTTAGTAGAGACAGTAGATGTAGCTTCTCTGTCGTAATATAATAGAGACATTAGATCAAGCTGGTCAGTCAAAATATAATACAGACAGTAGATCTAGCTGGTCTGTCATAAAATAATAGAGACAGTAGATCTAGCTGGTTGGTCATAATATAATAGAGACAGTAGATCTAGCTGGTTGGTCATAATATAATAGAGACAGTAGATCTAGCTGGTCTGTCTTAATTTAATAGAGACAGTAGATGTAGCTTCTCTGTCGTAATATAATAGAGACAGTAGATCAGCTGGTCTGTCATAATATACGAGAGACAGTAGATATAGCTGGTCTGTCATAATATGATAGAGACATTAGATCAAGCTGGTCTGTCATAGTATAATAGAGAATGTAGATCTACCTGGTCTGTCATAATTTAATAGAGACAGTAGATGAAGCTGGTCTGTTGTAATATAATAAAGACAGTAGATCTAGCTGGTCTGTCAAGTTATAATATAGACAGTAGATCTAGCTGGTCTGTCATAATATAATAGAGACAGTAGATCTGGCTGGTCTGTCATAAGAGACTGTCGATCTTGCTGGTCTGTCATAAAATTGGAGACAGTAGATCAAGCTGGTCTGTCATAATACAATAGAGTAGGTAGATCTTGCTGGTCTATCATAATGTAATATTGACAGTCAATCTAGCTGGTCTGTCAATGTAATAGTGACAGTAGATCTAGCTGGTCTGTCATTATATATTAGAGACGGTAAATCTAGCTGGTCTGTCGTAATATAATAGAGACTGTGGATCTAGCTGGTCTGTCATAATGTAATAGAGACTGTTGATCTTGCTGGTCTGTCATAATAAATTAGAGACAGTAGATCTAGCTGGTCTGTCATAATATAATGGAGACAGTAGATCTAGCTGGTCTGTCATAATATAATAGAGACTGTTGATCTTGCTGGTCTGTCATAATAAATTAGAGACAGTAGATCTAACTGGTGTGTCATAATATATTAGAGACAGTAGATCAAGCTGATCTGTCTTAATTTAGTAGAGACAGTAGATGTAGCTCCTCTGTCGTAATATAATAGAGACAGTAGATGTAGCTCCTCTGTCGTAATATAATAGAGGCATTAGATCAAGCTGGTCAGTCAAAATATAATAAAGACAGTAGATCTAGCTGGTCTGTCATAATATATCAGAGAAGGGTGATCTAGCTGGACTGTCATATTACAATAGAGACAGTAGATCTACCTGTTCTGTCATAATTGAATAGAGACAGTAGATCTAGCAGGTCTGTCATAATATAATAGCGACTGTAGATCTTGCTGGTCTTTCATAATAAATCAGATACAGTAGATCTAGCTGGTCTATAATAATATAATAGAGACAGTAGATCTTGCTGGTCTGTCATAATGTAATAGAGACAGTAGATCTAGCTGGTCTGTCATAATTTAATAGAGACAGTAGATCTAGCTGGTCTGTCATAATATAATAGAGACAGTAGATCTAGCTGGTCTGTCTTAATATAATAGAGACAGTAGATCTAGCTGGTCTGTCATAATATAATAGAGACAGTAGATCTAGCTGGTCTGTCATAGTATAATACAGACAGTAGATCTAGCTGGTTGGTCATAAAATAATAGAGACAGTAGATCTAGCTGGTCTGTCATAATATAATAGAGACAGTAGATCTAGCTGGTCTGTCATAATTTAATAGAGACAGTAGATCTAGCTGGTCTGTCATAATGTAACAGAGACAGTAGATCTAGCTGGTCTGTCATAATTTAATACAGACAGTAGATCTAGCTGGTTGGTCATAATATAATAGAGACAGTAGATCTAGCTGGTCTGTCATAATATAATAGAGACAGTAGATCTAGCTGGTCTGTCATAATTTAATAGAGACAGTAGATCTAGCTGGTCTGTCATAATATAATACAGACAGTAGATCTAGCTGGTTGGTCATAATATAATAGAGACAGTAGATGTAGCTGGTTGGTCATAATATAATAGAGACAGTAGATCTAGCTGGTTGGTCATAATATAATAGAGGCATTAGATCAAGCTGGTCAGTCAAAATATAATACAGACAGTAGATCTAGCTGGTCTGTCATAAAATAATAGAGACAGTAGATCTAGCTGGTTGGTCATAATATAATAGAGACAGTAGATCTAGCTGGTCTGTCTTAATTTAGTAGAGACAGTAGATGTAGCTTCTCTGTCGTAATATAATAGAGACAGTAGATCTACCTGGTCTGTCATAATATAATAGAGACAGTAGATCTACCTGGTCTGTCATAATATAATAGAGACAGTAGATCTACCTGGTCTGTCATAATATAATAGAGACAGTAGATCTAGCTGGTCTGTCATAATATAATAGAGACAGTAAATCTAGCTGGTCTGTCATAATATAATAGAGACAGTAAATCTAGCTGGTCTGTAATAATATAATAGAGACAGTAGATCTAGCTGGTCTGTCATAATATAATAGAGACAGTTGATCAAGCTGGTCTGTCATAATATAATAGAGTAGGTAGATCTTGCTGGTCTATCATAATAAATTAGAGTCAGTAGATCTTGCTGGTCTGTCATAATGTAATAGTGACAATCAATCTAGCTGGTCTGTCAATGTAATAGTGACAGTAGATCTAGCTGGTCTGTCATTATATATTACAGACGGTAAATCTAGCTGGTCTGTCGTAATATAATAGAGACTGTGGATCTAGCTGGTCTGTCATAATGTATGAGAGACAGTAGATCTAGCTGGTCTTTCATAATATAATAGAGACATTAGATCTACCTGGTCTGTCAAAATATAATACAGACAGTAGATCTAGCTGGTTGGTCATAATATAATAGAGACAGTAGATCTACCTGGTCTGTCTTAATTTAGTAGAGACAGTAGATGTAGCTTCTCTGTCGTAATATAATAGAGACAGTAGATCTAGCTGGTCTGTCATAATATACGAGAGACAGTAGATCTAGCTGGTCTGTCAAGTTATAATATAGACAGTAGATCTACCTGCTCTGTCATACTATAATAGAGACAGTAGATCTACCTGGTCTGTCATAATATAATAGAGACAGTATATCTGGCTGGTCTGTCATAAGAGACTGTCAATCTTGCTGGTCTGTCATAATAAATTAGAGACAGTAGATCTAGCTGGTCTATCATAATATATTAGAGACGGTAAATCTAGCTGGTCTGTCGTAATATAATAGAGACAGTAGATCTAGCTGGTCTGTCATAATGTAATAGAGACTGTTGATCTTGCTGGTCTGTCATAATAAATTAGACAGTAGATCTAGCTGGTCTGTCATAATATAACTGGTCTGTCATAATATAATAGAGACTGTTGATCTTGCTGGTCTGTCATAATAAATTAGAGACAGTAGATCTAACTGGTGTGTCATAATATAATAGAGACAGTAGATCAAGCTGATCTGTTTTAATTTAGTAGAGACAGTAGATGTAGCTTCTCTGTCATAATATAATAGAGACAGTAGATCTAGCTGGTCTGTCATAATATATGAGAGACAGTAGATCTAGCTGGTCTTTCATAATATGATAGAGACATTAGATCAAGCTGGTCTGTCATAGTATAATATAGAATGTAGATCTACCTGGTCTGTCATAATTTAATAGAGACAGTAGATAAAGCTGGTCTGTTGTAATATAATAGAGACAGTAGATCTAGCTGGTCATTCATAATGTAATAGAGACAGTAGATATAGCTGGTCTGTCATAATATATCGGAGAAGGGTGATTTAGCTGGACTGTCATATTACAATAGAGACAGTAGATCTACCTAAATCTAAATGTTCTGTCATAATTTAATAGAGACTGTAGATCTAGCAGGTCTGCCATGTTATAATAGAGACCGTAGATCTAGCTGGTCTAGATCAAATCAAATCAAATTTATTTATATAGCCCTTCGTACATCAGCTGATATCTCAAAGTGCTGTACAGAAACCCAGCCTAAAACCCCAAACAGCAAGCAATGCAGGTGTAGAAGCACGGTGGCTAGGAAAAACTCCCTAGAAAGGCCAAAACCTAGGAAGAAACCTAGAGAGGAACCAGGCTATGTGGGGTGGCCAGTCCTCTTCTGGCTGTGTCGGGTGGAGATTATAACAGAACATGGCCAAGATGTTTAAATGTTCATAAATGACCAGCATGGTCGAATAATAATAAGGCAGAACAGTTGAAACTGGAGCAGCAGCACAGTCAGGTGGAAGTTGAAACTGGAACAGCAGCATGGCCAGGTGGACTGGGGACAGCAAGGAGTCATCATGTCAGGTAGTCCTGGGGCATGGTCCTAGGGCTCAGGTCAGTTGAAACTGGAACAGCAGATATAGCTGGTCTGTCATAATGTAATAGCGACTGTAGATCTTGCTGGTCTTTCATAATAAATCAGAGACAGTAGATCTAGCTGGTCTATAATAATATAATAGAGACAGTAGATCTTGCTGGTCTGTCATAATGTAATAGAGACAGTAGATCCAGCTGGTCTGTCATATTATAGAGACAGTAGATCTAGCTGGTATGTCATAATATAACAAGAACAGTAGATCTAGCTGGTCTGTCATAGTACAATAGAGACAGTAGATCTAGCTGGTCAGTCATAATATAATACAGACAGAAGATCTAGCTGGTCTGTCATAAAATAATAGAGACAGTAGATCTAGCTGGTTGGTCATAATATAATAGAGACAGTAGATCTAGGTGGTCTGTCTTAATTTAGTAGAGACAGTAGATGTAGCTTCTCTGTCGTAATATAATAGAGACAGTAGATCTAGCTGGTCTGTCATAATATACGAGAGACAGTAGATCTAGCTGGTCTGTCATAGTATAATAGAGAATGTAGATCTACCTGGTCTGTCATAATTTAATAGAGACAGTAGATAAAGCTGGTCTGTTGTAATATAATAGAGACAGTAGATCTAGCTGGTCAGTCATAATGTAATAGAGACAGTAGATATAGCTGGTCTGTCATAATATAATAGAGACAGTAGATCCAGCTGGTCTGTCATATTATAGAGACAGTAGATCTAGCTGGTATGTCATAATATAACAAGAACAGTAGATCTAGCTGGTCTGTCATAATATAATAGAGACAGTAGATGTAGCTGGTCTTTCATAATATGATAGAGGCATTAGATCAAGCTGGTCAGTCAAAATATAATACAGACAGTAGATCTAGCTGGTCTGTAATAATATAATACAGACAGTAGATCTAGCTGGTCTGCCATATTATAATAGAGACAGTAGATCTAGCTGGTCTAGATCTAGCTGGTATGTCATAATATAATAGCGACTGTAGATCTTGCTGGTCTTTCATAATAAATCAGAGACAGTAGATCTAGCTGGTCTATAATAATATAATAGAGACAGTAGATCTAGCTGGTCTGTCATAATATAATAGAGACAGTAGATCTAGCTGGTCCGTCAAAATATAATAGACACAGTAGATCTAGGTGGTCTGTCATAATATAATAGAGACAGTAGATCTAGCTGGTCTGTCAAAATATAATAGACACAGTAGATCTAGCTGGTCTGTCAAAATATAATAGACACAGTAGATCTAGCTGGTCTGTCAAAATATAATAGACACAGTAGATCTAGCTGGTCTGTCAAAATATAATAGACACTGTAGATCTAGCTGGTCTGTCAAAATATAATAGACACAGTAGATATAGCTGGTCTGTCAAAATATAATAGACACAGTAGATATAGCTGGTCTGTCAAAATATAATAGACACAGTAGATATAGCTGGTCTGTCAAAATATAATAGACACAGTAGATCTCGCTGGTCTGTCATAATTGGTCTGTCATAATATAATAGAGACAGTAGATCTAGCTGGTCTGTCATAATATAACAAGAACAGTAGATCTAGCTGGTCTGTCATAGTACAATAGAGACAGTAGATCTAGCTGGTCTGTCAAGTTATAATATAGACAGTAGATCTAGCTGGTCTGTCACAATATAATAGAGACAGTAGATCTAGCTGGTCTGTCATAATATAATAGAGACAGTAGATCTAGCTGGTCTGTCATAATATAATAGAGACAGTAAATCTAGCTGGTCTGTAATAATATAATAGAGACAGTAGATCTAACTGGTCTGTCATAATATAATAGAGCAAGTACAGCTAGCTGGTCTGTCATAATATAATAGAGACAGTAGATCTAGCAGCTCTGACATTATAATAGAGACAGTAGATCTAGCTGGTCTGTCATAATTTAATATAGATAGTAGATCTAGCTGGTCTGTCATATTATAATAGAGACAGTAGATCTAGCTGGTATGTCATATTATTATAGAGAAAGTAGATCTAGCTGGTCTGTTATAATATAATAGAGACAGTAGATCTAGCTGGTCTGTCAAGTTATAATAGAGACAGTAGATCTCGCTGGTCTGTCATAATTGGTCTGTCATAATATAATAGAGACAGTAGATCTAGCTGGTCTGTCATATTATAATAGAGACAGTAGATCTAGCTGGTAGGTCATAATATAATAGAGACAGTAGATCTAGCTGGTCTGTCATAATATAACAAGAACAGTAGATCTAGCTGGTCTGTCATAGTACAATAGAGACAGTAGATCTAGCTGGTCTGTCACAATATAATAGAGCAAGTACAGCTAGCTGGTCTGTCATAATATAATAGAGACAGTAGATCTAGCAGCTCTGACATTATAATAGAGACAGTAGATCTAGCTGGTCTGTCATATTATTATAGAGACATTAGATCTAGCTGGTCTGTCATAATATAACAAGAACAGTAGATCTAGCTGGTCTGTCATAGTACAATAGAGACAGTGGATCTAGCTGGTCAGTCATAATATAATAGAGACAGTAGATCTAGCTGGTCTGTCATATTATAATAGAGACAGTAGATCTAGCTGGTCTGTCATATTATTATAGAGACAGTAGATCTAACTGGCCTGTCATAATATAATAAGAACAGTAGATCTAGCTGGTCTGTCATAATACAATAGAGACAGTAGATCTAAATGGTCTGTCATAATATTTGAGACAGTAGATCTAGCTGGTCAGTCATAATGTAATAGTGACAGTAGATCTAGCTGGTGTGTCATAATGTAATAGTGACAGTAGATCTAGCTGGTCTGTCATTATGTAATAGTGACAGTAGATCTAGCTGGTGTTTCATAATATGACAGTAGATCTAGCTGTTCTGTTGTAATATAATAGAGACAGTAGATGGCAGGGTAGCCTTGTGGTTAGACCGTTGGACTAGTAACCGGAAGGTTGCAAGTTCAAACCCCCGAGCTGACAAGGTACAAATCTGTCCTTCTACCCCTGAACAGGCAGTTAACTCACTGTTCCTAGGCCGTCATTGAAAATAAGAATTTGTTTTTAACTGACTTGCCTAGTTAAATAAAGGTAAAATAAAATAATATAATAGAGTCAGTAGATCTAGGTATTCTGTCATAATATAATAGAGATCTCATCTTGCTGGTCTGTCATAATATAATAGAGACAGTAGATGTAGCTGGTCTGTCATCATATAATATAGAAAATGGATCTACCTGATCTGTCGTAATATAATAGAGAGCACACATACACATTCCATGTCTCAATTGCCTCAAGGCTTAAAAATCCTTCTTTAACCTGTCTCCTCCCCTTCATTTACACTGATTAAAGTGGATTTAACAGGTGACAAAATATTTTGGGACTGTATATCAACAGTGGACTACAAATAATATAGATAGTGTTTGAGTGAAATGTCCATTTAAGGGCATAATTGCTCACCTCTAGGCCACTCCAGACTATTAGCCACAACTCTTGGGCAGTGATGCAGCGCCACACGGCCACCCCGGGCTGCAATCGATTTAACACACTACTGCAATACCCACGTACATGCTCTAAATAAGTTAAGACAGCCATCAGCAACGCAGCCAAGGAGTACAGACTGTATGGTACGTACTCCTGCATGTGTGTGTCTGTGTGTGTGTTAATACACAGTATGTGTGTTTTGTCCCTCCAGTCTCCCCCAGTATCTTTGTTCATAACCGAGTCTAGAACATGTGAGTCTGGTGGTGAACAACCCTGTGTCTCTAACCTGTGATAATCCTCTTCCTGTTATCAACTAGCTGAACGATGGAAACACAACATACCAGCAGACACTTCAACCTCAACATATTGGTTATGAACACTACTCTCACTACCACTACTCTCAATACCACTACTCTCAATACCACTACTCTCACTATCACTACTCTCACTACTACTACTCTCAATACCACTACTCTCACTACCACTATTCTCACTACCACTACTCTCACTACCACTACTCTCACTACCACTACACTCACTACCACTACTCTCACTACCACTACTCTCACTACCACTACTCTCACTACCACTACACTCACTACCACTACTCTCACGACCACTACTCTCACGACCACTACTCTCACTACCACTACTCTCACTACATCACTGCTGCCAGGTCAGGGGTCACATTAGAGTCTTTTGACATGCAAGATATGTCTATATTGACGCTGGATCATATTATATATGTGTTGATCCTGGAACATGCCCTATGAAATCAGGGTGTGCCAACTCAGAGGCCATATTAAAAAAATGTAATTTCAGTTCTTTACTTGTAAAAATGTCTTATTTGTCAAAACACTACAGAGAGGATGTAGGATTGGTTTAGTCTGAAAATCTACCTCTTCAAGAGTATCTTTATTAATGCCCCCCCCCCCCCATCTGCTAAATGACTAAAATGGAAAATGTGTAGCAGAGGTGAGTCAGACTCATGCTCTTGTGATGAGGTAGTCTGCCTGGTACTTCTAAATCAGTGTCACCCTCGGTTATTGGTTAAGATGTTGGTTTTCCACTCAGGATACCACGGTTCAGATCCCACCTGTGACGGAGTCATGGTTCAGAGGTGGGGTTCTTGACCTGTGCAGGGAAGACTTGTTTAGGGGAGGGTTGTACTGGGGCTGAGGCCTAATGGAAGTTGTACTCACACAAATGACAATAGAGCTGCTGTCAGGTTCACGTTGAATGTTTATGCTGTATTGGGGCCTTATTAGGGCCCTGGAGTAAAGCATGTGTGTGTCTCCAACACCTTTAATTGGTAGAATTCCTTAGAGTTTTGGACTTCATTGTTCCAGAGCCTTGCATACAGGTGATAACAGGACCCTCTGGTGTCAGAAACTTGAACCAAGTAAAACTAACATCATTAAGAGTTGTCCACTTACCCGGTAGAGACAATATAGTCCCAGTGACATAAGTCACAGGGCACAGATTGTGTTTTGCTGATGTAATATGCTCTCTAAGAATCATGTAGAGGTGAATTTTGTATTTGTTGTCTGTCATTTAGCAGACGCTCTTATTCAGAGCGATTTACAAGAACAATGAGGGTTAATTGCCTTGCTCAAGGTCACATCGACAGATTTTTTACCATGTCAACACAGGGATTTGAACCAGTGGCTTTTTTCCTGGGAAGGAGAGGACCAAAGCGCAGCGTGGTGTGTGTTAAACATCTTTAATAAAGATGAATACCGAGAACACTACAAATATACAAAACAATAAATGTGAAAACCGAAACAGTCCTGTGTGGTGAAACAAACATAGACACGGAAACAATCACCCACAAACAAACAGTGAAACCCAGGCTACCTAAGTATGATTCTCAATCAGAGACAACTAACAACACCTGCCTCTGATTGAGAACCATACTAGGCCGAACACAGAAAACCAACCTAGAAACACAAAACATAGAATGCCCACCCAACTCACGTCCTGACCAATTCAAACAAACAAATAACAAAAAATACTAGGGTCAGAACGTGACAGTACCCCCCTCCCAAGGTGCGGACTCCGACCGCAAAACCTGAACCTATAGGGGAGGGTCTGGGTGGGCATCTGTCCGCGGTGGCGGCACTGGACGTGGACCCCACTCCATCATTGTCTTTGTCCACCTCCTTAGCGTCCTTTGAGTGGCGACCCTCGCCGCCGACCTTGGCCTAGGAACCCTAACAAAGGGCCCCACAGGACTGAGGGGCAGCTCCGGACTGAGGTAACTCAGGACTGAGGGATAGCTCAGGACTGAAGGGTAGCTCAGGACTGAAGGGTAGCTCAGGACTGAGGGGTAGCTCAGGACTGAGGGGTAGCTCAGGACTGAGGGGTAGCTCAGGACTGAGCTACCCCTGAGGGGTTTTAAGCGCAATATTTTGTCACAAAAAGATGCTTGACTATGCATATAATTGACAGCTTTGGAAAGAAAACACTCTGACGTTTCCAAAACTGCAAAGATATTATCTGTGCGTGCCCCAGAACTGATGCTACAGGCAAAACCAAGATGAAACTTCAAACAGGAAATGAACAGGATTTTTGACGCTCTGTTTTTCATTGTCTCCTTATATGGCTGTGAAAGCGCCACAAATTAGCCTGCCCTTTCTATCGTTTCTCCAAGTTGTCTGCAGCATTGTGACGTATTTGTAGGCATATCATTGGAAGATTGGCCATAAGAGACTACATTTACCACGTGTCCGCCCGGTGTCCTTTGTTGAAATTGTTGCGTAATCTCCAAGCTGCTCGCATTCATCCATGTGATTGAGACAGAGAGGAGACTTCCAGGAATGATATATCATGAAGAGATATGTGAAAAACACCTTGAGGATTGATTCTAAACAATGTTTACCATGTTTCAGTCGATATTATGGAGTTAATGTGGAAGAAAGTTTGGCGTTTGGATGAATGAATTTTCGTTTTTTTTTTGGTAATCAAACATGACGCAGAAAACGGACCGATTTCTCCTGCACAAATAATCTTTCAGGAAAAACTGAACATTTGCTATCTAACTGAGAGTCTCCTCATTGAAAACATCCGAAGTTCTTCAAAGGTAAATGATTTTATTTGAATGGTTTTCTGGTTTTTGTGAAAATGTTGCCTGCTGAATGCTAACGCTAATTGCTATGCTAACTATCAATGCTGTTACACAAATGCTTGTTTTGCTATGGTTGAGAAGCATTTTTTTTTAAATGATGACAGTGTTGTTAACAAAAGGCTAAGCTTGAGAGCTAGCATATTTATTTCATTTAATTTGCGATTTTCATGAATAGTTAACGTTGCGTTATGGTAATGGACTTGAGGCTGTAGTCACGATCCCGGATCCGGGATGGCTCGACGCAAGAAGTTAATAAAGACGAATACAGAGAACACTACAAATATACAAAATAATACATTTGAAAACCGAAACAGTCCTGTGTGGTGAAACAGACACGGAAACAATCACCCACCCAGTGAAACCCAGGCTACCTAAGTATAATTCTCAATCAGAGACAACTAACAACACCTGCCTCTGATTGAGAACCATACTAGGCCGAACACAGAAAACCAACGTAGAAAAACAAAACGTAGAATGCCCACCCAACTCACGTCCTGACCAATTCAAACAAACAAACAAATAACACAAATACTAGGGTCAGAACGTGACAGTGACCTTTCTCTAGGCTACCTGCCACCTCCTCTACAAATAAAAGTAAAAAAAATTTAAAATAAAAAATCACAATGTATTAGATGTGTTTGTGTTCGACACCTTTAAATATAAGTATCATTATGACAGAACCCGGCATGTTTTGAATGATATGTGAATATGTAAATGTGTGACTTGTGTACTAACATTACAGTTTTCCGTACGGCATGTAATATGTTGTGTTTGTGTATTTGAATGCTGACGTCTCAATGAACTTCCATGTAAATGGACAATACAGTCTATGGTATTGTTGTGCTAACAGAACCCTCTGGAATCTGAGAGAACAACTACAAACACAAAATAAAATCAAGTTTATTGGTCACGCACACAGGTCTGCAGGTGTTATGGCAGGTGCTGTGAAATTCTTGTGTTACTAGCTCCAACAGTACAGTAGGAATGTGTCAAAAATACAACACAACTGCAACAAATAAACAAAAATAGAAATCAGTAAATAACAATCCACGTAAATATGTTAGTGAGAATATGAATAGGTGGTGTGAATAGACAGAATATCATTTCGAAAAGGAAATGTTACGTACAACGTACAGTGTGGTCCGAAATTATTCACATTAAAGACGAGAAATAACTACTGTATAAAATAAATAATAATTTAAAAAAAAGTGAAATTATATTATTTTATACTAATGCAATTGCTCAGAGAAATATTTAGTTTAACAAGTACAATTATTTTCTCCCAAAAAGGTAAGGGTACAACTTGGCACCTTTTAAATATTCTTACAAATAAAGTAGTCAAAAGGTTATTATTTAGTCCCATATTCTTAGCATGCATTGACTAAATCAAGTTGGAGACTCTACATGTCACGACTTCCACCGAAGTCATTTCCTCTCCTTGTTTGGGCGGTGTTCGGCGGTCGTCGTCACCGGTCTTCTAGCCATCGTCGATACACTTTTCATTTTCCATTTGTTTTGTCTTGTTTTCCTACACACCTGGTTTCCATGTCCCTCATTAAGTGTTGTGTATTTAACCCTCTGTTCCCCCCCATGTCCTTGTGTGGAATTGTTTGTTCGTAAGTGCTTGTGTACTATGTTACTGTTGCACGTCGGGTTTTAGGTTCTTTTTTTATTGCCGTTGGTTTTAAAATTAGACTGCTCCGGCTATTACCTATTTCTGCTCTCCAGCTTCTGACTTCACTGCCACCAGTTCCGCAACCCTTACAGAATTCCTCACCTGCCATATGGAGTCAGCAGGAGCAGGTGCCCCTGGTATAGGGGTCGAGGAGCGAGTCCTGGAGCAAGAGGCGATGATCCACCGTCTCGGCGCCACCATGGACCGCGTTGTCCAAACCATGGACCGCTGGGAGAGGCAGGGAGTTCCTCCAGCGCCTCCCCCAGCACAACAGAAGCCTCCACTACTCACTCCCCCTGCACCCGGTTCCAGTGGGATTCACCTCACACTCCCCGGGGAGTATGATGGGGAGTATGGTGGCTCCTTCGGGCCGTGAGAGGGGGTCCGCCCTCATCTCCTGTCTCTCGGGGAAAGCCCTGGAGTGGGCCAATGCCGTGTGGGTGGATGGAGCTGGACAACTTTGAAGAGTTCACCCGTCGTTTCCAGGCATTCTTCGACCACCCGCCCGAGGGCAGAGTGGAGGGTGAACGTCTTTTCCACCTACGGCAGGGAACGAGGAGTGCACAGGAGTTTGCTTTGGACTTTGGGACCCTGGCCTCCGGAGCGGGACGGAACGACAGGGCCCTGATCGACCACTATCGCTGCAGTTTGCACGAGGACGTCCGTCGAGAGTTGGCCTGCAGGGACACCACCCTCACCTTTGACCAGCTGTTGGACCTGTCCATTCTACCCGCGGACGTCCAGATCGGGGTCTGTTCGTTCCATCCCCCAGCACCACCGCTCCGATGCCCATGGAGTTGGGTGGTGCTGCGCTCAGGGAGACCAGAGGAGGTTCCGTCTCATACGCCATCTGTGGCCACAGAGGTCACACTGCCGGTCGGTGCTGGGTTGGTTCCTCTGGGGGTCGAGGCAGCAGACAGGGCACTCTGACGTCACCCTAGGTGAGATGGCACCATTCTCACCCAGAGCCCTTTGTTGCACACATGTTTTTGTTCGTTACTTTTCCTGAGTTTTCCCCACATTCCCAGCATAAAGGCGCACGTCGATTCAGGCATGGCTGGGAATTTTATTGACAGATAATTTGCCCATAGTTTAGGGATCCCCATCGTTCCTGTGGCTATGCCCTTCCCAGTTCATGCCTTAGATAGTCGACCATTAGGGTCAGGGTTGATTAGGGAGGTCACCGCTCCTCTCGGCATGGTGACGCAGGGGGGTCACACAGAGAGAATCTGTCTCACCACATTCTTATCGGCAGACTCAACAGCTGTGGTTTCTCAACTGACTGCCTTGCCTGGTTCACCAACTACTTCTTAGACAGAGTTCAGTGTGTCAAATCGGAGGGCCTGTTGTCTGGACCTCTGGCAGTCTCTATGGGGGTGCCACAGAGTTAAATTCTTAGGCCGACTCTTTTCTCTGTATACATCAATGATGTTGCTCTTGCTGCTGGTAATTCTCTGATCCACCTCTACGCAGACGACACCATTATGTATAGTTCTGGGCCTTCTTTGGACACTGTGTTAACTAACCTCCAAACGAGCTTCAATGCCATATGACTCTCCTTCCAAGGCCTCCAACTTAAATGGAAGTAAAACTAAATGCATGCTCTTCATCTGATCGCTGCCCGCAGCATCACTACTCTGGATGGTTCTGACTTAGAATATGTGGACAACTACAAATACCTAGGTGTCTGGTTAGACTGTAAACTCTCCTTCCAGACTCACATTAAGCATCTCCAATCCAAAATTACATCTAGAATCGGCTTCCTATTTCACAGCAAAGCATCCTTCAGTCATGCTGCCAAACATACCCTCGTAAAACTGACTATCCTTGACTTTGGCGATGTCATTTACAAAATAGCCCCCAACACTCTACTCAGCAAATTGGATGCAGTCTATCACAGTGCCATCAGTTTTGTCACCAAAGCCCCATATACTATCCACCGCTGCGACCTGTATGCTCTCGTTGGTTGGCCCTCGCTTCATATTCGTCGCCAAACCTACAAAGCCAATTCCTCCTTTGGCCGCCTTTCCTTCCAGTTCTCTGCTGCCAATGACTGGAATGAATTGCAAAAAACACTGAAGCTAGACACTCATATCTCCCTCACTAACGTTAAGCACCAACTGTCAGAGCAGCTGACAGATCACTGCACCTGTGCATGGCCCATCTGTATATACCCCATCCAACTACCTCATCCCCATACGGTTATTTATACATTTTTGCTCCTTTGCACCCCAGTATCTCTACTTGCACATACATCATTTGCACATCTATCACTCCAGTGTTTAATTGCTAAATTGTAATTATTTCTCCACTATGGCCTATTTATTGCCTTACCTCCCTTGTCTTACCTCATTTGCACACACTGCTTATAGCCTTTTTCTATTGTGTTACTGACTGTATGTTTCTTTATTCATTGTTTAACTCTGTGTTGTTGTTTGTTTCGCACTGCTTTGCTTTATCTTGGCCAGGTCGCCATTATAAATGTAAAAGTTTGAATGGAGAAGACACATTTTGGAGGAGTTTTTACTGTCGACAGTAACACAAATATTTGCATTTTGAGTGTGCATTGTCCAGATGAGCATTTCCAAGTGATCTAGGAAAGTAACAGCTTATTTAAATTTCACAACAAAAAAAAAAGGACCCCGAATCATTTTCTAATATTTAACACGTGGGAGTAAGGATTAGTAAATAGCGAGCAAAATGTAAATGCCTTACAAATGTTTAAATACTGATTATTATAAAGTGTTACCAAATTAGGTCATACATATTAATGCCCCATAGGTGACATTCACAATCACAGGATTTTGTGGAAGGTATGTTTACTGTTACAACACAGTAATCAGAATTGTATTATAGATGGTCCTTGTGCCCAGGGTCTGGGGGCCACCGCTGAAGCTGTTGAGGAGGACTAACTTGATTAAATGGCTAATAGTGAATTATTCCCAAACAGCTGTCAATTCATTGTGACTGGTTCTTTAATAAGTGCTTTTGAGATGATTGATTCAACTAAATGAAATGGAAATTACATGTATTCTTTTGTTGTTTAAATCAGAGAAAACAACACACCAGAAAAGGAAAACAACATTACGGGATGATTGGGTCAGAACACAGTGTTTATTTTTTTTATTTCACCTTTATTTAACCAGGTAGGCTAGTTGAGAACACCTTTATTTAACCAGGTAGGCTAGTTGAGAACACCTTTATTTAACCAGGTAGGCTAGTTGAGAACACCTTTATTTAACCAGGTAGGCTAGTTGAGAACACCTTTATTTAACCAGGTAGGCTAGTTGAGAACACCTTTATTTAACCAGGTAGGCTAGTTGAGAACACCTTTATTTAACCAGGTAGGCTAGTTGAGAACACCTTTATTTAACCAGGTAGGCTAGTTGAGAACACCTTTATTTAACCAGGTAGGGCTAGTTGAGAACACCTTTATTTAACCAGGTAGGCTAGTTGAGAACACCTTTATTTAACCAGGTAGGCTAGTTGAGAACACCTTTATTTAACCAGGTAGGGCTAGTTGAGAACACCTTTATTTAACCAGGTAGGCTAGTTGAGAACACCTTTATTTAACCAGGTAGGCTAGTTGAGAACACCTTTATTTAACCAGGTAGGCTAGTTGAGAACACCTTTATTTAACCAGGTAAATAAGCCAGTCACGGACCAGGATGTCTTGCTCCCAGGCAGACTAAATAACTTTTTGCCCGCTTTGAGGACAATACATTGCCACTGACACGGCCTGCAACGAAAACATGCGGTCTCTCCTTCACTGCAGCCGAGGTGAGTAAGACATTTAAACGTGTTAACCCTCGCAAGGCTGCAGGCCCAGACGGCATCCCCAGCCGCGCCCTCAGAGCATGCGCAGACCAGCTGGCCGGTGTGTTTACGGACATATTCAATCAATCCCTATACCAGTCTGCTGTTCCCACATGCTTCAAGAGGGCCACCATTGTTCCTGTTCCCAAGAAAGCTAAGGTAACTGAGCTAAACGACTACCGCCCCGTAGCACTCACTTCCGTCATCATGAAGTGCTTTGAGAGACTAGTCAAGGACCATATCACCTCCACCCTACCTGACACCCTAGACCCACTCCAATTTGCTTACCGCCCAAATAGGTCCACAGACGATGCAATCTCAACCACACTGCACACTGCCCTAACCCACCTGGACAAGAGGAATACCTATGTGAGAATGCTGTTCATCGACTACAGCTCGGCATTCAACACCATAGTACCCTCCAAGCTCGTCATCAAGCTCGAGACCCTGGGTCTCGACCCCGCCCTGTGCAACTGGGTTCTGGACTTCCTGACGGGCCGCCCCCAGGTGGTGAGGGTAGGCAACAACATCTCCTCCCCGCTGATCCTCAACACGGGGCCCCACAAGGGTGCGTTCTGAGCCCTCTCCTGTACTCCCTGTTCACCCACGACTGCGTGGCCATGCACGCCTCCAACTCAATCATCAAGTTTGCGGACGACACAACAGTGGTAGGCTTGATTACCAACAACGACGAGACGGCCTACAGGGAGGAGGTGAGGGACCTCGGAGTGTGGTGTCAGGAAAATAACCTCACACTCAACGTCAACAAAACTAAGGAGATGATTGTGGACTTCAGGAAACAGCAGAGGGAACACCCCCCTATCCACATCGATGGATCAGTAGTGGAGAGGGTAGCAAGTTTTAAGTTCCTCGGCATACACATCACAGACAAACTGAATTGGTCCACTCACACTGACAGCGTCGTGAAGAAGGCGCAGCAGCGCCTCTTCAACCTCAGGAGGCTGAAGAAATTCGGCTTGTCACCAAAAGCACTCACAAACTTCTACAGATGCACAATCGAGAGCATCCTGGCGGGCTGTATCACCGCCTGGTACGGCAACTGCTCCGCCCTCAACCGTAAGGCTCTCCAGAGGGTAGTGAGGTCTGCACAACGCATCACCGGGTCAAACTACCTGCCCTCCAGGACACCTACACCACCCGATGTTACAGGAAGGCCATAAAGATCATCAAGGACATCAACCACCGAACCACTGCCTGTTCACCCCGCTATCATCCAGAAGGCGAGGTCAGTACAGGTGCATCAAAGCTGGGACCGAGAGACTGAAAAACAGCTTCTATCTCAAGGCCATCAGACTGTTAAACAGCCACCACTAACATTGAGTGGCTGCTGCCAACACACTGTCATTGACCCAACTCCAGCCACTTTAATAATGGGAATTGATGGGAAATGATGTAAATATATCACTAGCCACTTTAAACAATGCTACCTTATATAATGTTACTTACCCTACATTATTCATCTCATATGCATATGTATATACTGTACTCTAGATCATCGACTGCATTCTTATGTCACTAGCCACTTTAACTATGCCACTTTGTTTACTTTGTCTACATACTCATCTCATATGTATATACTGTACTCGATACCATCTACTGTATGCTGCTCTGTACCATCACTCATTCATATATCCTTATGTACATATTCCTTATCCCCTTACACTGTGTATAAGACAGTAGTTTTGGAATTGTTAGTTAGATTACTTGTTGGTTATCACTGCATTGTCGGAACTAGAAGCACAAGCATTTCGCTACACTCGCATTAACATCTGCTAACCATGTGTATGTGACAAATAAAATTTGATTTGATTTGATTAGGTAGGGCTAGTTGAGAACACCTTTATTTAACCAGGTAGGGCTAGTTGAGAACACCTTTATTTAACCAGGTAGGCTAGTTGAGAACACCTTTATTTAACCAGGTAGGCTAGTTGAGAACACCTTTATTTAACCAGGTAGGGCTAGTTGAGAACACCTTTATTTAACCAGGTAGGCTAGTTGAGAACACCTTTATTTAACCAGGTAGGCTAGTTGAGAACACCTTTATTTAACCAGGTAGGCTAGTTGAGAACACCTTTATTTAACCAGGTAGGCTAGTTGAGAACACCTTTATTTAACCAGGTAGGCTAGTTGAGAACACCTTTATTTAACCAGGTAGGCTAGTTGAGAACAAGTTCTAATTTACAACTGTGACCTGGCCAAGATAAAGCAAAGCAGTGTGACACAGACAACAACACAGAGTTACACATGGAATAACATGGAATACACAATAAACAAGCCAATAACACAATAAACAAGTCAAAGAAAGTCTATATACAGTGTGTGCAAAAGGCATGAGGAGATAGGTAATAAATAGGCCATAGTAGCGATGCAAAGGCTAGCTTGAAAAAAGCTGACACGCGTGTATTGGTTCCTGACTTCCCTGAACAGTTGCATATCTCGGGGACTATTCGATGCTATTGTAGTCCGCCCACAGTGTGGTTGGTCTGATGTCTGACAAAAAGTATTT